>NC_139252.1:43986672-44590187 GCF_977018435.1 Lepisma saccharinum
TCATAGAATGTTATTTTGGTTTGTAATTATTATTATTATTTTCTCAATCATATGTAAGTCATTTTTTTTGACGATATGTAGGCTGTCAACATTGCTGTATTTGTCAATTTATAAAATATGTTACTCCATTATAGGTTAAATGATGAAGTGTATGTTTAGTTTATGATTCTGCTTGGTTTCAATTTTACATAATGTATCCTTCATACATGTATATGCACACACTATAATATATGCACTGCATGTGTCTTTATTTTTCTTTTGCATTATTCGCCATGTATAAACATTGAGCAGGAGAGTAATTACACTGTTCTGTGCCAAAAACAATATTGTTCATTATATGATAGTACTTTTGATATGATACAATTATACTGTTTTTATACTGCATACAATCTTTATCTATTCAAATTGTATTTCTTCCAAAATGTTGTAGTGAGTAGATGTGTTTGCTCTAATGTAAATCTAAATGATGTTAAAATTATATAAAATGTAATTTAAACAATGCCAGATAAAATCAAAGTACTATAATTGTCATTTGTAGTATTGATGGTTCATTATTGATGCAAGTGTGAAAGATCAGACGTGTTGTTTTATGATGTGTCTTAGTACAAAGTGTAGACTGGAGAAATGAGAGAGAAATATTATTATGTCTACTTGAGAATCAGCTTGATATTAGCATCATAATACTACTAAAATCTTTCTACAATTAGTCTGTGACAGGCTTCAAGAATTCTGCCATTTTTGTTAAAAATGCACTAGACAAATTAATGTATGCTGCTTTTTAATACATTTTATACACAATTTTTATTTCATCTAAGCTGTGTGTCAAAAGTGTAAGTCCACTTACACTCAACGTACAAAAAGTGTAAGTTCAAATAGGTTAATCCGTAATGCCAGATCAGGAGAATTAATCTACAAGGGGCATGCAATAAGTTCGTGCCCTGACCAACTTCCGGTAGTGGTATCGGGGAATTTCTTCCATCACTTTTCGACATAGTACCATCCGAATGCCAGACACTTACGCAATCGTTTTTCTAACGCTGCAATTTTAGTAATAAAATGTTTTGTCCTGCTCCTGTAACCACCCTTCCACAGCATCCATGACATCAGAATCGTTGTGAAATTTCTTACCACGCGGCTCTTCCTTTAGTTTAGGAAATAGGTAATAGTCCCCTCGGGGCCAGATCTGGGAAATATGGTGAATGTTGCAAGCTTTTGAATCCACAGGATGTGATAGCCATTGTGGAAACACCTGTTGTGTTTTTGCATCTGTCAACAAGCGGCCTAGTGGTGAATCTCCTATCAGCGTTGATTAGTTGTTGCACACAATTGATAGTTTCCTGGATAATGCCTGTTGATGGTCTTCCGGTACGTTGTTCATCTTCGCATTACCACGACTGAAGCTGAATTCTCTATGCCACTTCTTTACCGTGGAATATGAAGGTTATCACAGGTTGCAAATCTGAAGGCTCCATTTTTCAATATAGCTCCACCTTCTGTTATGTTTATTAGATACATGCTTGAAACTTGCAATTCATACAACGAAAGGATACATGAGTAATACTACAGAATTTGGTTCATCAGCCAAAACCAGAAGTGGGTCAGGCCAAAAACTTATTGTACACTCCTCGTATATGTGACTTTTAGTCCATACTGTGGCTCATTTAATGTTACAGACGTTTATGTTCATAATGATGCATGGTCTTTGGGGTGTGGCATGACAAATTTTATTGCTGGTGTAGCCATACGTGTAATAGTGGGTAAGATCAGACTCTTTGAGACTTGTCAATCCAAATTTACTGTGCAAATGTGCTGCTTCAGTTTCCAATCCTAAAACCCTGACAGTGCTTTGGGGCAGCAGAGGGGAAACTTAATTTTTACTGAAAACAATTAAAGACTATATATATATAGATATATTATAATTACTAAGATACGTGTTTTTCATTACACAAACATTCTAGCCTATTATATACTGAATTAAACGAGGTATCAGTCATGACTTTTACATTGTTAGTTTCTGTGTTAAAAGTTTATGTAGATTAGTATGTAATTTCAAGTTTTGCAATCGAAACATTAGGTTAATACCCAGGAAGACAGTTCAGTTGCTAATTGCTGCTGTACCTACAGTTTAGACTGCTGCATTTGTGAATCAAACCCAAGTTTCCCTAGTTACTCAAAGCCATCTTGATCTATGTATCGGTTAAGAATGTGAAAATATGTATGTCATTCATTGTATCAGTTCTTGATAAGGGTTTCGCTCTTTGTAAGTACAACGAGGACATCAAATCTGTTCTTAGTAACCTTTTGCTTCTTCCAGTCTTCTTCCATTGCTACAATCCTTCAAAAAACCACTTTTTTTTTTATCATGTATGTATCAAAGCAGCTGAAATGGTTAGCACAGAATACTACGATGCCAGAGGTCTCAGATTCGAATCCCTGGCCTGTGCATGGATGTTCTTTGTGAGAGTACCTTCATCATATCGTCACTCATCCTCACCTTTACGATTAGGCACAAGTGGCACAAAAGCGAAATAAAATAAACCAAACCAATCAGTCAATCGAAGCTCTTTTCTGGAAATATGATCAGTTGAATCACTCCTTGACATGCAATTGATGTGTTAGCATTTATGCAATCTGTGTTTCATCACGGATTATCGAACTTTCTTTCCATGACGTTCTATCCACATGCATGCAGTTATTCTGCCACTTATATTTGACCTATTATTTTTCTTCATTATTATACTCTTAAATATATTATATTATATGCAACAGTATTCTGTTAACCATTTGTAATAATCTTCCTGCACTTTAATTTTCCAAAGATCTACATAATGTATCGTGTTGGACAATTTGAACAGTGCTGTGTTTACACAGATTACTGTCATTTGCACTTTCCCTGCAGTTTTTTTTTTAAAAATTGGAAGTTCAATTGTTTGTTCATCCAGGTTTTTTTTTATGCTAGATGTTGAATTATTCATTAATCAAGGTTCATTCAAGACAAGCAGCACCATCTGTTGATCCAGTATATATTTACCAGATGTTTCATTAGTCATGCTGTACATGCTGTCTAGATTCATGGTTGCCACTGACATTTATTTTTTCTCCCAGAAAATGACTAAAAAAATTAATATACAGACAGACTGTGTTAACTAATCTTGCCAAAATCATTCTCTGGAGTGTGAATAACTTGCTACAAACATGACGAACTCCTTGTTCAATGAAATAAAGCATAAAATGTGTGAGCAAACCTTTGTGTGTGTATTCATAAGTGCAGTCAGATCAGTGACATCATCCAAAGAGTTACTGCTGGCTGCTGCATAATAATTTCTTTAAAATACTGACACTTTTAGTGTATCAGCAGACAGAAAAAATGTGAAAGATTGTAACTAGGTTTCAATCATTACATCATTACAAAAGAAGAAAAGTTGTTTGCGTTGATCTCCTGTATGTGCTATGAAAGTTTGTTGGTGTTGTAGAGCGACATCTTGTGTATATATATGTGTGTGTGTGGATATAAGTTATTAAATGGTCAACATTACATGTTATGAAACCAGACTTACCAGGACCAATCCTGAGTAAGGTATGGATATATATCTATGTTTGTTCCATCATTGATTTCATCAGTTCATCATAGCGATTTACCCAATAGGAGAAAGGCATTGTAAAATAACGAAAAAAGGAAGAAAGAAATATACATCTCTAAGTTGCAACAGGCTACTAGTAAAATTAATGTAATATTGCACATACATTAAAGCCACTTCACGAAAATATGTATAGGGTGAGTTGCAAGGTGTTATTTTCAAGGTATTGTGAATTGAAGAAGTAATTATAACCAGGAAAGGGGAGTTTTATCATAACAGTGTGATTTAGCATGTTATACTGTGTAAGAAATATGTATAGAATATTTCCTATAAGCAGCATATATGTACACAAGCTTTACTTCCAAAAATCTAAATGTCATTTGAAGAATTGATTTTTGTTTGGACATGAATTTTCTAAATCACGGAAAGCGTAGGTGTAAAGTTAAATCTAATTTCTGCATTATTAAGTGACAAGTGACAGGCAACGGTTGCCTGGCTCAAGTGACATCTCACTTGAAATCAAGCCTTACGAAACAAACGTAAAATTTTGCACTGAAGTGATTGTACATGACACTCTGCACATGTCACTTGGGTGTCACACAGACTAGGCTGTTTAACTACAGTGTGCATCATGTTGCTTCAATTGCCCATGGGCAGTGAATGCTTTATACCAACAATAATGACCCGTGGTGTAACAGCCCTTGAGGGCCAGTGCCGACCTCTCTCACCAGAGGTGGAAGATCATCCATCCAGATATGGGGTGATGGTCAGCATGATTAACCCCCAGTCATCATCGTAGGTTTTGTATGACCTGGTTTCACTACTCATTTGTAGCTACACAATTTCCTTACAATGGTGGATGGACCCAAAACATCTTAGCCTGCACAGCCATGGTACCAACAAGCTATAGATTAATTATAGAAGAGAAGTTAACTACTGGCCATCCTTGAAATTTTTGAAATATCTAGTTTCATAATATGTTAAAATTTAAATTCAATGTTCTTTCGGCCTGTTCACTTCTATGTTTTTTTAACATCATCACTAACAGTCACTGTAGTCTAGGTGAATCTGGTACTAGGGCCACTAGAGCAATCTCTTTCTTTATCCAGACTTTCACGTGTCACTTCAGTGTAAAGTTTTGCCTCAGGTTGACAATGCAGGAAATCTTGCTGTCCATCATATTGCTTATGTTCTTTCACTGAAAACTCTTTGTTGTGACCATTTTGGTACTCCAGGATTATTTTCCTGATTAAAAGGAGGTGAGGTCTCGTTTAAAATAATGATGGTTTTATCTTGATAAAATTATATTATTCTTCAGTTGTATGTGGTTCTTCTTCTTATTATTATCATCACATCATGAAGTTTGTTTTTGTTTGCACTGTAGTCTAATATGAGCAGTTCACTGAATTGTAAGCACACCATTACGAGAAGTCCAAAGGGATTCAAACATAAATGAGAGTTTAGGTCAGAGAACGCAGACAACAATGATTTGAAAGTGCATGTTGAAACATGTTCTAGCTTGCCATTATTAAGAAACTTGATGTTGAAGTGAATGTGTGTGGTCAGCTGATTAAATATTGTTTATGCACTTCATACAAATTAATTTTTATGATTTTATCTGTTGTAATGTAAAAGTACGAAAGAATGAACTCTTTGTTTTGAAAGCTGTGAAATTGATATTAGACAATCAAAAACATACATTTCAAAGGCAAAAATGTATATTTTGAGTAGACTGCTGTGAAATGTGCTGCAATTGTCTCACTGAGATGCTTATTAGTTGATGTAATATTTTTGAAGAGACTTCTTGACCGTTACACCCAGGATGATACCAATATCTTCAAGTCCAAAGTAGCATTGAGTATAAATGTTCTGTAAAGCCTTCAATTTGAAGGATATGCACATATGACCTCTTGTTTTCTTTGATGCTTTTCTGTCTACATGAGCGATATGTACAGTGGAACCTAGATTTTATAACATTTTAAAACTGAATGTATAATGTGGGAAAATGTAAAATCTGGAAACATAAAATCAGGGTTCCACTGTATTAACTCAACCAAATATTTATCATTTGGAGAAGAAGGAACAAATTTTAAAAATCAATATTTAGTTAAATCAGTGCCCTTCTCCTTGCATTGGGGTCAATAGGTATACATTGAATGTATTTCACAAATTTTTATTATATCCATATATATATTGTTATATCTATATGTGTTTATATTGTTATAATAACTGTGTGTGTATATATAAACTAAACATTGCTCATGCACCACTAGACACCCCCCCCCCCCGATGGTGTAGTGGTAATGTCGTCACCTTGTAATCAAGAGGTCCCAGGTTCGATAACTGGTGGAGGCATGAGACACACAGTTGTTCGGATCCCACTTTATAAACTGTTACTCCAGTCCTGATTAGCCTATTTTGCATAAAGTGGACTTTAGAGAAGCCTCGAACTCGAAAACTCATGCCCTACAGTTCCCACTGACTTACTTGCCATGATTTGGGATGAAATAAATACCACTCTTTCTTGAACCTGCTTCTTGATGGAGATACTCTCTACAAAATGTTTTTTATATAATTTTTGTTCATTTATTTTGAATAAACTTTATTGTCTTGTAGTAAGGTCATACTAAAGCACCACAGAATGATTTGGAAATTTTATTTTAAAGTTGCATGGAAAACCTGGAAATGTCAAGGATTATTGTTTGTTAAAATCAGTGGGAACTTGGGAGCCACGCTGGTCTAGTCGATAGGGTGTTCGACTGCCATGCAGGAGTCCCAGGTTCGATTCCTAGGGTGGCTAATCTAAGATTGGAAGTTTTTCGGTCTTGTTCCTGCATAAAAGGCTGGGTGACGGATGGGCTCACCCAGCCTCAAATCAATAAGTACCTGGGGTCAATCCTGGGGGGTAAAGGCAGCTGGAGCATAGTGCTGATCACATCACCTACAAAATGGCCAACATAGAGAATGTGTGGGGTCCTACTCCCACATCTTCTAAATGTGCCTTCATGACACGGTGCTATATGCACGGGGAACTTTACCTTACTTTACCTTGGGCACACACAATTATACACAAGGTTTATGTTATACTACTAAGCAGATCAAACTACTAGTTCATAACACAAAATTAGAGCTGAGGCATCATACTATCAATGTCTTCAAGTACAGTGTAATCACCAGGAAAGGGATTTATATGTAGTAAAAATATGCTAAATATGTAAATACGTATTTAAGTTATTTTCACCAAAATATGGACTTAAAATTGTAAAAATTACCTTTTTAGTGATATAAGACATTACACGAGCTACATAAAATACAGTCCATTCAAAAATAACATTTTTAGTAAAAAAACAAGATGTGTTTTCATTTTCTGTTTCCAAAACAATGAATATCAAAATTTTGTTGCAAGTGTTCGAACATGGATTTCCTCCTATTGTCTCTTAAGATGGATTTATAGTGACTAAAAACTGCATTCAATATCGCAAGAAGTAATGGGAGTGTATTACAAATTTGTCAGTTATTCACAAGAATTTCACCAAACTCTTTTGGTCACATGGAGACAAGTAGTTATTGAGCAAATATTGAATATATGTTGAGAAATTATGAAATATGGAAATAATATGTAAAATATGAGCCAAAACGTAATACATGCAAAAATATGGAAAATAAGAACTGAATTTTTCGAGTCTACATGCCATGATGTGCAAATGTAATACAAAATGTAACTGATTTCAACTTCATACATAAATATGTATTTACATGTAAATCCGTTCCCTGAATCGCATACTTGTTTAGCCTCGAACAAAAACGGATAAATCTAAGATTATGTAATATTGCCACAAAGCCAAATGGTCATTTGTAATTTTTTTAAATGGACCTTGTGCACATAAGAAATTAGATCACTTGTGATGTGTGAGAAAGTAATGTAAATAAACTTTAGCTAGATTTATGTATAAATGCCATTTTCAAATGTTTGAATACGACTATCGGCTAATTTGATGTAAGTTTTGTACAGTCCCCCTCTTTTTTTTGGTTGTTTTCCTGAAGGAATGTGGTTATTGTTATAAAGAAAATTACATGACCATGCTCTATGCGTGAATAAATTACATGGCATATGTGAGATATATATATTTTTTGCTACCATGATTTTGCACTTCATACGGGACAATAAAATTTTGCTTACCAAGGTTTTTTATTTGTTTTATTGTGTAATTTTATGTTCAAGGAAGTTAATTATTGTTCCTCATAAGGTTAGATTGTATGGAAACAAAAAAGAGTTTCAAAAGTTGGTTTAGATAATAAACAATGACAAAGATTTGAAAGTACTTACATTTTGTACCTCTTCACTAAATGTCAACATTTTGAAGATCTTGCATCTTCTTTTTCATGCCACATATGTTACTTTTCATATTTTGCATAGTTTCAGATGTTTGGTATTGGCAGGGTTAAAAATGTTTAAAATTGGACTTGTAACCCATCATGTGTTCTTGGATGTGGGCATTTCATATGCTGGGGAGATGTCCAGACATGTATCTATGTGCCTCCCCACTTGCATAGTGATAATGTGGCTGCCTTGGAATCAAGGGGTCCCGGATTTGATACTCTGTTAATGCACATTGCTCAGTGGTTCAGTTCAGACTTTAAAAATATAGGCCCAGTCCCAGTTAGTTTATCTAAGGGCACTGTTTTAAAATTTCATGAACTAAAAGCTTGACTTGTGAACTTAATAAGATTGGTTGGTGGAGAAACCACTTTCAAGACACTTGCAATTTTTTAATCCAGTGGTTATCAACTGCTGTTCAGCAGTGCATGGGTGTATTGGAAGTACTTTTTAAAGAATCATTTATGTGGCGTGAAACCTTATCAATAGACCCCGGATTTTTATGTAATATCAAAGTACAAAATATGTACATAAAATATGTACCTAAATATGTAGTATAGAAAATATGTAGTATCAAAGAATGTGTAATATTAATAACAATTGAGTATCCAGGCAATTTGAAGAATACTGCTATATATATATATTTTATATTAACAAATTCAACATAATTTTAAGGACATAAGTTGTTCAAACTAAGGCGAGGAGGGACAATTACGCATCAGTTGTGCATTTATTTCAATATCATCGGAATGGGCACTGCTATTAAAACAGCGATAGTTATGCAAGAATCTCTTCCCATGTGGCAAGTGGAAACTGTTCTTCAAGTTGCTTATTAAGCAATGTTTCAAAAATATGATGAATAATATTTTTTAGAATCCCATGTATTCCTTATGCAGAAGAAAAAAAAGAACAACGTAAACTTCCAAGTTACGGCTAATCAAGTGGAGTTTCCGACCTTTCCGATAGACAGGCAGTACTTCAAAGTGTCCTTTTGCCGTTTAAGGCCATCGGAGGTTTTATGTTCCCGAGAGAACTAATAAAAAAATTCTCCCATAAGGATCAATGTTAAATTTCCTCCCGTCTCCTTCAGCCATCCTGGCACAGACCTCCCTCCTCCTTGCCGTACTTTTCGAGGGGAGGAGGAAGAAGACGTCTGTCTGTTAGTAATTTGAGCAGAACCGCACCACATGTTCTTTTCAGAGGGTCCAGCAATGCCCACCAGAGTAAATAAAGATGGGATTCCACGAGTCTGAACAAATTATTTAGATTAATCTTGGATGCTCTCTGATTTAGGACAACAAATAGACTGGATTTTGTGTATTGAATATTTATTTTGCTGTTAATGAAGGTGAATTTCACACTGAACATGCATTTATACAGTAGCCGAATTGGAAATAAATTACTGCCGGTATGATCGTATGCACAGGCCTGTCTTTTGATACAATCCCCCCCCTTTGAGGGGGGGGTGATTTCTTAAATAATCTATCGATTCTTATTCTCTCTTTTATCATCACTAGAGAGCGAGAGAGAGAGAGAGAAATGAGCAATTACGTTGTTGACCATTGCTTAGCTTGTGCAATCGGCTACAATAAATAAATGCGAATATTAAAAATTTACTGCCGGTATGCTTTTTGGCATCTTAATTTACTACTGGTATGCCATAGTGGCATAATTCGATTACTGATTTTATACCATTCAATAATTTTTGTCGCATTTTCTACTTTCAAGCATACCACTATTTTGCAAAATTATTTTCCATCATGGAAATTATGGGAATTATTGGGGTTCCATGAAATACATTATTATTTTTTCTTCCTACCAGGTAATAATTGCACAACCATATTCAGAAACTGACCCACAATGATATATGCGCACAAAATTGTTTCACAAGTTTTCATGTATTTTACATTGTGCTTTTAAAGTAATAAAATGCACTGATTGTAGCCTCTTGTACACCATCACAACAGACGATTCCTTCAGGAATCTAGCTAAGTGTGACTGACCTGGCTCCAGGTTCGATGCCTACTGGAAAAACGTGACACAGTGGTACTGATCGTATTTCATTCTGTAGGTCCAGTCCCGATTTGCCTATACCTGGTACATTCAAATCTGAATTTTAGTGTCTACCAACATTAATTAGAGTATTCTTTTGTGACAGACAACTAGTAGTCTGCGGCAAATGTAATAGTAGGCTAATTGTTCATTGCTGTTTTCATGGCTGTCACTAGCTCTGTCTGCAAGGAAAGGGATTGTTCTGATATTGATGCAAACAGCGTCCTCTGCTTTCTTGGCTGTCTTTTACAATTTGGTGTAAAACCAACCGATTGAACACGATAGGAGATATTTGGCCTACTCTTACATTTGCCGCTGGTTGCACAATCGCCTTTAATGAAAACAGGATAGTTGGCCTTAGTCTATTTGATTCATTTATAAGTATAACATTTTCACAATATTTACATTTGTATCACTACTACTCATAAATAGAGTTGTAGAAAGGATATAAATCGAGTTTTTTATTTTTTTCATTTTTTTTTTTCATATATCACAAATCACAAATCTAATGGTTAGTCCTAAATGATAGTTTTTCTTGTATGTACACATAGCTTGCATTGTAGAATTATTTTCCTGTAGTTTACGGTTATTACAAGCATAAGAAAACAGTTTTTCTTTGTGACGTTTCAGGAGAACACACGCTCCTTTCATCAGACATTTATTTTCATTTTGACTAAAGATACAGTTATAACAATGGTTAGTAATTTTTTAAACAAAAAGAATCCTTTATATAATGGATGTTGTCAATGTTACATTGTTGTAATATAGCAACTTAACTGTGAAAAGAAGCAGTCTGTTTTATTTTTATTTCAGATATTTTTTTTTAAATTATGAATCCCAAATATCATCAGGTAATTCAAAGTCGTCATTGTTTTCACAAAGTCTCTTGATGTTTTCTGTTACATTAAATTTTAAAAATGGTGGCTTACTCCATTTTCGAAAAAGAAAACTCCATACTGGATCTATGTTACCATTTTCATTATTTAATTTATTCCAGTGTTCTTCTGCAATGTCTGATGAAAGGATCGTGTGTTCTCCTGAAACGTCACAAAGAATAACTGTTTTCTTATGCTTGTAATAACCGTAAACTACAGGAAAATAATAGTCCTAAATGTACTAAGCAAATCTTGTTGCATAATTTCACAGAAACAGGCGGACAACGTTTACCAGTCACTATTGTAATCTCTCATCTTATGTAGAAGATGTGCACATTTCAATTTTGATAAAAATTGGCAATGAAGATCTTTGAAACATATTGTATAAACATGTATGGGTAAAAGCCGCGGTAGAACGTCTAACTGCCACGCGGGAGGCCCGAGTTCAATTCCCAGGGTGGATGATCAAAGTTCGTAATTTTTCAGGTTTTGTTCCGCATTATGAAGCTCTGGGGCTCACACAGCCTCAAATCAATGGGTACCTGGGAGTAAAGGTGGCTGGAGCATGGTGCTGATCACAGCAAATAGCCGAGATCGAGAATGTGTGTGGGCGTTACCTCTACATTCCCTAAATGTGTCTTCATGGCACGGTGCTATACTGCTATTTGATGTTTTGTGTGCAAAACTACCATATTGTGTTGCCAGAAAGTTTATATCTTCGTGAGAGAAAAAAGTATACTTATTTGTGTCTGTCACATGAAACAGTTTTATTTGTGATATTAGTAATTTAGTAAATAATGACTACTTTCGAAGTTATTGTAATTTTTTTCATTAGAATCTTGTATTCTATATCTGCCCATTACAGTACATTTCTACACAGCATCACCTGTATAGGAGATGTTCCTGGGTAAACCAAAAGAAAATCGATCAGTCCTTTCGAAGGAGGAAAAACTTCCGGTTTGACCAAATTACCAATGTAAAGAATTGAGATAGTTTGGACACTATGTGGTCTGAACAAATTATTCGGATAATTTTGCACGATATGAAGCTCAAACCAACTCGTCGGTAATCAAATGTGGTTTGGTTATTGACGAGGAGCTCCCTTTCCTAGCTGCTACTCCCGATGGTCTTGTGTCGACTGAAGATGTTTTGGAGGTGAAATGTCCTTTCAGTGTCAGGAATATGACACCTATTGAAGCTGCCCGGTGCCTGAAGAAATTTTGTAGCGTAGTTCATGCTGGAAATGAACTGCACTTGAAAGTCTCGCACAATTATTACTATCAGATCCAAGGACAACTTCACATCACAAGAAGACAGTGGTGCGATTTTGTTATTGGGACTCCGAAGTGGATCTCGATAGAAAGAATTGTGAGAGATGATAGATATGTTTTGAAATAGTGTGATGTACCCAAAGCTCCATCGCTTTTACCACTGTTGTCTTGCTACCTGAGCTCGCAAGTCCGCACACACTATAATAAAGGTGGGATTCGCGAGCCGAGAGAAGTATCGGTGTTGCTAAATGTTTAATTGTTCGTAAGAGAAAAAGTATCTGTATTTGTTTCTGTCACATAAAACACTTGTACATGTTGATATTAGTAATGGACAGGTTCTTTTGTTTTTTTTGCTTCGACAGAAAGTAATAACTCAGTTTCAAAGTTATTGCAATTTTTTCATAAGAATGACGTATTGTATATCTGTCCATTGCAATAGCCTACATTTCTAGACAGCATCCATCACTTGTATAAGAGAGCTATTCTTTTTCATTTTCCTAATGATCAACCTTACTATTATATTGTTATACTTTCTAGTAATTACATGTAGAATATGTTACAGAGACAAAATATGTATGAGTATTTTTATGTGTGTGCGTGGTTTGAGTGATTATTAGTGAAATTAAACGTAATAACTTAATTTTTTTAAGCTGACACATTTTGATATATTTTCCGAAGGAAATATTGTGGGGACCTTCATGGTTTAATGTACGTGAGTCCTAGATCATGAATTACGCACAAATCTCTATCTCTAGAATAAGAATATATGTGCCATTCAAAATGTCCTGGGTCAGTGGCGTACGCAAGGGGGGAGGTTACCAGGTTTAACCCCCCTCCTTCTTGAGCTTTTGAAGTATTATGGAAAATGCTGAAGAAAAAAATAAAAATGATTAATTTATCACAGTCAAAGATCTGCGACAGTAATAATAATAATAATAACAATACTAATATAATAATAATTTGAATTATTATTCCCATGCAGCATGGAGAAAAGCACAACATTATAAACACACGCGTCTATAATAGTGAATGCCTTGAAAATAAACACGAATTCTTGAAAATTAAATATGAGGGCAACTATGGTTTAGAAGAAAAAAGTTGTTTTGTACATCAGCTGCAACAACGTTCAACGAACATGTACCTATTATTTTCTGTGAACAACGAGCTTTAAATAAATAAAGTTCTTGGTTCGTTGTAAGCTGCCAATGTAGACAAATGCTAGGCCTACAAGAATACACGATCACCAGTCCACCTTCCCATTGTTTACGCGGTACATTTGAAGTTCTTAATTCGAACTACAATAAGCTTAACTATTGTGAAATGTTACTACGCTGATGCACACGTCTGTGACAAAAATGAGGGAAGGGGACAGGCAGGCACGTATTTAGAAATATATTTCAGGTGGGTTCGAACCAAATGTCTAATAATAATAATAATAATAATAATAAGGTTAAAAGGGCCTCCCCGATGGTGTAGTGGTAACGTCGTCGCCTTGTAATCAAGGCCTCCCGAGTTAGCTACCCGGTGGAGGCACATGGCACAGTGATCCTATCCCACTTTAGACTATAGGTCAAGTCCCGATTAGCCTTACTCTGAATAAAGGGGACTTAAAAACAACAAATCAAAGAAAATCAAGGTTTAAATTAATATAAGTATAACTGTATTAAATGAAATCTCCTACAACGGCTGAGGTTTCGACGTGCTGACCACATGTCACCCCATCAATGGTTGAAGATCTCCACAGCTCTAGGTAGGATTGTGGGACGGAGACTGGTAGTCGGGAGATCAGCCTAGGCCCTGCAAGGGCAGACGAGCCATGTGTTATTTAACTAAATTAAATTAATTAAAATAATCATAATAGTATTAACTAAATATTTAAATCAATTAATATTATATACGTTATAAGAACATGTATTCGTTATCTAGCTTACGTATAACTAAGGTCTGCAATATTTGTAAAAAAAATGCCCTGACAAGGAAATAAATGTCAAATAGATAAAGATTTGAATACTCGTATTTATTGAATATCAAAAAATGATGTTAGACCGAGTTAACGAAAGTAATATGTTATGCATATTATTATAAGTAGTAATAGATCTTGAATAAGTCTTCTTTTTACTGTCATCCAAAGTGTTATGATTCCTATATAATCCTTGCCTTTCAATTAGTTTGGCGGAAACAAATAACCCTTGATTAAACAACAAGTATATTTTCATTATTTCATTTGAGTTATATTATTATTTCGATATTTAAATTTATTACTTAGTAAGTCTTCCTGGGGGCCCGGACCCCCTGGACCCTCTCCCCTAAATACGTCCTTGGGGCTAGAGTATTTGGGATCAAAGTTAATATCTTGTGCAACTCTAGAGGGATGGACTAGCATCATCAATGGTGTATAAGTTTTAGTATTCTATATATATATATATATTGTTGTAACCCCGTTTCCTGGGGTTAGAGAGGTCACAGGGAAGTTTCATTCAAACATTTAGGTAGAGCTTAATAATGTTTGATGGCTGAACCTGCTCCGTAGGAGGGTAGAGATATGGAAAGTTGGAGTAAAAGGTTATTCACGCTTGTTCATACCTGGTAGATGTGTGATGTCTTGTCCTAATGCTTCTCGCAGACCGAATCGTGACAGTTCCAAGGTTCTATCCAGCGACCCTCAGTTCACCAAGCCAAGCGATCCCTTGCGCCTTGTAGCATGCTAGGCAGCAGTAACTCCGTGTTCCATCGTCGTAGCTAGCAGTGTAACGTGTTGTATCGGACTAGTTATCCATGTAGCGTCGATGAGTGTCAGAATCAAAAAGAGCTAGCTCCGGGACGGAGCTTGCTTTTATAATCTCAGGCGTCGAAAGGTTGTTAAACCTTTCGAACACGATAGATCTTGTTTAGATCCACGCGTTTGCCTTCCAGTTCCTTGGTTTACGAGAGTTACAAGTTAGCGCATTCTTGAGATCGCTCGCTGGTCGGACAAGTGCAGGAAATGAACAAGTGTGAATATTAACATGACGAGGTTTTCTCGGTCTAATGGTCTCCATATCTCTACATTCCCCTTGTTGAAATACTCGAGCCACTCTGTGATGGTCGACTATTTCGTCCGGAGTAGATTATATTTAAAAAAAATTAGGATTTATTAACAAATCAAACGTGTAGAAGACCTATACAGTAAACCAATCACTAGAAGAATCACATCACCGTAAAAAAAAATTGAAATCACCAGAAGAGTGATATCATATCATGGCACCAAACACCGTTGAGAAAAAATATATAAAACCACGTAGAGAAAAAAAATAATAAAATTGTAGGTCATAGCCTCTTATGAACTCAAAAAGTACGAGCACAATAACTAAGTCTTGAGGCATGGATAAAAATAATTACATAAGTGTAACACTAAACTAGTTTTGGTTGAGTGATGACAGCACAATAATAATAAAAAAAAACAACACATGTCAGCACAGTGTGAGAAAACGCCGGGAACCGCAAGCGGTTGTATTTACTGTGTGCTGGGCTCAAAGTACACTCGGCGGAAGATACACAATGCTGGGCGGAGCCTTGAGGATGTTACCTATGGCAACTCTGTAAACTGCATGCCGCCATAGGCGGGACGTGCTGTGCAGCTGACGATAAAAAAAAAAACACAAAAGAAAGAGACGTATCTCTAATCCAATATGGGTAGCATTCATGGGCACAAACTTTGGCACTGTAAATGACATATGTTTGTACTAATAGCGTGTGCCTTACGGTACTTGAAATAGCTGAGCACCGGAACACTTTTAGCCGATGAAAAATAACAATAAGTATCATGTGTCGTCAGTAAACAAGAGCAGGATGCACGGAGTGGGCGGGGCCTGTCGATGTAGATCGCCGTGACGTCAGCGAAGTTGAGTCTGGAAGTCAAATTTGCGATGGCGCTTCGGGGCAAGAAACGTCCTGGGTAAAGCGCTCCACATCTGGGTCGCGGCGTGGAAGATGGAAAAATCAGCCATGGGGTCCAGACGGGAACGGGTCCTTGTTGGTGCTGGAACTCCACAAAATCGTTGTTGGTCTCTGCGATGGGCCTAGGTCTGTCGCTCGATGGTACAAGCCGGTGATGTCATGGGTCCAGGAACATCCGTGGCGATGAGATAATGAAACAAGCGTAAAAGGAAAAATTAGGAAAAAGCAAAAGGTAGTGGAGGAGAGTTACAATAAATGATGACGGGTTATGAAATCGACTGAAAAGGGACTTTCAGTTAAAACTGGTGAATTATTTTGGGGGGGAGGGGAGGTAATATCTAATTTGAATGACGGCGAAGGGGCGTTAGGGGCGTTATTACTTATATGATGTAGAGTTTTTAAGGGGGCCTGTTTATGATTAACAGGTTTACCTGTGGGAAGTTCGCCGGGGGGGAATGGGGGGGGAATAGGTGGAATAGTCGGCTTAGCCGGGATAGGGGCCGGGGGCGGCGGTGGCTTGACTTGAGGTGCCGGAAGTCGGCGTCCTTTCGAAAGAATGGTGGTACATTGAGTGGGAGTAATTATCTGTTTCGTACCATTAGTGAAAGGGGCCGGGGGAAGAGGGGGTGGTGTGGGAATGACTGGTGTCTCCGGGGCATGTGAAAGTGATGGTAAAGCAATCGGGGCACTGATGGAAAGTTTCTTTAATCGTAGTTGTGGTGTGGTGACAGGTGATTTGGGGGAACGACAGCAAGATATAATTAATAATGCCAATAAAATAAGTATGCCAAGAAGAGCTATTACGATGAATGCGATAATAGCATAATGAACTGGAGACATCTTGTTGTAGGGGTCTGAAATGAGAAAAGAAAGGGAGAATTCAGCGATAATAGAACGAACTAAGTGATTACGAGACATTTCCTTCTGTAATATGTGTAAATGTCGTTTATAAAAACAATTGCAAGAATTTTACGTGTATTGTGGACAAAGGTTTAAGCGCCTTCGATTCGCTGCTAATAAAAAAAATTGAAAAATAAGTGAAAAAGAGTAAGTAATAGATTTGTGTAATAGTTCATTAAAAAAAATAGAGTAGGTTTTAATTTCATGGGATATGAGCTATACCATGTTGTATGCTATCAATATTTGAATTCTAAAATTAAAGGAGAGAGTGGGAACATTTGCCTATTTTATTATATGCTTTATTAACATATTTAGTGCATTGCAGCTTTCAAAGAAGCAGTTCGCGTGACACCTAAGCGTAAATAAAAAAAATAATTGCTATGGCCAAAAAGCCAAAAGTTCAAGCAAGTTCTACGCAGTTCATTTGTTCTTTAGATCATTCATCTTGATCTATCTTAGTTCATTCGTTCTTTATTTCTTTGTACTTTTTTCTTCATTTGAGCGTATATGTACCAGCAAATGGGGAAAAAAAAAATATTTGCTAGTTCGGATCATAAACACACTAAGTACTTATTAGTCAAATCAGCTAAGTGATATGTTCTGACTATTACTATGCGTTGAAACGCAAATTATAAAATAACATTAAAATATCTGTAAAAAATAAATTATTAGGCAAAAGATGTATTATAAATGTTCCGACGATTGAGATAGCATTCTGTAATCCTGATATTGTTAAAATTAAAAAATAACCATGTTGTATTAAAAATAAAAATGAGTTCGTTCTAACGCAGAAATGCAGTGCGTGCACGAGGAGTGGAAGAAGGGGGGGGGGACGGTGGATGAGCGTGAGAAAATGCTGGATCATGCATGTACAATGTTCGCAACGAGGAGCGAGGAGGCTAAAGCGAGTGACAACGGAGTGGCGTGTTAATGAATGTTAGTGGGGTTATCATGGCACTAGTCGTAGCGGGCTTTGAGTCTAGAAATAGTAATAGTGTCAGTCTTTTGCTTACTTCTCCCGTCGATGTAAGTTACCTCGTAGGAATTCTCGTTAACTTTACGAAGAATAGTTCCTTTGTACTTATAAGAGGACGCAAAGGCTTTTGACACGCCTGGAGTTGGAGTGGCATCTAGAATCCATACATGTTGTCCTGGTGAGTACTGTATTTTCCTAGAATTGCTGTCTACGTACCTTTTCTGCTGTTCGTAACGCTTGTTCAAGTTGTCATGTGCGGTCTTACGTATGGAGGTCAGGAGTTCAAGTCTCTGTGCGTTCGTCTGGGAAACATTGTCGGGGTTCGAAGGAAGGACAGCGTCAGCTAAGATCCTTGGGTTGTAACCAAATAAAGTAAAATACGGGCTCTGGAGGGATCCAGAATGGATTGTAACGTTGTGGCTGAACGCTGCGCTAGCCAAATAATCACACCACGAAGCTTTCTTTTCTAACACAAAGACTCTCATAGCTTTCTTTAAGTAACTAAATGAACTCTCAACTAATCCATTCGTGAAATGGGCACAAGTATCTACATATTTTAGTTGTACACCTGTAATATTGGCTAACTCTCGTAAGAGTAAACTTGAATTGGGCGTTGAACGATCTAAATAGATTGTTTCCGGGATGCCATGAACTAAAAAGACTTTCTCAACTAGGGCTGTTGCTATGTTTTGTGCATCGTGATTAGCCAAAGGAGCTGTAATTACATACCTTGTACAACTATCGACTACCGATAGGAAATATTTGTATTTGTGCGTTTTTGAAGAGACTAAAGGACCACATACGTCAATATGGATTCGTTGGAAAGGAATTTGGGCTGGTTGAAATGTTTGCAGCGTATGCGGTTTAGAACCTTGTGGTTTCTTTGAAATCTGACAAGGGATGCAATGTCTAACCTTATCGTACACAAATTTCTTCATATTAGGGAAGAAGTAGCGCATAAGCATTAAATTATATGTCTTTTGTGCGCCTTGGTGACTTCCATTCATTTTGTGTGCATGAATAAGATCGAAAACTTGATTTCTTAATGCATGAGGAATACAAAGTCTATCCCTATTACCAGTTTTGATTTTATTAGTCCTGTATAAGACTCCATTTTTGAGTACATAAGAATACGAAAGCTTTTCTAGTTTAGGGTCACTAGCTTTATCTTTGTTTTCTAAAACATTAATAATGTCTCTGAAATAGGGGTCTTTACGTTGTTCTGAACTAATATCAAAATCTGCTGCTTGTGCATGAAATACTTGATGAAAAAATAAGTCATCATCATCATCATCATCTTTCTTGTCATGATTAGTCTTGTCAAGCGGTAAACTTGCACGGGAGAGTGCATCCGCAAGTTCATTTTTACTAGCGCTGACATGCCTTATTTCGAAATCAAAATTCTGAAAATAAAGGGCTCTTCTTCCTAAAATAGAACTATGGTGTTTAGTTGAACGAAGATAAGATAAGGCTTTATTGTCTGTGAGAACCACAAAATGTTGATTCATAAGAAAAAATTTGAAAGTTTTCAATACATAATATGCACCTGCAATTTCAAGTGAAAATGTGTCAGCTCTTTTCTCTGTTTCTGTTAAGGCTCGTGAACAATAGGCACATGGATGTAAATTTCCTTCGTCATCAGGCTGTAACAGCGATCCTCCAACTCCTTCTCCGCTCGCGTCAATGTATACATATGAGGGCCGTTTAGGGTCATAAGGGCGGAGGATAGGGGCGGACGTGATCATTTCTTTCAGTGTTTCGAAGCTTTTCTGGTGTTCATCAGTCCATTGAAACTTAACATTCTTTTTAAGAAGCTTAAATAAACATTCTGTTGGTCCTGCAAAACCTTGCACAAATCGTCGAATGAAATTGACAAGTCCTAGAAAACTTCGAAGCTTGCGTTTGGTGCTAGGGGTGGGATATTCCAAAATAGCTTTAAGAATGTGTTCTGAAATTTTAACTCCCTTTTGAGATACCAAATTACCAAGGACTTTAACTTCGGTAAAAGCTAACCTACACTTAGAGGGTGATAATTTAAGGGATGCTGTTCGTAACTTTTGAAACACTCTGTCCAGTATGTTAAGCATGTGTGGGAGATTTGAACTGTAAATAATAATATCATCAGTGTAAACAGAAAGTTCTGAACTGTCTATTCCGCTAAGGGCAAGTTCGCTTACGCGATTCATTACGCCGGGGGATGTTTTCAATCCCTGGCATAACCTAGCATACCTAAAACTACCCAGATTGTTAATAGAAAAGGCGGTAATGTCTTTAGAACGTTCTGTTAATCCAACCTGAAAAAATGCACTGGACATATCTAAAATTGAGTAATATTTCTTTCCAGCCATCTCTGTCATGATGGTTTTTATGTCTGGGGATTGTAAGGAAATCGGAGCTATTATATCATTAAGCGCTCTCATATCAGAAATAAAGCGGTAAGTCCCATTGGGTTTCTTAACTAATAGGACTGGGTGTCGATAGGGACTCCCTTCACAGCGCTCTATAACACCTTGGTCTAGTAACTTCTGAACTTCCTGTTTCATGGGTTCTCGGTAATGAAAAGGAATAGGGTAGGTTTTGGCATACACTGGGGTGTCATCTGTCAGTTTGATATCGTATTCCAAAACATTAGTTTTCGTTAATTTATCCCCTGGCCAGAGAAAAATATCTGCATACGTGTATGCGAGCTTTAGGATTTTTTCTCTTTCTTCTCGGGGAATATCAGGGTTAACTGTGAGAAGGGAGGGGTCAAATTTCTTTTGACTTTCACTAAGTTGTTGCTTTACTGTAGTATTTTCATTACAAGAGTATGAAAATGCAACATCTTCACTTTTTTTCCAAGCGGAAGTAACATCAGTTAAAATTTCACATGTCGATATTTCGCCTACTATTGTGTCACTTTCCAAAGTGATTGTGGTTTCCGTAGGGTTGTGTATGTGAATGACAGGTGACTGCGGGTTTACTGCAGCATTGGGAAGGACTACTGGATGTTGGCTCATAAAGGAAGCAGATGGTGTAAAAAGTACAGGCTTATGGGTATTAGGTGTCGTAGTGGTAATGTTCAAATTGATATAAGTCTTGGATCGTGGACTTAACTGAACTGTGTTTGAAAGGGTAGCTTTTCCCTCATACACATTTGCATTTTCAATTTGGGTAAATATGTCATGCGACAGCTGGTGAGTCTTGTACTTTGATCTTAAAATACTATAATCAGGAGTACGTCCTAAATGACAAAGAGTTATTGTATTGTCTTTTAGCGACATTTCGCACCTCTGCGTTCGTAAAAAGTCATTTCCTAAAAGGGGAGGGACGTTAACTGAATCTACTATTCTAAATGGGTGCGAATATTTACGTTTTCCAATTATGATAGGAAGAACTACAATTTCAGACACACTCAGTTTCGATCCGGACACACCTTGGATTGTGGATTGTACTTTGTATGTCTTTCTTTCAGTAGGGAGAAGATGGGAAGGATAAATTGAGATTTGGGAACCCACGTCAATAAGTAAATCTACCTGTTTTCCTTGTATGCTACTATTAATAAAGTATAGGCCATTTCTCTCAATTATAGGAACTTTATCTAATCTGGTATTATCTTCGATTTCGTTCCTGCAAGTCGAAGACGATTTTAGTTTAAAACACTGTCTCGTTGTGGCTTGTAAAAGCAGTTGTCGCTTTCGTGATTATAACGACCACAAAACTTGCAAGCTGAGGTATTTGCATCGTCGCGATTAGCCTGATCTCGACGTTGAAACCTCTTGTTACCATTGCTTCTGAACTGGCCTCTTGAGTTCGATCGAAAGTTACCTCTGTGATTAGCTCTAGAATTATTATTATTTCTGTAGGAAGAGTTATTATTCCCCTTGTTGAAACCTCTGTTATGTGCGTTTTGATTAGCCGTTTTCGCAAATTCCAGCACATTTGAGCAAAGGTTGAAGAGAGAACTGGCGTTGATCTCTTCGTTCGAGTGCAGAGTTAACGTCGACATTTGTGACGAAAGTTTGTTTATTTCGTCACCAGAGGTAGCACTTGGAGCGTGTTCTACTCTGGGTACGGCTAGTGTCGCCGCGCAGCGGGCACTATCAGAACTCGGTATATGATGCATTCCTTGATACACTGTGTGGGAACTATTATTTACGAGAGCCGGATTGGACTGTAGACTTTGGACTTGTGGTGTCAATGGTGGGAGAGAAAAAGATGGACACTGGTTGTATGGTACAAAGTGCTGAGCTCGGTTGTGTGCACTACTGGGGAGGGGGGAATAGACCTGTGCATGCGGACAGCTGTGAAGTGGTGACGGGGTGAATGTCTGGGGCAAGCTCGCCTGAGCGATAGCCTGATCAATTTCCATTTTCTCTTCCAACATACGGGAATTAATTAATGACTGCTGGCGTTCGAAATTCTGTAGGTGGGCAATTAATTCTTCTGTTCTAGCAAAATGCTTGTTGGTTAAACAGCCAATGTATTTGGCTCGCAGTCCCGTGATGATGTAAGAGAGAGTTTGTTCTTCAGTGGCGTTCGGGAAGTATTGCTGGACTAATGCCTTTTTAGCAATAACGTAGGTGTGAATGGGTTCGCTTACCACCTGTTTTCTCTGGAGAATTATCTGTACAGGATCTGCTGACAAGTATGTTCCCCTAAATAGCGTACTTAGTTCGTCTTTGATATGGGTGTATGTCAAGTCTACAAAATTGGGTCGTTTCTGTATGTCATGAAAATAAGTTAAAGCGGTGTCCGTCAAAAATAAAGGTAACATCTCTTTACGCTTAGCTTCCGTCCATCCTGCGGCGTGTGCTACATTTTGAAACTTAAGGAAAAATGAGTCAATGTCCTTAGGGTCATTTCCGCTAAATGGTGCCGGGTATAATGCAGTTGGAATTTGGGTGGCCATGTTAGTCGTGGGAATTTCTACAGCTACGTTACCAGAATTATTAACAGTGTTAGAGGAAGTTGAAACGGGAGCCGGGGTACTCGCTAAGGGTTGGGGTCGGTTTCTGTCGGGTGTTGCTAGTCCAAGGACAAATTGAGGGTAATTTCTATTAGCAGACCTTAACCGTGTTAGTGGAGGGGAGGGAATTGGGGATAAAGGACGTGAATTTATTGGATTTGCCGTGATTGCAGTTGCTAACTCTATGATTTGGTCGAGGGAGGAATCTAGGTGTTCGTGCAACGCTATCTGTGACGTATTCATAAACGAAGGTTCGTCGTGCTGACCAAAGAACAAATGAAAGTATGGGTATACAGTTATTTATGTCATTAATATATCGCTGGTCAAAGAAGTATAAGCAAATGTTCCCATTCCTGTGTGAATGATGCTTGAATACATGTTATGCAGAAGAACTAGATTTTTGTTGAAAAAGGGGGGGGGGGGCTCGGCATAAAAGAAAAAGAGGGGTTGTTTTCCATAGGGTAATACACAAAATTGTCACTGGGTCTGACGCATCTTAAGCGTACTGTGAGAGTATGAGTTGGAATTACTAAAAATTTACTTTAAAAATGCTCCCAAAGTGGGAGGGAGGGGGGGGGGAGAGAATAATTTAATGTAAAGCAATTCGCACAGGAGGGTACGCAATTGCAAAAAGGGCCTGAAGCAACTCCACCATGTTGTAACCCCGTTTCCTGGGGTTAGAGAGGTCACAGGGAAGTTTCATTCAAACATTTAGGTAGAGCTTAATAATGTTTGATGGCTGAACCTGCTCCGTAGGAGGGTAGAGATATGGAAAGTTGGAGTAAAAGGTTATTCACGCTTGTTCATACCTGGTAGATGTGTGATGTCTTGTCCTAATGCTTCTCGCAGACCGAATCGTGACAGTTCCAAGGTTCTATCCAGCGACCCTCAGTTCACCAAGCCAAGCGATCCCTTGCGCCTTGTAGCATGCTAGGCAGCAGTAACTCCGTGTTCCATCGTCGTAGCTAGCAGTGTAACGTGTTGTATCGGACTAGTTATCCATGTAGCGTCGATGAGTGTCAGAATCAAAAAGAGCTAGCTCCGGGACGGAGCTTGCTTTTATAATCTCAGGCGTCGAAAGGTTGTTAAACCTTTCGAACACGATAGATCTTGTTTAGATCCACGCGTTTGCCTTCCAGTTCCTTGGTTTACGAGAGTTACAAGTTAGCGCATTCTTGAGATCGCTCGCTGGTCGGACAAGTGCAGGAAATGAACAAGTGTGAATATTAACATGACGAGGTTTTCTCGGTCTAATGGTCTCCATATCTCTACAATATATATATATATATATATATATATATATATATATATATATACACACACACACACACATATATATATATATGTGTGTGTGTGTGTGTGTGTGTGTGTGTGTGTGTGTGTGTGTGTGTGTGTGTGTGTGTGTGTGTGTGTGTGTACACACCCAATATTTTACTTGCTGGGGAGAAGGCAGACGCCACTGAGTGCATTTATTATTATAATAGGCCAGAAGTGAGATTGGCACTGGGTCCTCACAGAAACGCCACAAAATCGGAAAAAAATGAACTGCTTTATTTGTTTCTTCCAAGGAAAAAACCGTCAGATAGTTTGAAAAATTCTGCAATAACAAAATTATGAATATTACCGTGACTGAGATGGTCGTTTGAAAATACATAAGCCGCGGTGGTCAACTCTGTATGGGATCTGACTGCCACGCGAGTTAACCAGGTTCGATTTCCGGAGTGGGTGATCTAATGTCGAAATTTTTCGGGCCTTATCCGGCTCCGGGTTTCACCCATCCTCAAATCAATGGTTACCTGGAGGAAACTGTGGAAGCGATAACATTGCCTCCAAAGTGGCCGAGATCGAGAATATGCGGGCCCCTTACCCCACATCCCCTAAATGTCCCCTCATGGCACTGTGCTATATGTACAGGGAACTTTACCTTTGCTTTGATTCCCAATGTTAAAAACGTAATTTTAATATAGTTGATTCCAGCGCCATCATCGGGAAATGGCTGAAATACAGATTATTTACGTCCCATAGAGTAAAATTCGAAACCTACATATTTAAAGGATAGTCAATTCCAGCGCCATCATCAGGAAAAGGCTGAACTACAGATCATTTACTTCCCATAAAATAAGATTGGGAACCTACATGTTTGAAGGGTAATTTTAATGTAATTGATTCCAGCGCCATCATCGGGATATGGCTTAACTACAGATTGTTTACGTTCCATACAATGGGAACCTAAATGTTTAAAGGGTAATTTTAATATAGTTGATTCCAGCGGCATCATCGAGAAATGGCTGAACTATAGATTATTTAAGTTCCATAGAATATATTTGATTCCTGCGCCTTCATCGGGGAATTGTTGAGCTACACATTTATCTCCCTTTGGGAAAGGATACATACCTCCAAAGGGAGGCAAGTGTTTTGTAGTTCTGCTACTTCCCGATGACGGCGCTGAAATCGACTATATTAAAATTACCCTTTTAACATGGAGATTTACAATCTTATTCTATGGGACGTAAATAATCTAATCTGTAGTTCAGCCATTTCCCGATGATGGCGCTGGAATAAACTATATTTAAATTATCCTTTAAACATGTAGGTTTTCAATTTTATTCTATGGAACGTAAATAATCTGTAGTTCAGCCATTTCCCGATGATGGCGCTGGAATCAACTATGATATATTAAAATTACCCTTTAAACATGTAGGTTTCCAATCTTATTCTATGGGACGTAAATAATCTGTAGTTCAGCCATTTCCCGATGACAGCGCTGGAATAAACTATATTAAAATTACGCTTTTAACATTTAAGTTTCCAATCTTATTCTATGGGACGTAAAAATCTGTAGTTCAGCCATTTCCCGACGATGTCGCTGGAATCAACTATATTAAAATTACACTCTTAACATGGAGGTTTCAAATCTTATTCTATGGGACGTAAATAATCTATAGTTCAGCCATTTCCCGACGATGGCGCTGGAATCAACTGTATTAAAATTACGCTTTAAACATGGAGTTATTCAATCTTATTCTATGGGACGTAAATAATCTGTAGTTCAGCCATTTCGCGATGATGGCGCTGAAATCAAATATATTAGAATCGCGCTTTGAAGATTCAGGCATCCAATCTTATTCTATGGAACCCTGTGTATCTTCATGGCATGATGAAACGTATAGGGGATATTTTATCCCGTAAGAAGGAAATTAATACCAAATTTCACTGTGGTTTAAAGTGATTCAAAATGCAATTTTAACGTTACTGGTTTAATGCACTACTACAGGCCATTCAGTTTAGCTTGAGTCTGGCCTTCAGCTGCGCAGAAGCCTGCAGTCAACGCGACGATGCGAGCGAGAGTTCCTCTGAGATCAGAGTTGCTAACCACTTTAACAATTACCTATATAATTAATCTGACTTTAGAGCTTATTGGTAGGGGTGTTCGGTACTCACTACATACATACATACATATATATATATATATATATATATATATATATATATATATATATATATATACAGGATGGCTCAATAAGTCACTTAAAACCCCCAGTACAAGGCCACTGCGGCATGGGACGTGAAAATGGCGATGACCAATCGTTATCAGGCCAAGGGGGAACCACATTAACGTCACCCGCATGGTCGGCAGCCATCTTGATGTCCGTCATCTTGAATTCAACTTCAGAAATTTAAATGGGAAGGGGGTCGTGCGACATATCAAAATGGGCTAGAATTTCACCAGGAAAACAACTGTGACATTTGTTTTCACCTAACTTTAATTGTTGCAGAGTTAACAATACCACAAAGTTATGGCTCAATAAGTCACTTAACACCCCCAGTACAAGGCCACTGCGGCATGGGACGTGAAAATGGCGATGACCAATCGTTATCAGGCCAAGGGGGAACCACATTAACGTCACCCGCATGGTCGGCAGCCATCTTGTTGTCCGCCATCTTGAATTCAACTTCAGAAATTTAAATGGGAAGGGGGTCGTGCGACATATCAAAATGGGCTAGAATTTCATATTGAGCATGTGTTATAACTTTGTGGTATTGTTAACTCTGCAACAATTAAAGTTAGGTGAAAACAAATGTCACAGTTGTTTTCCTGGTGAAATTCTAGCCCATTTTGATATGTCGCACGACCCCCTTCCCATTTAAATTTCTGAAGTTGAATTCAAGATGGCGGACATCAAGATGGCTGCCGACCATGCGGGTGACGTCAATGTGGTTCCCTCTTGGCCTGATAACGATTGGTCATCGCCATTTTCACGTTCCATGCCGCAGTGGCGTTGTACTGGGGGTGTTAAGTGACTTATTGAGCCACCCTGTATATATATATATGCAGTGAGTACCGAACACCCCTCCTTCACAGTCAGAGTAGAGAAATTATCTTAACGTGCATAAGTTTATGAAGAAAGAAGCTGACAGTGTGGTCTTGCGTTGAACGTGAAAGAAGTGCAAAAACGTGCGCAGCTACTGATATGTCAGTATGTACTTTGAAACGGAAATGATCGCTACAAAGTAACTTAGAAAAGATTAGTAACGCCTAACAAACCACGTAGAAGAAAGAAATTTAAAAATGATGTGGAAGAATTTTGACATGTTTGTTTTCGTACAACAATTGACGAATTTCACGATCATGGAGGACAGCGTACTACTACTACTTTAGATTCATAAGTATTTTTTTTTTAATGAGACAACAGCTTATAGCCTTTGCCAGTTTCATGTCTAGTAGAATTGTAACTTCCGCGAATTGCAACACTGCTCCTATGAGTCACGTGACGTCTTCTGCAGGTGACAAACATTTCCCGGTTTGCGACTGCCAGAGGTCAGGCTAAACCGAATGAGCTGTACTTACCTCCTGGTTTTCCCACAATGCCTGAAAGTAGGCAACCAGCACAATAGTTAACTGTGTTGGGCTGCATACAACGAAGGATACGAAGTCCCAAGCGGACTTCACAGAAACGAGTTTCAGCCATAATTCTGTAATTGTTTATTATTGTACTGTTTCTCTCACAGGAACGCGGGCGTACAGGTCAAATGAGGCAAGGGGGGCACTTGCTCCCTGAGCCTCCGACCCGACACTATTAATCTATAACAGAAAACAAACATCTTAAATTATTGTTCTGTCATTGACAGTAGTTGGGATCCACACTTTTCAAGGTAATGTGTCCAGTTCTTTCTCAATATTTTCCATGCATTTAGGGAAGGCAGTTCTTTGGGTACACCCTAGTGTGGAAGGGGAAAACAGAGAGGACGGAAGAGAATAACATGTTCGGACGACTTTATGGGAAGAAAGGGGCAAGGAGTACTAAGGATGAAAAAACAATATAAGAGGCTGAAAGTGAAAGAAGTCACTGAACAGTAGTATACCAGATGGCGGTGGTATCTGACCATCCTGATTCAGGATTCCTACTCGTTTTGGCGAGGCAAATGAAGAGTTTAGGGAAGAAACCTGATAAATCACATTCTCCTGTTTTTACACCAACATACAAAACTATTTAATGCCATCGACAACAGCATATCGATAAAATTGGATCTGTCAGTTTTTTCTCTGCACTCTTCAAGTGTAAAATAGATCTCCATATCATCATCTGGTGCTGTAATATGCAGATAACAACATTTTAAAATGTTAATCTGAATTTCCTATTCATGAGAGTAAACCTAGATAAGAAGATGGAGAAGAGTGGAAATGTGTAATTATATTTCCCTGACTGAATTTTTTCAAATGTTTTGTTTTTATATTTCCCTGACTGAGTTTTACAGACTTTTACATATTTTTACATCATCCTGACTTTTTCATTAACAGCTTGATTTCCCTGACCTCAGTGGAAACCTCGTGAATGACGTTTTCTATAATTTTCTCCAGTCATTCCAGTGAATTACGGAAATAAATATGAAAATTCCGAAACACCGCTAACGCGAGGAATTAATGGATTTCGGCCAGCGAAGCCAAGGCGAGCACAGTTGGCTTTCAAGTGGATCCTGAAGCATTTCGTGACGCAACACAAATGTCTCCGCAACAAGTTGTGTAAACGCTTCTCGCAAAATTCCGCTCTCAACACATTCCGCCTCTCGGAGATGCATTTATCGCAATCATCCTTTGCAAGACATCCTCGTCTATAAATATGACCGCGAGAATCGCACGTAGCGGAAGAGTGCTATCCGCCATGTTTTCCCCCTCGGCGACAGTGTTGCCATAGGTATGACCCTAAAATCCCCATTGCTCATAAAATATTAACCCTGCATCAAATGATATATACTATATTTATGCTCCAAGTGAGAATCTTGAACATTTTTAGTCAATTTTATGTTTTTAGAAGTAGATATACGGCACAGGTGTAATTATGCGTATCTTGAGTCAGTAGCATAGAAAATAAGTCCCGCGGACCTCCGTGGCGAAGTGGTTAGTAATCAGCGTGCTATGACGCTAGGCGTCTTGGATTTGGATCCCGGCCTGTGCATGGGTGTTCCTTGTAAATATCTATTCATAAATTTCCTCATTTCATCACTCATCCTCATCGCAATTAGCCAAAAATGGCAGAAAAGCGACGATAAATAAAACTCAAATCAAACTGAAAGAAGTCAAGTAGAGACAACTGGAAGGATTGCAGTCGGAAGTAGAGCATCTTACGAACAGTAGTTTGAAGGCAAACAAAGTGATATTTGATTTTGAAACTTGTTTCATGGAGATAGGATATCGTGGCTTGGCATTTTTGATAAGTTTGATGACAGATGGTAGGCCTGTGTTGCTGCAGCCATGAACCTTCGGATTTAAGAAGGCTAGAGAGAGAGTTGATTAATTATTAATTTTGTTTATTTTACATCGCCTCTCTGCTCCTTTTGGCTAATCATCGCCACGATGAGGATGAATACGGATGAACAGACTTTAACAAACATATACGTACATACATACATATATACAGGGTATCATTTTAATGGCACACTCGGACCACGGAAACGTATAGCGGACATCAAAACAAACAACTTTTCTCAGTAACATTTTTCTCATTGGTGCATCGTTTCGGCGCTACAGTCGTTCAAAAAAGCCCGTTTTGCCGCCTGAATGCTGGCAACCACACACATCATTTGATTGCATTTGTGACGTCATATCCCGTCGTGAAGCGATGCGTTCCAGGGTTGCCAGGAACACACACATTCTGTGAAAAAATGACATAGCTACAATCAGCCACATTATGTACCGTAAAACAAACTGAGAAAACACGTTCTGTAACCTAACAGGAAGTAAACAAACGATACGGAAAATGGTAGAAAGAAAATAGAATTCAAGTGGAAGTGGTCATATCGAATTTTGTCTTAGCTTACATGTCAAATATTTGCAAATCTAGTTACCAAGTTGGCAACTACGATTTATTCTATCCACTTCGTCCTTCTGATACTAGTTGTCTGTGACACACTGAACAGATGACAAAATAGAAATGAGAGAACTCAAAATTCCAAAGGTAAGCAACACATAATATAATATATATTCAGGGCATTATGAGGCAAGTGACAAAAATGGTTGAAAATACAGGGATATAAATAGTAGTAATACAAGCTCTCCGACGACTGTGTTTATCTATGCACCGGATACACAGGTAATAGTTTGCAACTATGAACAGGGCAGTAAATTCGCTACTGATTCATCATTAGATTGTTACTGTGGTTCTACGTGTTTTAACCGTAATGTAACAACGTGAACCTCGGATACTTCCGTTATCAGCACAAAAGTACCACAAGGCATCTGGACACAAACCTGTAGATATCTATCAACCTTGCAACGAGATTTGCAAATATAATTGACGTGTAGCTGGGCGTAAACAGCCACATGTAAGTTGTAAGTCCAATAAAATTTATTGTTGTTGATATTTGACATGTAGGCTGAGACAAAATCTGATATTGACACTTCATTTTGAATAAGTTTTTTACCGTTTCTCATATCGTTGGTTCACTTCCCCCTTCCCCTGAGATGACTGCTGATTGTGGCTGGTAAGCTATGATGTTCGGTTTACTGGACGCGTTTTCTCGCTTCGTTTTTACAGCTAATAATGTGTTTGTTAGTTTGTCATTTTTCACAAAATTTGTGTGCTCCTTGCAACACTGCCGTGCGCTGTTTCGCCGTAGGAAATGACGTCACAGATACGATCAAATGTTGTGTTGGGTTGCCAGCATTCAGGCGGCAAAACGGTCTTATTTGAACGGCTGTAACGTCGAATTGACGCACCAACGAGAAAAATGTTACTGAGAAAAGTTGTTTGTTTTGATGTCCTCTATACTAATCTGTGGCCATTAAAATGACAGCCTATATATATATATATATATATATATATATATATATATATATATATATATACATACATAGCTACTATAAAGCACACGAGCTCCACTGAGGATTATACTGGCTGTGAATTTAAGCGCCAGAGATTTCTTTTTATATGTTTCTGAAATATAGAAATTCATATAATGAAAACTAATTAAGTTAAGGTGTTTCGTCAGAGTATACGTACGCACATTTTAACCATTTTCTGTTATTTTCAGAAATTTCCCTTTTTCAAGGTGTAAAGAACTTTATTTTACACTTAGATTTTGTCAGAGCATTTTGAAAATTTCTCCTTTTGCGTTAGTCGAATGAGAAAGAAGCTTTTCGGTGACTGATAATAGGCTTTAATTTACGTTTGAAAATTTGCACAAAGTTGTCATTGAAAACTGCATAAATGTTACACCTTACGAAGAAAAGACAAGTCATTTATTAGAATTTTATAGTTGTGGCGTCTTTGTAGACACTTTAGCAGAAGTCACATGTTGCTTATATGGTGATTTTTAGCCCGCCTGGAGCGTGGTACTGATCATATAACTTTCAGTATGGTCATGTGCGTCACCAAGGCGCACAACGAAGCGTCGTCGCCTTGTAATCAAGAGGTCTCGGGTTCGATACCCGGTGGAGGCACATAGTGGTTCGAATCTCACTTTAGACTGTAGGCCCAGTCCCAATTAGCCTTACTGTGCATAAAGTGGACTTAAAACGTCAACTCAATCAATGTGCGTCACCAAAAAAAAATTATTGGAGAGTCAGGCCACTGTTTTTTAATTTTTTTTTTACATTTCGTACAGTTTGTCAACAAAATGCAGAGCTATTGTATTTTGTTATTACCTCGTTGAAGAAGGAGATAGAAAACTAACTTTTGGAACATTGAAAGCTATGGAACCATTTATTCTTTGGTTTAAATAGTAGAATATGAAAACCTAAACTGGTTCCTATATTTTACACTCAATTTTTTCATTTTAACTTTGTTATTGTGTTCGAATACTAACTAATTGAACTTTATTTATGTTATTAACAATAAAAGTAACAAACTTTCTGCTTTTTTGTAACTTGAAATGAACAGTGCTAATTCCAACTGGGGAAAGAGGGGGGGGGGGGCGATGGACCTGTTCAACCTCCTTTCCCAACGCTCAAGAGTATGACCGAGATTGATGTGTCTTCATGGCATGGTGCAATGCATAAGGGATAGCGTTACCTTTTACCTCAATGCAATGTGAACGATATCGGCTGGCTATATTATGTTCAAACTAAATGAATGGTGCTCTAGAAAACTTCCCCTTCGTACTGTACTGATTTTTTCGCACCTTGAGAAATTTGCCTTGGTATGGCAACACTGGCTGTCGGTTCCGGTCAGCACTAATGCGTTGTTAATGTTAGCCGTTGAGCGAACGATTCGCCTTTCGAAAACTGATCAAATCGGCAGCAGATAAAAGTCGCTTCCTCGTCTGTAGGTGGCTCTGCTTCGCCCGGCCGATCTCCGCAAAGGAATTCGTGGAGCTGCCGCGGTGCCTGCTGGGAAGACTTTGGCCGTCTGCCGGGGAGGCGCAGGGAGAGGGCGAGTAGTGTCCGGTGAGGCAAGGAGGCCGCACCTGAAGAAACTTTTTGTGATTTCGCCGAGTGACCGCGGGTGAACAGCAGCCATGGAGACCGAACAGACAGTCAACGAGACTTTCGATGGAGGAATGCGGCGGAAAGTCGTCAGGACGACGTACAAAATCGAGGAGGTGAGTGTGAAGTTACGAGTCCCAAATTAACAGCTCTGCCCCATTCGTCATAAATAGCATTGGTGAAGCTTTCAAGTTGTTGTGGGAAGGCACAGATTGCTGTCTAGTATTCCCGCCAGCACAGTTAATGGAACCCAATTTGAAATCAAATAAACCCAAGTTTTCTTTAACCAGTTTGACTTAACTTCTTTTGCAGAATGCTATACAGCCACCCAGTTCACAACTCGATTTTGGAACTGTCTCCGAATCAATCCACCTTTGTATTACATACGACTTGATGAAAGCACAGAATTTTGTACGTGCTAAGCTAGCAAATGATTTTGAATCAAATAAATCCTACTGTATAGCATACTCTTTGGAGATGTACTTGGGGGATAAGATAGATAAACGTTCTCAAAGTGAGATGAATCAGCAGATTGAAACGACGTGGGTACTGCATTTACAGAATTTTAACCTGATGTAGCCACGAAGAAAGAGAACGTAATTCTGGTGGAATTAAATCTAACACAACATATCGTAACCTAAACTGACCTAACCTAACAAAAACCATTCAACACGCAAGACATAGATTCACTGTATTTCATGACATAGTTTGACTGTCATCTAACGCAAATGCTGACCTCCGTGGTGAAGTGGTTAGCACAAATCGCTACGACGCCAGGGGTTCCGGGTTCGTACCCTAGCCTGGACATTGGCTTTCTTTGTTGTTGTTTGAATGGAATTATTGTATCACTATGTAATGTTATTTCATCAATTTCATCATATCATCACTCATTTTCATCGTCGCGATTGGCTAAAGTGGCAGAAAATCGACGTAAAATAATCTAATTCAATTCAATCTAACGCAAGAAGGACTTACTTTTCTATAAATGAGGTAGTATCGCATAAAATGGGCGAAAAGCCGACTGTCTCACCCCCTAAGACTTTCAAAAGCAACAGTAAGTCCTTAATTAACACAGAGTAATTAACAATTGCTCGTTTCCTATCACCCGTAGAAAGGGAACCACGATCAAGAGTGCGTCTGGCAGTCACACTGAAGACCCGGGTTTGAATCCGGGGAAGGCTGATCTCTGATTGGAATTTTACGAATCTCTGAGGCTCACCCAGCCTTTAATAAATGATTATCGGGGAGGACAAAGGCGACCGGAAAGTGGTGCTGATCACACATCCTCAAATATGACCTGGATCACGAATGTTTGGAGGCCTACCTGCACGTCCTCACTCCCACATGCCTTCCTGACGCAATGCAATGCACTTGGATACGACCTTCAATGAACATTCGGAGGTCAGTTCGAAAAAAAAGTCATCCGTCCCCTACGACAGAAAGTCGTTAATCCGCCACTGCGCATTACATAAATTACATAAATAATTGTAACGGTAACGACTTGCTGTTTAAAAAAGTAACGATCATTGCTGTATGTTACTTTACATGCGTTATTTTGCAAAGTTCAGAATTGGGCCAATTTAATCGCTAGAACAAAACCTGATATCTTACAGTGCAAGAAAATAATTTTACTTTAAAATCATTAGTAGCACCTTTCCAGCCAAGTTTAAATCTACACGTTCAAGTGGCTTTGTTGGTGTGGAGTAAAAGCATCTAAATTTATATCCACATTGACGGCATTTCGTTTGTTCGTCAATGTAGGCCGGGTGGTCAGCACATGGGCTGTTGAAAACCAGGTCTTTCGTTGACGTCAATAGGATTCAACACATGGTGCGGGCCAGGCGCGCGCGAGAGATAACGAAGTGCTTTTAGAGGAAAAGGACGCACGAGCCATGACGCAGGGGAAGTTCAGAGTGTAATACGCGCTGGAAAGTTTAGAACACTTACAACCGCGTTGAGAACCAACACATCCAACTCTCCTTCCAATTCCCACATATTGAACGAAAATAACTTGATTTTTGGTTTGATTTTACGCTATGAATTTACAGTACCGGAAGTATCTCCAATTGCTTTCAAATTCGGCATACTCACTAATTTTGGCCTCGTAATCACGAATCTGCAGTTAAAAATTGGCGGTCACGTCTAGAAATTGCAAAATAACCTTGTCAATTACCGCTATGATTCTCCATACACTAACATGGAAACGATATGAAGACGTCTTCCTTTCCGCACAACGGTCTTGCTACCAACGTTGCTCAAGTGTTGTGCAATAAGTGAGAGCGTTGATTTGCATGTGAGAAAATGGCATCTTGCGTAAAGGTGGGAAACATGTTTTCCCCACGAACCATTCACGGTAAGGTTAGGTTTGGTTAGGCTAGGTTAGGCAAGCATAGTTAAAATTAAGGGCCATCATAAACATAGTTTTGAAACGCTAATCATTGCAAAAAAAAGTTCTTTCCTTCATAAATCAAGGGTGTTTACTCCGTTCACGGACCCACTTTTTTCGACTTATTTTGCAATTTCTAGACGTGACCGCCAAATTTTAACTACAGATTCGTGATTACGAGGCAAAAATTAGTCAGTATGCCGAATTGAAAGCAATTGAAGATACTTCCGGTATTGTAAATTCGCTCCGATTTTACTTTTGTTAATTAGCGTCTCTTTTCTTCCACTATTGACTAATCGCGACGATGAGGATGAATGATGGTGTGATAAAATTCATAAAGGGACACTTACAAAGAACACCAATGCCCAGTCCGGGATTCTAAGCCAAGACCCCTTTAAGTTCAGTAACGTACCACGAAATTTCGTAGGAGACTATATGAAGGTTGTAGCTTATTTCTTACGTAGTCAATGATTTTTTTTTTTTTTTACTATTCAACGTTTCCTTTATAAAATATGAATCAAGAGGGAGAAGTATACACCCCTATAACCCCTTCTACACAACTAATGCAGTTGGTTGAAATCTCCGAGCACATTTATATACAGCCTTTCATAATTCGATGCGAAAAATGGTGTATTTTATGCAGTGATGTGCCGTAGACTATAATTTTACGTCTACATGCGTTGTCTACACGTAATCTACGCATAGATTACATTGGCTTGTAGTTTACATAGACTACGTAGACAATCTAAAGTGCATTAAAATTAATTTTCAAGGCTTTCATGAAATGAAAGTGACATTTTCAACTATATTGGTTCCTAACGAAATGAAAAGAACCCTATTTACAACAAAATTTATCTTCTTCTATTATCAACTATGGAAGAAGATAAATAGTATGCAAAAATCAACAACAGATGGCAGTCGTGAGGCACGAGTGGTAGTTTCCCCATAAAGCACTAGAATATTTCCTATATTACGTTTCTTCCTAGGTGAGAAATTGTTCGAATTTGAAAGAAAGAATATGAAACGTTTTCCACACATATCAGCAACTGATACGCAGTATAATTTTCTTTTAATTCCACGGCGCTCTTTGCTAAGTTATTACCTTTCGCCATGTTGTTAACATAGATTACGTAATCTACGTGTATAACATAGTCTACGTGTAGAATGTAGACTATCGTTGTTTACGCGTAGACGCACATCACTGATTTTATGACACCCGTGTTCTTTCACATCTCAGAATTGCTGTAGCTCTCTTCCTCGCCAGCTTCATTAATCGAATGGTTAGCGTAGCGCTCTACGAAGCTAGAGATTCTTTGTTAAACTCCATAAATAAGACTAACATTTCATTACTCTTGTTACGTTATCAATTTCATCAATTAACCATTGATTCTCGACCTCGCGATTTACTTAAGAGATGCAGGAAAGCGACTAAAAACGACAAACTTACAAATATGGCATACAAGTAGAATATTTTACATTAGATTGCAGTATTTGTTTTTCATTTCCCGAGGTTCCCTGTTTGACGTTGAAAGTTTCCGTCTATGGTTCTTTATTGCGGCAGTGCTGCCATCTATTTTTGCTTTCTAAAAACTGCCTCGTATGCTAATGTTGCGGGTCCCGACAATCCAATGGCACGGTTGCCATACGCAGGTGAGAGTTTTGCTATTTATCTTACAAATAAAAATATTCTTCCCCTCCCTCCAGTTTCTGTAGTTTCTGTAGTCCACAATCACCTGCCAATCCTTCCTAATTACAATTCTCCTTCTCTCAACTCGCAGGAAGTGAAGGATGCAAATAGCCTGTTAAGAGGTATATGGATGCAAGACATCCGTTCTCTGGTTTATTTTTTACCTATTTAAACATTACATTTCGAGTGATCAAATCTTCCCTCACCTACAAATAAACTTTTTTACACCTTTGCCATTGGTAGGATCGAAACTGGATCGAAACTACAAGTCTTGCGATTTACTATGTTACTGATATATGTTCGATCTCCATTATTATTGGCAAGTCGCAAAATTATTATTATTATTATTTTTTAACTGTATTGGTTGTGGACTGTGGACATAATTCATGCACCAGTTCACAATTTATCAAATTACAATATGTACATGCATGCATATAATATTTGTACACACACACACACATGACTTTCATAATAAAGATAAACCATTTCATTACACATTTATAACATTATCTTTGAATTTCTCAAATATTTTGTAAGAATATTGATCATCGAAGATGAAGAAGTCAGTAGTCAAGGCAGTGTCAGTGGCGCTTGATGTCCACTCTCGTGCAAGTCCTGTAAAAATTGGTCTCTGTGTGTTTCATGAAGTTTGCACTGAAATATAATATGGTTCGGAGTTGCAATATATTCACTACACAAACAAACTGGTGAAGGCACTAAGTTCTTCTTGTAAAGGTGAGCTGCGGCGATAGTGTGATTTAACCTGCAGAGCATTATAGTTGTGAGGGAACTCCGGGAATTCTTTCTTGTATGGAGTAGCACACCTTATTGCATCGAGTACCAGTATTCGCAATCAAACAATCCAACGGCCGTTTTCAATAAAGTTTCCGTCTGTAGTTTTGGAGTCACATATTAAGCAAATGTTGCTTAGTGTCGCAAAAAGTTCATCTGAAGGTGAGAAAGAGGTTGACACTTCCTCTCTCTTTAGGACAAAATATATGATTGTTATTTGTAAACTTTTGCCTATTCGTGATGTCAAAGTATATTGGTCTACCTTAATTTATGTAACTTAACATGAATTTTCCTCATATGAAATATCACTCGAAGTTATTAGAATTTGGAATTACGATGCTTTTTCAAGACATGGAAAAAGGAATATGACTTCATACTTAAGTTGTAATGTTGAGAAAAGTGTTACTTAGCCGCAAGAATTGCGTATACTCCAAAGAGAACGCAATGTGTGAGAAAGGATAATAGAGTCAATTTGGATTTAGTTATTAATTTTTATACAATAACTTCCCATAACCTCAACGTTATATCGTGTATGTTGGGAGTTTTCTTCCTTATTTCGACCCTAGTGGCATTTTGTTGGTAGTTTGTAAAGATTGGTACAAATTACCCTCACAACTCTAAATATGAACTTACACCTCCTCACCCCAGAAATATTTTTTGTGATAAACCCTGTCCTCACTTCAACTGCGTTGAAGCTTTGTAACACGATAACTCCCTGTCTAGAATCATTTACCCTTTTGGACGCTTAAGGAATTCTTATTTTTATACATGGCAATTCTAATATTATTCAAACTGTCCTCTTTCTCTTGCAATTGCAACAACCGGAGCATTGTTGTTCCTGGTGCGGATACTCTCGGCGCCGAGCTGTGTATATTAACGCAGAGCCATAAATAGATTGTTTCAGCGAACAGCAAAGGACGACTGTTTCATTCTGTGCTGGGTGAAGGGAGCGCCTGTCTCGGCTCGATCTACAAAAGAATGAATGACAGTGCAAGCGCCTGTCTATGTTACAACACGGATTGCTACAATGAGAGAAAGTTAAATTCCAGGACATTTTCTCCAAAAATAAGTAAACCAATTGTACTTTCAGCTGAAAAGAAGGCACATTTATTATCCCACTGTAACCAGGGCCGGATTAAGACGAAATTGGGCCTGATGCTTGAAATCTTCGGTGAACAATAAACACAACGACGTTATAATTACGTCACAGCGCAAAGAATAATAGTAACTGTATAATAAGTAACGCTGTGTCTAGGCGTCCGGAATTGGGCACCTCTGTCGGCACCTCTGGCCCCAAGAGGAGAGAAAGAAAGTAGAACCAAAATATTTATTTATTGATTGATTTGTTGTTTTAAGTCCACCTTATGCACACATAGGCTAATCGGGACTGGACCTACAGTTTGTAGTGGGATCCGAACCACTGTGCAATGTGTCCACAATATTCATGAAGCTAGATGTTTAATACAAGTTGTCACCAGCAGTGACGTTCCAGTAGAAACCCAAGAACCAGCAACTGATACAGATTTAAGTAGACAAACCAAGCCGCAATCGTTGACAGTTGAATGCTGGATTGACATTCCTCAATTCCTGCTCCAGATAAAGGTGCACGCATCTTATTTTGGAATATGTAGTAGATACAGATTGAAACAAATTATAGATTTCTGTGTCTTGTTTGAATATGTAGCATATCCCCACCATATTGATTGATTGAGTTGGTGTTTTAAGTCCACTTTATTCACAGTAAGGCTAATTGGGAGTAGACCTACAGTTTAAAGAGGGATCCGAACCACTATGTGCCTCCACCGGGTATCGGACCCGGGACCCCTTGATTACAAGGCGACGACGCTACCGCTGCATCATCGGGGAGGCCCATCTATGCCATATATTTCATGAACGTAAATGACATGTTTCTGTACTATATTTGGATGATTGATTGATTTTTATGTTATGGCCACATCAGCACATTGGCAATTTTTACCGGTCACGCAATACGTGGATAAGCCTCTTAACTAAAACAAAATTGAGTACAGGCACCTACTTACTCAAGTTTTAAAACTAATTCATTCATTCACATTACTTAACAAGAACTAAAACTATTCTATCTCTGAGGACTTAAACCTCCTTAACTAGTTAAAAGCTGAGGCAGTACAGGGGCACTCAGCACACACAAGGATAAACACGACTTTAGAAAGGATTATCCTGGTTGCGGGTGCAGGTACCATGGCTTCGTTAGCCTGCAAGAAACAGGTGCGGTACGTGGAGGTGAGGTTAACTCTCGGGTGCCTTACCAGAAGGCCACCCTTACACCTCGTACCATATCTTCGAATCTTGAACATAAAAATGTAACAAAAGTATGAAAAACTCAACATGCTGACCAAGGCAGAAATTTATTTTATTTTAAAACTTAAACTAAACGTAACGTTTCAACCTTCTAGCAAGGTCTTCATCAGACTCTGTACCAGGTACAAAAATAGCGACGAATGCGAACAAGAAAAAGGAAAACCGAGAAGAGGAAGGGATTATCTACGAAGTGAAGTGTAAAGAATGTCAGAGTGTGTACATAGGAGAAACGAAAAAGAGCCTGAAAGACAGGTTGAAACAACATAGAGATGATGTACAACTTAAGAGAGAGAGAGAAATGCGATATTTAAACACACGAGAGAAACAGGATATGAGATAGAGTGGGATGAGGCTAAGCAGATAGGAAGGGAGAAGAGAGTACTAGTGAGAAAATGGAAGGAGGCCAAGGATATAGAGAAGAAAAGGGAAGAAGACACAATGAACTGGAATGGGGGACTGAAAATAAACAAAGAATGGAAGAAGGTGTTAGAAAGAGTAGAAAGGACAAGAGCGAAAGAGGAGAGAAGAAGGAAGAGGAATGAAGAAAGAAAGGGAAAAGAGAGTGAGATAAAGAGTCGAACCACTTTCCAGATGATACGAAATGTTTAGCTAAATCGCCTGTCAGGTGAAAGCACAGTTGACAAGGGAAGGCCACCTGCTGGAATGTTCCAGAAACAACTTTCTAATAATCTTGTGTTTGGAGGGGAGTGATTTTTGTACCTTGTTTTATTTGTACTTGGGAACAAAGTCTGATGAAGACCTTGCTAGAAGATTGAAACGTTACGTCTAGTTTATGTTTTAAAATAAAATAAATTTCTGCCTTGGTCAGCATATTGAGTTCTTCATATCATGGAAACAAGGCTTAATGGTGTTATAACATAAGTAGCCTTGTTACATTTTACAAGGGAAAGTCGACTCTTTCTGATCGAAAGGCTAAAACCGTTAAAATAACATTGCGAGAGGATGCATAAACAAAAACAAGGCTCCTTTGCATATGGCGCCTTTGAAAGTGATCACGCGGCATCTCGCTGTCAGCGTCCTTCCCTCCATCCCTGCCCCAGTTGGTTTGCAGCCAACCGGGAGGAATCCTCGAGGCCCGAAGATGCGTTTCCTAATCCTCGATGAAGCGAACAAACTGCGAAAGAGTTGCGAGCCTCCTCCCTTGCCAAGGGAACCGGATACGCCACTACATCCCCAAAGACCTTGTCGTGCTGTTAACGTTCCAAGGATGGTATGCGACTCAATAAATTAAGTACTCATCGATACAAAGTACTTGCACTTGGCATCATTCCACCATCACACCCTTAGGCGAGATTTCAGTTGTCAAGGGGACAAGCATGGTGCGAATTACTGAATATTTTCCCCACTATAACTAAGTGTATCTGGCAACGATGGTAAATCCCCCTTCATCACAATACAATGACAATATTTACATGCAGGTTCGACGAAGGCGCCTCATAATCAATGAATCTCGGGTTCGATATCCGTTGGAGGCACATTGCACAGCGCTTCGAATTCTACTTTATACTGTAGGTCCACTCCCGATTAGCCTATCCGAGCAAAAAAACAAACTTTGAAACTTTGAAAATCAAATGTATCCATTAGATTTTTTACATGTAAACTTTGATGACTTCTATCAGTGATGTGCCGCAGACTATGTGTACGTCTACACGTATTGTTGACGCGAAATCTACAATGGCGGCGATTGGGTTGCAAAACTGGGGGGAGGGCAAGGGCAGTTCACTTGCTCTTGGTACATAGTGCGGGAGGAAAAGTGGTAAGAAGTGGGGGCAACTGCCCCCTCACTCCCCCTAATCGCCACCACTGATAATCTGGGTTATATACTCTAGCTAGACAATGTAAACTACAACCAGTTTTAGGGGGGAAAGTAGCATTTTAAAATAATGTTAGTTCGTATCGAGCTGAAAGCAATCCAGTTTACAACAAAGATTTATCGCATTCTCTTTGGATCATCAACTGTTGGAAAAAGTGAAATGTAGACAATAAGCACGTGGCATACATTTTAGACAAATGTAGTATATTTTCCATCAAATCACGAGAATTATACACATATTGTGCTTGATACTCATCAGAAAATTGTTCGTATTTGTAAATATGGCTGCAAGGCACTTCCCATGCTTCTCCAACAACTGAAACATAGAATTATTATTATTCACTTCTACAACGCCCTTGTTAAGCCCACGTTTGCCGCCATGTGTTAAACATCTTAACATGCTTCATTTTGATTAATCTGAATATATCCTAATAGTAGGCACAGAAAACCGAGAGATAATTAGATTTGCAAAGTGCAATGATGAGGAAATATATTTCACCACGGTTCCAAGATCTTCAGCTGGAAACTGTTGCAATAAATTCTCTCTGGAGCTGGAGGCGTCGACGTGATGCGAGCTTGTTTATTTCGTTTGCAATTTCGCAGCCTTCCTCCGTGGGGCAGAGGCCGAATATGTAAACACTGTCGGTCACCAGCACCACTCAAATGGCCGGCCTCAGCATTTCATTTCCGCTTCCTGAACTTGGCGGGAAAAGCCAACATGTCACTTGGAATTTCTAACTTCTGAATATTATTTTTGTTTATGTTGTATCTAAAACAGCATTTTTTTAAAAAAAAAACGTTGCCGACCCACAGCAGATGTTTCATTAACTTGTTAGTTGCAAACCACGGAAATACGCCAACGTGATAATTTTGTGTGGAACAAAATGTATCCCGCCCTTTTTCATTGCTTCCTGTATGATTGATTGATTTGGTGTTTTAAGTCCACTTTATACACAGCAAGGCTAATCGGGATTGGACCTACAGTTTAAAGTGGGATCCGAACCACTATGAGCCTCCACCGGGTATCGAACCCGGGATCCCTTGATTACAAGGCGACGACGCTACCACTGCGCTCTGTTTGTTTCTATACGACACTTCCAAATAAGATCAAGGATTTTTAATGTCTGTCGAAAAAAAACAATTCGAATATATTTTTTTTTTATTAACCATAAATAAGTTACCAGACTCTTGGATCACCCTGTACTGGGCACGTACACAGAACCCAAAATGTATGCATGTCTGACTGCACTAATATAAAGTTCTCATAATACATGTAGATAAATCATTGAAAGTTCGTACAGTGCGATGTACAAGTATTACCCGGCAAATTGTTCATGGCTACTTTCATTAATTTTTCTATTGCATCTTACGTGGTTTGAAGGAATGATTTTTAACTTCCTGGAGCAGAGGTTGTCAGCAGCTTGTTTCGCGTTTTGTTTCCATTCTTGAAGCTCGCAGTGCACGAAATAAATAGAATAAGCTTGCTGATGGACAAGTCCGTTAGTAATACTTATGCATCCCACTGTAAATGAATAGTGTTGCAGAGATACGCATCAAAAGATGTGCTTTAGTTGCGTCGATTAGACAAGGTCATTTCGAAGTAAACTAAAATTGCACATTAATTAATTGTGTCAGTTGGTGCATAGTAGCTAATGTGTTCGTTGAATGCACTCGTACTAACAGAAAACAAAGCGAAATCTATTTTATCCTCAGGTATCTTATTGGGTCGATGTAGTAATCATTCATCCGGGACGGTAGAGCAACTTGCTGCTTATAGTGAGCTTGGTGGTAAGGTGCAAGAGGTACTACTATAACAACATACACTAATAAAGAACTAGAAATGGCAAATAGTCAACACTTGGATTTTAAAACCTTCGAACCTGAATCATACATAGTGAGGTAGGATAATTACCTGTCTAACGTGTAGTCTGATGGTAAAATCCAAGAACGAAGTGTAAGCCTGTACTGAAGGCTTGTTTTGTCAGGCTGAATCAGACAGACTCAGTCTGTTCGAAGAGAAAACGAAAAGCTGCTCCTGACTATTCGAAGTCAATCAAAAGAGTGATCATACCTTTCTCCTCTATTCCTCTACCAGTGGAGACCTGCTCCATGCCGATTCGTCAAGTTCTGTCTTCCTATTCTCTTAGCAAAATTACTGCCTGTTTACCTGTCTGCCAGTTTGCTACACCAACACTCCAGGAAGTACGTTAGCACTTGACTTTGCATATTTGAAATGCATAAGAAGATTAGGCAGCTGGTAGAATAAGTGAATGACCCTTGTTCAGATTGAAGCTTTTATTAAATATACAGGCTTACGCTTCGTTACGCATTAGCAACAATAGTTGGGATGGAATGCAGATATAGATTTCAACAATACTGGAATCCAGATGTAGACCAACATACAATTTTGTAATGCTTTATGACGTTTCTTTCCAGGGAAGATAGATAAAGTGTACCAAAAAAAAATTGAAAATTTGCAACATGATAGTGATAAACATGAAAAATAGTTTGACGCAATAGGTTGGTGTCAGCATTACTTCCGGTATGAGTGAACTCCTCTTGGTTTTTTTATGTAGATCTGCTGTTTAATTGGAAAATATTATGGACCATATGTAGCTACTTAACGGGGGTTTAATGTATGTTAGTCAAAAGTAAAAGTAAAGGTTTACTCTAGAAATTTCAGTAATTACACACACACACATACATACACATCCTAAGAAAGTTTCTTGCCTTGTTCCCCCAAAGTCTGCCCCTGTGGATATGATTTAAATGTAAATTTACAAAAATGTATAGACAGCTAGGGTTGTCAAGTCCAAATAAAGAAAGAAAGAGTATTATCTTTGCCGGTGTTGTCATGGCCTGGCAACAGTGGTGAACATCAATCGACGAACTGTTTGTTTCCCTTAAGTCGAAAGAAGATCTATTCTCGGTTAATAACCTTCGATCTTCCTCGAAATTTTCTATCATCTATTTATAACTCGCTTTGTTATTAGAAGATGCAGAAATAGACTGGGTATGTGAACCTTCCTTGTTTTTTTAAATACTTTTTTCATAGATCGCGGCACTTTGCGTATTAAGTGCATGTCGTGGCAAAGTGAATGACATGGCTAAGATTAGCACCGAATGGCGAAGTTCGGTTAAGCACTCTGCTAAAATTGTTGTACGTGGGTTGTTACAAGATTGACGAGAGTTACGAATCCTGTGTATCAAATTAACAAAATCTTTACTTGAAATAGCAAGGGAAATATAGGGAAGGTGCTTCTTTCATCATCCTCTTTTGACTAATTTTGAGGGGCAACTGCCTTTTGAGGATGACATATTTTTTGTTGCTTTTTCACTTTTAGCCCAACCGCGACGCCGAAGAAAATGATGATTGGATGAAATTATGAAGACACACTCATAAATCCCTTTGTGGCACTTATTTCGTGATGAAATTTGTGATTACTCTTAATAGTGTGTGTTGTGCGATGGAAAACACATATATTAACAAGGTTAACTGAATTTATTAAGGAACTCACAAAACAACGTAACACTTTACATTATAACGAAACTACATTCCCCCATTCCAGGTTCTGTTTTGCACAGACTCTTGTCTCACAACAGTAGCTTGCTTCTTCTTCCTCTAAGAGCCAGCACTACAGTGTGCTCCATATTTTGAAGAAAAAATCTGGACAATGTAAAAAGTTAGACAATAATCATGTTTCTCTTATGGGTCCTCCTCTTGGGAGTATTATTGGAATATTTTCTGATAGGTGTTTGTGTGTTTCTCTCTATAAAGTTGGTGGTAACATACAATTAGAACATGAAGCTATTAAAACTTAATAGAGTAGTATAACAATTACTTTTGCATTACTTTCAATGCCAATGTCCATAACCAAGTTCATCTTGAAGTTTAAAAGCAGCAATTTCAATAAAAATACACTTTGGAACATAAATGAACATTATGCTTAATCTATCATTAGAGCGAAATATTGATGTAAACATGTAAGTTACATGAAGTATTGCTACACATTAAAAATTTTATTTTTGAAACTTTAAAAAACGAAAGTCCAGTTCCCTGGTAACTTACTCTACAGGGTGATTCAAAAGTCTTGTCACACCTACACAACTATGTAATAACACAATAATCCAATACAGCATAAGGTATTCTAATAAACACACATTTCATGAATTGACTGTCACCAGGACGGATGTTTACGAATCCACAATGTCAGTATAAGCACCATCATTTTCGTGTAATTGAGGGTGAAATGTAAATACACAATTTCACTGAAACTTAAGGGGGTGACAAGACATTTGGACACCTCTGTACTTTGAATACAGCTAAGTATAAATATTTTAGTCGAACATTGCTACGACTGATATTGGATATTCGACACCTTTGCTGCTTTTAGAAAATTAAATCAAGGCATGCTTTAAACGTCACTAATATATTAACCATATTTTACATTTTTCTATTTTCAGGTAGGTGAACAAAATATGCTTATGAATGTAGCATATATTCAGGATACATTACTCTTATTTGTGTCTAAGTTCGCACGTATAATATGTCGCCAGAGTACAGGTAAGTGATATTCACTTTTTTATTATACCTAAAGCAGTGTGTGTAGATGAACTGTTAACTTTCTTATCGGAACATAATTATTACTAATGTCCTCTTATCCGAAGAAATGTAGTAGGAGGAGAGGGTGAAACAATCGGTTGCTATGGAGAAATCTTCGCGTGGTACTCAACCCCTGCCCGTATCCAAGGTACGCTTCATGTTTTTGTGTGCAATGACGTGTTAGCGGTAAACCGCACACACTGCCACTTTTGCCCGGTATTGTTTCATCTGATAATGTGTCATGTGCAATATTACTTCTCTAATTTACATATTATTAACTGGTTTTTGAAAAGTGTATTTCATCGTTGATAACATATTTCATGATGATGGACATTCCTTTTGGTCCTATTTCTCCCTCATTGTATTGGTGTTCATATTCTTGTTTCTGTTTTCACTAATCCATCTAGCTTAGGAGTTTCTCTCTCCATATCAATCATGCTTTGCAATCAATTTTACTTCTCCTACAACATGTTCAATAATACAATTCACATCCCGTTATTCCGTATCCACCGTCGCGATTAACCCGAAAGGTAGAAAATGGACGTAAACAAGACTGAAATAGAAAGAAAGCTACTCTTCTTTCATGCAGAGCATTTGTAAGATGTAATGCGTCGCGTATTTATGTACGAATGGATTCGAGGGTCATAAACTCTGACGAGTGGAATGAAACGACTGTAACATTCCAGCGCCATATTCTCTTTCTCGCAGGCGCCAAAATATTTGCGACCAGAGTAAACTGTGGAACATAACTTCTACGGTCGTAACATTTCGGCGCGAATCGTTCCAACGCGCCGTACAATAAAGATTTGCCCTAACGACATCTGCCGACTGAACCGCTGCCAGCGAGTCGACAATATTTGCAAAGGTTACCCTAGCTGTTGGAACGAGCCTATCTACATCCGTACTAGTCATGTGCTGTACTACTACATGCGTTCTCTAGGCGTGTTTCACCTACGTCACAACCAGTTGCTACTTTCATGTATCACGATCCATAAATACTGCATATACTATTTTAGCCTATAACAAATTTCAACTCCTGTAAGCAAAACTTTTTCTCAGAGGAAGGCACAAAATCCAATGTCTCCCTCAACCAATGCAATTTTTCCATATCCCGAAGATCTGTCCTGCACTTTCTTGATTGCAGTATTGTATTCGTAACATGTTCTGGCTTCTAGTGTCTGCAAATTTCCTGACTGTATTGTTGGGTTGAATAGAACAGAATAATTGCAATTTTTTTTTAGCACTGCGGACAAATTAATATTTTTGTACTTTTAAATTCATATTTACTATATTTGTAACATTTTTATCTTAAAAGTTTCCTTTGTGGAGGCGTTGATGAGAGAAAGAGGAGTGTTTGTTTACTATCATTGGACCGAGGAAAATGCAGGAACAGAAACACTTGTGACCCAATTCCTTCTGGTATTTACGATCACTTTCTTTCGTTCTCCGGACTTTATGCGTCTCAGAGGTCGGCCTCTGCTACCTAAAATTCGTACATCACGTTTGCTTTCGGGGCACTAATGGTCCGCGGAGAAATATACTCGCTTTTCGTGTCGACTGTTGAAATGTTACAAGGCGCCATTGTTGGAAATAAACCTTGGTGGGACGCCTTGTGCTAATAAAGTTCTTTCACCGTGTCTGTTCACTTTTGAGATCTGCGGATCCGCCATAACCGCAACTTCAACCCTAAATGTGTTTGTATTGTCGTAGTATTTATGTTATAGTTTCATGTTATTATCGTTAGGTCCTCCTTCCTTGGCCGTGCGGTCTAAGGCGCTGTGCTTTGGACTCCGACAGCATGGGTTCGAGTCCGCCTGGGTTCAGTCTCTGGGTTTTCGGCCTGTGGCAACCCACCATCGTGAGGAAATTGGGGAGCTACAGGTGAGTAGCGTCACCCGGTCTGGGAAATCTACTAGAACGGCTGAGGGTTCGACGTGCTGACCCCACGTCGCCCCTTTACTGGTTGAAGATCTCCGCACCTCTAGGTAGGATTGTGGGAGGGAGACTTGCAGTCGGGAGATAGGCCTAGGCCCTTCCAGGGCTGTCTAGCCACGGGTTATTATTATTTATTGTATTATCGTTAGTAGTTGTCGATCTAGTCTATGGAAGAAAGTGTGATTTCGTCACATCCACCGCACTTGTAGTCAGTGGTGGATTTAGCTTTGTGTTCTGGGTGTCGAAGATTTGGATTTGTGAATTTAAATCCTTGCGAACTGTCCGTGGAGCCACATTCATCTTAAATTTAATATTACAGTAATAAGAACTCTTGTCTCTTCAGTGGCTGAAATTCTTTATTTTGCTCACCGTTTCGACGTACTGAACATGATTCTTTTCAAGAGCCAAGAATCCTATAATCACTTACAAAAGAGAAAACCCAACAATATTGTAACAAAGTACGAACGCATACTATCTTGGACTTTTCCACATAAAAGGCAACAATATTGCAGCAAGTATAAGATGTGTTTTTACTTTAATTGTTTAATCACACATTTTACCTCGTTAGTCCCTTCGAATACATACTAGTTGAACAATAAAAACAAGTTTTATGTTTTTTTTTGTGCCTTGAAAGGAACATCAGTTTCCAGGGAATGTCAACGAATCAGTTCGACCCCCACCTCCCAACGACCATGAGAATAACAACATTATTGATTGATTGAATTGCTTTATTTTACATCGCTCTTCTGCAACTTTTGGCTAATCGCGAAGGAATGTAAGGTGATACGATAAAGTGGATAAAGAGACAATCACACACGTATATGGGCAATCCAACAGAAGATTATACTGGCTGTAAGTTCAAACGCCAGAGCCTCGCAAGTGTTCAAAATGCAGTCCAGAGTGTACTACGTGGAAGAGAGGTTGACATTTTGGTAGGTACCTTCTGAAAAGGTCACCCCTTACACCCCAGTTTTTATCTGCTCTTTACAAAACTTTCTGGCGACACCTATGTTTTTGAGGAAGCACGATATTTACACGGTGAGGAAGAGACTTGCCGAGAAATGAGGAAAGACAGTGAATTAGTGCGCATGGCAGGTCTACCTGGAACCTTTTCCATAGAATATAGAGTCGCAAGGAAGAGATACCGAGGGCGCTGTCATCGCTTGTGAGGTCGCACGACATGAAATATCGCCGGAGCAGCACGTGGGCCTCGGAGGATCAGAGCCATGCGGCGGGGCTGGTTCGGTTGCCAGCCGCGGAAACTGAAATATGTTCTCTCTGGCTTCTGCAAACATCAACAAACGCGCTGTGGGAGGACCTCTTCGGCGAGGAAGCTGCACTCGCGCTGCCATTGTGTGGAGGAGCGGTCGCCATGACGGAAGTCGGGATGGAGATCTTTCGCTGGAGCCACCAGGTAAGTGCTCTGGAGGACCTTTTTGTCCAGGTGATTCTTCGTTCTCCAGACAAGGACACTGTGAAGTCAAGGCAAGAGAACTGACTGAACTAAAAGCAGTGAAGTGCTGGACTCCGTAACTACAGGCTTTGGAAGTAACAAGTGTAACTCAATTAATGCAATATACATCCAGGACAGAGAATATTATATCCATTGAAATCGCTGGGATAATTTCTAAACATATCGAACGCTTCCAAATAGTATTTTTCCAGCGTTTTGCCAAACCTAGAGAAGTAATAGTTTTGGCATACGCTCAAGACTTGTAGGGACATCCCCCCACAACAAAAAAGGGGCATTCACTAAGACAGGACCCGGAATCGAACCCAGAATCCTTGTTGGCGAGATTGTTTACTCAATGCACTCTTGGTTTCTCGTATTTCTATTCATTTATCTTAGTCTTGCTAATTTACATTACCTACTATTTCTTTATTTTTCTTCATTGTAACTTTTGCGACTGATTTTCCCTCCCTTCAGTATACTTTCTAGCATGGTTCGGCTGTCTGTCATTGTTAGTTTATTTCCGTATTAGAAGCAAAAACTTCCAGCTTTACTGCAAACTAACCAGGGCTCATTTTCTGGAAACCAATATTTGTTGACGTTCATCAATACGCCAAAACGACTTCTCTTGTTTTGTAAAAACAACGCTGCGAAAAGACTATTCTGAAGCGCTGGGCCGTATTTAGAGCTTTCTGCGAATATAATTTCATTTCTCCTGGATGTGTATTGCATTAATTTGCGCTACGCTTTGAAACAAAGTAAGTAGTTTGTGGAAGATCAATGTTTGCGACTACAATAAGTGCCGTGAATTCAAAGGTTTGAAGCTGAGAGTGCCATGGCTGCTGGATTGATCTCATGACAGCATTCAAGCAAGATCGGCACCGACTTGCAAGTCATGTGCAGCACGAAATGGATTTAGGAACAGTGATCTCACGAAAGAAGTGAAAGTGATATTTTAGTGGACTTATATAATCTTGATCAGCAACACTGGCAGTCCGGAATTTTGCCAGTAGGCTGCATGTACCCAAGTAGTGATCATAACACCGGCACGAAAAATGATACTTTTACTCTGGTACTTGTGACAGGATTTATGGTTACACCTGGCTACACTGGTTTCATTCCCCTTGTCCCATCACAACTGACTTGGTGTCGATCATAAATTAAAATTTTATATGAATCAATTTGCTCTTTACCCACATTACATTGCGGATAAAGGCCACTTTTTACACGTTTTTCAACCCTTTGGCAAAATTGAATTGTAGAACAATAAAAATACAATGATAGCAATTATTATTGTAAACTAATAATAGTCTAGTACTTATATTGTCAATTTTTTATTATTTCCTTGGGCAGACTCTTCTATACGAATCACCAGATGAGTGATTATTTTTCTGCATATTTGACATTCCATAGAGTTAATATACTGAAAATGAATAGTTATTCCATTTTGTTATTGACTTTTACATACATTTCGTTCAAGAAACATCTTTGAATATTAGGCGGAAATTTTAACAAAAATAGATTATACGTTGTGTGACCTATCAAATGAAAGATATAATTTCTTGAATTCCGAAAACTCATAGCACCATTTTTTCTTGGGATTAAGTGGTATAGTGGGATGCACAAGTATTGCTCGGTAAATTGTCCACGACTATTTTCATTCATTTTTCTCTTACATCATAGGTTTGACTTTTTGTTTCAATTCTCGGAGCTCTCATCTGGTAAAGCAAGTAGGCGGTGGACAAATTGCTTGGTAATACTTTTGGATCCCACTATACACTATGAAAACATGGCAATCTGACCTGGTGCATGCATTTTACACTCAATTTTAATTGTTAGTTTGGTTATTCTTTTAGAATATTAATTATGTGAGGTTTACGTCCGTTATCGGCTATAAAAATATTTTTTGTTTCTTTTCTTTGATTTGAGATGAATTATGCCAATTTTCATAGAATAGCGTCTGAGAGGTTCGTTTCCCGCAAGGCTCGTATCCCGAATGCAAAATGATAATTGAAGTTTGATTATATTAAGGGTACCTAATTGTGTATCTGCAATGTAAGTGATTTTATAGTCTGACGTGCTAGTGTGCAAGGATGTCTTAAGAGGCTTGTTCCACGAGCACAGACTCGCTTCCCCGGATTCCTGCAGGATGCCGCGGTTTCTATTTTAACTCTACGCTAAGCACGTTTTGTGGCGAGAACAACTCGTTTCTAAGCTCCGTCGATTTACCACTTGTCAGCCATCCCCTCCTACAATCTCAAGATTCCTTCTCTTCTCCAGGGGAGATCAACAGATACACAAACAATTCCTTCCACCGAATGAACAGGATGGGGAAAAGACCGGAAAAAGTATATGACATGACATCCTGAATATTTTGTACGTTTCCAATAATCAGGTTTCTCGCCAGAACTTACTTTCTAGACTCGCACTTAATTTTGACCGTTCCTTTGATAGTTATATCAAGTTTTTACTTAAAATACATGTTCTAAACTGTAATTTTTCTGAGCACGATGCAAGTTGGATAAATATTAAAATAAACCCCAATGTGTTGGCTATAAAGTGCAAACTTTAAATTTGTATAACCTAAATGGCATATCTGCAATAACTTATTTTGCGAACCCTTTCAAATGGGCCTTTTTAGAAACACCTGTTACAAATAAGGCCCATACCTGATGCCCAATAAGGCCCATCCGTTAATATTTAATGAAAGAGGACAGTTTGCTAATGTACAGGGCTAGCATAAATGATTCATTTGTTTTGAAATGGCTATATTTTCAAAAGTATTACACGTACACACATGAAAGATATATGAAAAGAACCACAAACTCACCAAGTACACCCTCTGCAAATGTTCGATATGTGCCCCTTTGGTTACACGACACACATCCAGACGATACTCGAGCTCATTCCATACATTTTGTAGCATAGTCCTGTCAATGGTCTGCACTGCAGCACTGATGCGTTCTTTGAGTTCGACTAAGGATTGTGGTTCATTGTTTAGGTAGTCACGAACTGGAATGTTCCAATGAGGGGGTGCCCCGTCTTGTTGGAAGACAAAATCCCTGAAGTCAGCACTGAGTTGCGGGAACAACCACAACTGCAACATATCCAGGTAACATTTACCGGTCACAGTTTGCTCAGCGATACCACCGCAAAATGCTTTGTTTACATGGCGGTTCTTTTCCATACTCTCTTCTGAATGCGCGTTGCACAGCTATAACAGACGAACATCTGGCATATTGAAGCACACACATAACTCTAATTTTACAATCTTTAACTCTTTTCTTGCTTTCCCTCCATTTTTGACAGATCCTAACTTCGTACTGGCACACTGCCACACCCGATCGGAAAGATAATGATATCGTGCTGCCACCTGGAATACACAATACACAATTCAAACACAATACAAACTTGGTGAGTTTGTGGTTATTTTCACATATTTTTCATGTGTGTACGTGTAATACTTTTGAAAATATAGCCTTTTCAAAACGAATGAATCATTTATGCTAGCCCTGTATTACTAATAAACAAAAAGACAGCAGCTTGGCGTGAAACAACATAAGAAAATATAAAATTTCCATCTTTTATCTAAACAGAAATAATGAGCTTTATTATGAGCCGGGTCTTAATTGATAGTCACAGACACTTTTGGGTTGTAATTATCTAAAGTACTGAGTAATGCCTTTCTAGTATGTATGTGTAGGGTTTTCTGCAAATGGTTAAAATCGGATATATGTAGTTTGACGAAATTATTATGAGCGGCATAGGTTTAAGTCCTTTATCCACAGATACGTTAATCGGGATTGGGCCAAGAATTTCAAGTCGGATCCGAACCACTTTGTGCCTCCACCGAGTATCGAACCTGGGACCCCTTGATTACAAGGCGACAACTTTACTTCTACGCCTCTTCGATATGTATGTATTCCCAGTATTTTTGTCGCATTAAAAATATTTTGTTGTAATATTTTATTTGCTCATGGACTCTATGTGTAGAGCCTATGAGCAAATTAGAGCATATAAAAATATGTTAACAATGTTCTATTAAAATATCATTGTACGAGTAACGGTTTTTTGTGTACCGTAATAATTGTATTTTGAATAAAACAAAAACAAATTTACTAAGGAAGGATGCAAAAAAGGCTAAGAGAGATAAATTATTACATTAACTTAGAATCCGCCCCTATAAGTCTATTCAAATATTGGGATATTTGACAACGAATATCATCTAGAATATAGTAGCAGGGAGAAAGTTCCAACATTCATTGTTAAGATTCATCCTTTCTAATCAATTTCCCGCAAAGTTGGTTCAAATGTGTCAAATGGTTTTCGAGAAATCGTGTTTCAAAGGAGCACCTGTTTTTCACTCGCCGCGCTGCCTTTGATAGGGAGTCTCAGCCAGGGGCGATTCCTTCATGTAGGAAGTGAGGAACTTCCTACAGTTCATTTATACTTATTTCCAGTTCTCTATTTTGTAAGAGTTCAATGAGCGTTGTAAAATTATGAGCGTAATGTAGGTTCGCTACTCAACTGTCAAGAGTCAATATGCTATCAGGGGTGTAAGGAGTGCTCCTCACGTAGTACACCCTGGACTGCAGACTGACGAGGCTCTGGCGACTGGCCCCATGGCCAGTATAATTCTGTGTCGTTCTGTGTTTTGCCCTTATTTGTGCTGAGCGCCATTTTTAGCCTCAGCTTTTAACTCTTTGCGGCTCAGGAGTTGGATAAATTTCCCGACCCTTCCTGCGCGGAGAAGGTTCGAAATTTTTTTTTTACATTAACACTTTTAATATCTTTTATTTTGACATAAGAATACATATTTTCATAATATTTCTTAAATTCTATTGTAATTGTAATTTTAATTTGAAAAAAACTGGTGGTTATCAGCACTAACCACCACGCAAATGTAACATGTTTTTTTATGCAACATATGTGAATGAAAATTGTGAAATACAAAGGTTTTCTTTACCTAAATTCAACTTCAATTTCGGTGAAAGGTTTGGAAACAGTCTTTATCCTTCCGCAAACAAAGGGGCACATTACAAACACTGCACATCCATATTGTGCGGACTGGATTGCTCTTCGTGCTACACTTAGCACATCTTCTTGATGTGGACCTCTTAGGTTGATGGCTTGCACTCTGGTTCCTAATACTCGGCATGACACTAGGTTTGTGGCGCTTTATTTCTACACTTCTGTTTGGGGGAGTGTGTGGAGTTGCTATTCTTTTGGAGAGCAAACCTATATATACATCCCTCCTAAATTCCTTGTTAGTGAACTTCTCACCTTCAATTTGATTGTGAATAATAAAAGCATTTGTTAGAGCTGCATCAAGAAAGTGAAAAAATAATCTCAAGTACCATTTCTTACTTTTGCGGTCAATCTGGTAATCATTCTTCAGTCGATCAAAATTATCGACAAAATTCATATTTTCATTGTACTCCTTCACAATCTTTGGGCAGGGCACATCTGAAATAGTACCATCTTTTGCCTTCCTACTGATGGTTATTGTATCATTGGGATTGTGGAAATTAGACAAAAAGTTCACTGCTCGTTTATCCTTCCATCTTATCATTGTTATGTCATCATCGGACTGTTGCCAATCATATTCTCCTCTCTTTAGTTCCTTCTCCGCTTTGAGACTAGGTAGGAACTTCCGTGCAGGATTCACTGTCCCACATGCAAAAATATTTTTGGCTTTTAGAGTTAGCAGCAGCTCATAGCTATTGAAGTAGTTGTCTACAAATAGAACATGGTTTTTATCAATAAAATCATGACAGAGACTGAGAACAACTCGGGAAGCCAACCCTTTCTCACCTTGATCGCTTGTTTTCCCAGTATAGATTTCGAACCTGTGGTTATATCCAGACGAGTCACAGAGCATCCATATCTTGAAACCTCTTTTGATTGGCTTATCCCTCATGAATTGTTTCATACTAGATCTTCCTTTGAATTTTACCATCGATTCATCGACGACAAGTTTCTGATAAGCTTTGTAGTTTTGCGCGAAAGAGTGTGCCAGATTGTTCAGAAATGGTCGGAGTTTATATAATCTATCAAATTGTGGATCACGACGCTCTGGTTGAACAGCATTGTTGTTGAAATGTATGTGACCCAACAGCCAACCAAACCTTTTTACACTCATTAGTTTTGAAATATAATAGTCATGCCAGTCTGGTTTTGATGACCAATAATCTCTGTAACTTGACATTCGTTTGAGACCCATAAAAATGTTCATTCCTATAAATACTCGAATTTCATCCATGTCTGTCGGTTGGAAGGGCTTACCTTGTTGTGTAGCATATAAGTTCGTGTGAAACACAATATGATTGAGCAGCTCATCATTGAAAAAGAGTGAAAAAATTGCAAGAGGGCTCTTATCTTGCAGTTCCTTCACAGCATCAGTCGGTCCCACCCTACTTGAGAAATGTGGCACTGGAGTTGTTTGATGAGATGTCTGATCCCAGATTGGTGACCTTGTTACATGAACCAATGGCACAATTGGAGTACTCACTGTGACCTCATTGGAACCATCCTGTTGTCTGACGCTCATTGATGCACTAACACAACCTGTGGCACTTTGTGTTGATGTCGAAGGTCCTTCGTTAGTAGGAATATTGCACCCAAGAAATTCATCATCAGAGGACGTTTCTGCAATGCACATTCCTTCTGCACTTATTTCTGGGTGAAAAGTGGGATCTGCATCTGAATCATCACTACTGAAGTCCAAATCGGAGCCTGAGGGTATGTCCTCAGCATTAAAAAAGTCTCGAATATCCTGATCAGTCAGCCTCTCCATGATTCTAGGAAATATGTAAACTTTACACAGAGTTCCGAAAGCAACCAAATCTGCGCGGTGGTCAGCAACACTAACCACCTACATATGAAGAGTTCCTTTGTGAACGACCGCACAAACACCTCCACTTCTTGGCACAGACGTAGCCACGGTAATGGGGAAATATAAAAGCACAGTGGATTCGGCAGGAAACGAAAAAGAACTACCATTACAACACTTAGTCATTAACAATCACTGTTTACAACAACATTCAACAAAAGCGGCACCATAAAGGAGACTGGAGTAAACATAAGAAACAACAATCCCCAAAATCTCATTTCAGACAAAAGGCGATACACCTCAAAGCGAAACATTCGAGTTAAAATACCACACAAAACGAAAATTTGCATTTCAAGTGGTGGTCAGTGACACTAACCACCGAGCCGAAAAGGACAATCTTGAGGTGGTTACCATTGGTAACCACTGCGCCGCAAAGGAAAGGAAATTTCCAAGGTAAGGAAATTTTAGTTTTCAGACACGCTTTTATTTTTGTTATGATAAGGGGCTGGACCCCGTATAGTGTGACGGGTGCAAAATAGCCTCAGTGCTGACGCACCCAAAATCAAATAATTCAAATTTAATATGCTATCACTCGCTCGCTCCGATCTGCTGCCCAAAGACGACCGTCTTTGCCTGCAACTGAGTGGCTGAGGAAGCTTTCTCGTCATCCAACAGGCAGATGGGTGAGGGGTAGTGCAAAGGTGGGAGGGGGTTGCCAAGTTATAAGGTCCGCGAGGAACCTCTCCTGGCTTCCTAAATCAGTGGTGCCAACCCTAGCACAATGGTTCTAAACCTAGCAAAATTTGAACTTGGTTCACACCTAACACTCTGTGTTTGGCATAATCCAAATGAAGATATTTTGAGGAAATATTTTTATTTTTGTTATAAATCTCCAGATCTTGTTTGTACTTTTTAAGCGGACTTGTTTCCAACAAACGGAAGTATGCCGACCAAGGGACAAGCTTTTACAGTCCCTGGTACATCCTCTAATTTTAATCTTTTCTTTTTCCTATCCAATTTAACAAGTGAGGAACATTTTATGAAAGGAAATCGTTAGAAAGTCACAAATAAAAACAAACAGACGCCGTTACTAGTCTTCGAACTTTTTTCAACTTTTTTCCAGCACTATACTGAACCCATTTAAAGGGTCGAAATTCCTAATATTGCTTAACTATAATAAATAATCAATAACGCAGTTCACAACTCCAAAATAGCTGCATAAATTGAACTTAAAACTACTACAACCATCAGAAAATTATAAATTTAAAATAATTGTATAATAATAATAAGACACCAGCATAATTTTATCGTATTTAGCGTAATTTAAGAGTTGAAAGAGTACTTTTTTCTTATCAGGAGGTTGGAATTGGCAAAACTGTACTCATTTCACACACGACAGACGGGGAGAGCCATCGAAAATTTTCCTCTGTCTGTTTATCATAACTTCTACACCCAAAATAATCCACTAGTCGCCACTGGTCTTAGCCGGGTTCGACTTCCATGGAATTTGAGTCCCTTTATGTAACCTTTCTGTGCATATAACGAACTTTAAAAAAACTTTGGCAAACACTCGTTATGAAAACCTGCACAAGTAATCAGTGGTGACAACCTTACGATTAATTTTCCAGAATATATATATCATAGTGGTTCTTCGGTACAAGAAGATATCATTGAAAATTCCATTTCCGAGACAGGACCAAGAGCTAACTGGATCTGAAGGAACAAGTGTTCGACTCTTGATTGGAGTCATTCGACGCGCTTGGGTTCCCATAACAAGGCTAATCAGGGAACCAGACGTCTCGTTAGATGATTTAGAGCCGCGGCTACCGTTCAATTATCCGCCAGCGTCTTTGGGAATGGCTTCTCTTAATTGTTTCAGGTAAAATTAGACTCTCACAAAGGAACGTGCAGCGTCGATTGTCGCGTCTGCGGCAGGTGGGAGCGTCATCCTTCATCGCCCGTGGGAGGCAGGGAAATGCCGGCGGGGGGCTATTTCTGGACGCCTCCACCTCGTGTTGCAATGATGGCGACTGAAAATGCAACCAGGGACCTTCACCCGGTTCTGGGAAAAGCAGGACCTGCGATTCTGCAACGTCAGGAGCCGAGGTCCAATGCCGTCTCTTCGTGCCCTTGGCAAGGAATATCCAGTTGGCATTATCTTCCTTGGTTTTCCAATATTTTATCGCTTGCTGTGGCCTTCCAAGAGTTACGTTCACAGTAATGTCTCTCAGTATCCCCTACCTTCTGTTAATATCTCTCGCGCCTCGCTAAATAATTCTCTTACGCTCTTTTTCTTTTGTTTACACTCTCTTTCTCTCACTTCCTATCTCTATCTCACTTTCAATCTCAACTCACCCTCTCTTTCAGGAACACTTACAAAGTTGCCGTGACCGAAAGCGCAACGTTACCTTCTTTCCCGTCAACTTCACATACCATTGAAGTCGTTCGAGTCGAAAGGCTGCCGAGTAGTACAGTTGCGACTTTTCCCGCCAGTTGTCAGTCCAGTCCGCGCTCTGGGTGGGACGCAGGCGCATAATACGAAGCTGAAGGTAAACATCATAATGCTTTCCACCTTTTTACTACTTAAACTGATGCGATTTCTTCTTTTCTAAATACAGTTTTATCCATAAAATGTCCCAATAGTACAGATTTTTTGATCGTCTATCCAGTAAACGTTGCCTCTACAACGCGAAAGCTGCTGTATGGCTGCCGAGCGTAGCTCTACAGTGACAGTGAGTTGAAGCGTGCACTTGTCGCACCAACAGCCTCTCCCCTCCATACCCACTTATGCTGCGGATTCAGACTATGGCGGTACGGAGATTCCGCGGGTGAAACGGGGCTCTAGGCGGGTAGCAGCTGCCAATTCGGACACTTGTTACTGGCTCTCCCTCACTCTCTCCGGCACTACAACATGTAGGCGCCAATTATGGAGGTCCACGTCACTTTCACCTCCCAGTGATTTATCCACACTATCAGTGGCAGCCATACTGTCCCTGCCATTCACTTTTCTTTAAGCAATACGAAGATTAAGAATAGATACAAAACGCCAAGGAAGCAGTTGATAACCTGTGTACCGGAATCATATACATTTTCATAACTATAAAACACACATACACAGAAAAGTAAACACGTTAATATGGGCGAATCAAAAAGTAAGTTACACCCGAGCCGTGTTCCTGTACTAAGATAAAATAATCACGTTTGGTGGCAACACTGTCCGGAATGTATTCTCCCCATACCCCAAGCAGCCATGCAGCAGCTGCTTTAATATGAGAGTAGTAACGTATGAGTATGGCGCATCGTATTGAGGTGGCGTCCAAAATTAAGGTGCGCTCTGTTGTCCGACTTTTATGGACACGAAGGCATAATCAGAGTGAAATCCATCGCCAAATTGTCGAGGTGTACGGTGAGAATGCAATGTCACACCCCATGATCAGGAAATGGTGCCAGATGTTCGAAGAGGAAAGAACAAACGTGAAAGACGAACAGTGTGTTGGGCAGCCTGCAACTTTGAACACTATCGACAAAACGGAGGGTGTGAATGCAATCATCCTTGCCACCCGCCACATGAAAATTAAAAGAGATTGCAAGTGAACTGAACATATCCTACGATAGTGTGTCTATGTTGATTCATCACCAGTTGGGTGTATCGTAAACTGTGCTCTCACTGGGTGCCGCGATTGTTAACCGATGAGAACAAAAGTCAACTCGATTGAAATTGGACGGAATTTTTACACACAAGAAATAAAAAAACTGGTCACACGATTCAAAAAGTGCTTGGAATACTTTGGTGACTATGTCGAAAAAAGTTAAATGTTCATACATTCTTGTACAATAATTATTTTCTTTCTAATGTGATTTGTTTGTTTTATACAGGGGGGATATAACTTACTTTTTTATTTACCCTAGTACAAGCGAAAGGTGCATAAAAGCTGTAGCCTCAGGCTAACGTCTACATGCATCAGATATTGAATATATACATTGAAATGCATAAATGTTTTTTTATAAATATAAAATGATATATAAATATAATATAAATCACACTGCATAAAGTATTTTGTAGACTTTCTTCAAGCACAACTAAATGATTTTGAATTCTTAAAACAAATTAGTCCATCCTAATAGAATAAGACTTCCTTGACTGGAATGCTATCAGACTAGCGTAGGTCAGAGACTAAAATTCAGAAAGAATATTTATTGAAATGTACATAAAATTGTTCATTTCAGGGCTTGTCAACCTGTCCAAATTATTGTAATAACACAGTTAGTTGAAACTTTAAATATTACTATGAAAAGTTTAGATCTGAAATTGTAACACGGAATACAAATAATCCTCTTTTTTCATACTGCTTCCTTATTTACTCATTCTATTAGACATATGTTATTCCTTTGTTTCATTGAGGTTTTCCACCTTGAGCATAGGTCATTATTATTATTATTAATTTGTGATTCCTGGTTTCAATTTTTAATCACAAATTGTGAGCGACAAAGAACCCCTCCTACCTTCAGCACATTCGAATACTGCAGAATGATGAGATAGCCCACATCTTGAAATAAGCACACGCCACTGAATGCCTTATATTGCATGGCGTATTAATTAATTTAATAGTAATTTTAAACTTTCTGCCCGAGATTTTTTCTGGTTTTTAGCAATAAGTTAACAAGAATGATGTTAAGGAGAGCGAAAGGAAAATGCATGTATAGTAAATCAGTTGTATCGATTATGAAGCAACATGTAAGAAAATGCATTGAAGTACAAACAGTGGGACTTGATACATCTTAACGCTTCGTTTTTTTTCGATAAACGACACACGCACATATGTATCAATTAATATATTTGAAGTGCATAATTAAATTTGATGCATTTTATTTTCCGTGTATAGGATGTAGAAGAGATATGGACCATTTAACTTGTAATATTTATGCATCGCAATGCGCACTCGCAATTAGACGTTACTCGCGTCTGATGAAGCCAGACACGCTTCAGGTGGGTTGTCTGAGCTGCCTCGGAGCATTGTGTCTCCGAAATCGCGAAACGCAGTAAAACCGTCGAGACTGAGTGAACGGCCACGTGCAATGCTTGGAAATATTCCCCAAGACGTGCTCTTTCAATTTTACGGTCATTGGTTGCAGGGTGTAGGCGTTTGGCCACCGTTCGTCCTGCAGCCGTAAGACTGAAATAACGTGTGCACACATGGGGACCCACCGGGGGTCACGGATATGCAACAGTGGACGATTAACTGCTTTTTTTTTTCATTCTCAAAATAGATTTTGCATCCGTGCCATTAACCTCCACTATAATAAAATGCTAAATTTTCCCGTTTTCTGAACTGCTTGTATCTAAATTGCTCTTTTTCAACCAACAATAACGAAAACTTAAAGTATTGTTGAGTATTGTTGATTCAGTGACGTTGAACCAGTGCTGTAGTCCCAAGTTTTGTATCTCTTTCTCTCTTTTTTCCTCTTTTCATATCTTTTCTTTGTGTCTCATTTTTCCTTCTTTCTTTCCTTCTTTTTCGTCCGCAGCTGTTCGTATGTCTTTCTTTCTTCCACTTCCTTTTCTCTCTTTATTCTCCTCCCCTCGTTCACTTATTCTGTCTCTTTCTGACCTCAAAACTACAATAAGCTTTCTGCCTCGGCTTCTCAATCTATCACTTTCGTTATCTCTACTCCTCTGTGTTTCTATGATTATTTCCCTGCTCTAAATGATTCTGAATCTTTCTCACTCTCATCCCCTATTCCTCTATCATTTTCTCTCTTTATTTCTGTCTCATTATTTCTTTTTCGTTTTGCCTCTTTATCCCTTTAATGAGAGAGATTCTTACTTTTCTATAAATAATTCTGAAAATTTCTACCTTTAGCTATTTGGGTGGGCAGAATGGTAGGCAGAGACTACGGGACTGTGGGCTAGAGGCCGCCACTCTTGCCCGCCCGCTGGCGACGCTCCTAGAAGACACACAACAAACACACAAAACGGTTTGAAACAAAAGTAGATAAATATGTTTGGTGTTTTTATCTCTTTGATCTTACGACAAATATATTCATTACGAAGCCCACACTAAATTTGTTATTGCATTACGTTGCATTGTAATATCATGACACAAGCTCTTCTCTTGTAAATATATTCTATACAAAATTCGTGGCAAGGATAAACATTTACCTTTATTTACACATGAAATAAATTGTCTCTGTGGTTGAGTGGTCGACTTACGTATAGACGTCGAAGTTTCCGAATTCCTTCATCATCTTCATGTAATCGTCAATGATAATCATGGTCGCGATTAGCTTAAAGAGGTATAAAAGTAAGAAAATAGAAACTTGCGAATACTTAGGAAAAATTCATGTTTCCCCCGAGAGATTTTCTGTATCACTTCCAACCGATACGTTTACCGATGCCGATACTCTTATCGATGTCCACCGATACAGATACCTATAGTTCAAATCACAAACCCTGACACCTTCTGTAAACAAAACCACCTGCATGCAGAAAGCATTGCAAACTCATAGAAGTAAAATAATCCACACGAAAATCCAGCGTTGTTACAGGATTCATTACGTAAGGTAAAACATTGGCAAATTTGTAGTATGGGATACGCTGCCGCAAATGACGTCTCACTTTAAACCCAATGCTCTTTCTTTTTTTTACTTATTGCTTCACCTTTATGGTTAACAACTCTTTGCACCAGTAATCATTTCCCATAAATTTGGCTTTTTTCTTTGAATATATTTTACTTGCATTTTTTAGACAAAATGATATAACATGGTAATGTATATTTCTAAGGTTTGATATAGATAGGACTGTATTTGAAATTTGTTTGTACATTTTATGTAAATTGTATCTTATGTAAATAAAATATATAATGGGCATAAACAGCCATATGCATTGCTGTAAGTCCAATAAATATATTAATGATGATCAAAACAAGACAAAAAGTTCGTAAATTTATTGCGGTTGGTAACTTTGACAAGCAACCTAATAACGATTTTCGTTCCGCCAAATATAGTGCACTTCGTAAAATAACTTGGTGACATGGCAAGGCAAGATAAGTGTGAACATTTTGTAGTAATATAACTTTCAATGAGCTTAGAGATTTGTGTACATAATGATATTTTATAACATTGGTTATTTTCTAAAAATAATCATGTGAACAGCAAGGAAGTAGTGCAACTTAGTAATATTGCCTGACTTAGCCTTAGAAAAATAACATGCCGAGTTCTATGCGTGAGGGAAAGTCTCCGTTTACTCCGAGCTTGTTTTCAAAACACCAGCAAGGACAGCCTTTGAAAAGGGGTGAGAAACAGATTCTACTCAATATTTATGTAACGTTCTGTCAGTAGTATCCTGAGAAACCAGTAAATGAAGTGGTTAAGTTGGTTTCCCAGTGCAGTGGTGTGTCAGTGTCTGCAGTTTTAAGGGTTATGAAAAAGAGAATGACCGGGAGAGTAACAATGTATGCGGCTGCATATTCGTCTGATGTTTTGAGATCAGGTTCTCACATTCAGAGGCTCTTATATAAAATGAATAGGTGCGGCGAACTATGAGTGTAACAGCAGATGATTGCGGTCATGGATCAGCTGACGCGGAGTGATACATCGAATCGGTGAGACCGTTTGTTTACAGAAGGTCTCAGGGATGGTGATTTAGACCTTAGGCTATTTTAAAAGTTGTTCAAAATATTGATTAATATTAGTTTGTAAGTAGGTATACAAATACCTTTACTTTAAAATTTACAAGAATTACACCAGAATATTGAAATACGAGATGTTATGCAATCAATTTTTTTTTCACGCAAAACTTATGCAAAATTCGAAGTTTATTTTTATTTTGTATAATTTCCGCGAAAGTATAGCGCGACATTTTTGGGGACCCCATGAAAGGCCAATATGCTGGTAAAGTATCGCCAGTATCAGTAAATAAATTTCAACCTATACTTTCCGATACCGATACATCGGCATCGTTATCGGCTCAACCCTAAAAAGTATTGTATTCCTTATCCTTTAGATTCTTTTGATACTATAGACGAGATGATAAAAATTTTACGAACTTGTATCTACTGACCGGAAGTGCCGATGACACCATTTAGCATTCCGTTTGTTGCCGTAAACGCAGCTCTAGCATGTTTCCTGCGTCTGGAAGCGTTGACCGCATGCAGTGCTGCCCCCGTTCAATGCCCGCCGAGGTTTCCTCTCCCTATAAATAATCCTCCGCCGAGGATGGCCAAGTATAGCGTGTTGGCAGGGACCCAGCTGCTCCCTCTAATTCCGGACAAAAGATGGCGCTCGCTGGTGTTGCTTCCGTTACCTATCACCACGGCAGGTAGCCTTGACCTGAGGTTTCCTTCAGGGACAATTAATTGCTACGTTTCCTCTTCCATGCGTCTTGCTTAACACACCTCGTCTTCCGATGGTGTTCTGGTCGTCAAAGTTTATCTTGGGACACATCCCACATCTCCATGTTGTCCGTGTAAAGATTTAATCGTGCAGGTGCAATACTTCAACAACCTGGCTGTGGGTTACTCTCTCTCTCTCTCTCTCTCTCTCTGTGTGTGTGTGTGTGTGTGTGCGCCTGCCTTTCTCTCTCTCTCTTTCTCTGTGTTTGTTGGTCTATGTGTGTCTGTCTGTCTCTTTCCCTCCCCCTCGCCCTGTGTGTGAGCGTGTTCTGTTTACATCTCGGTGTGTCTTTTCCATAATTAACCCCTAAAATGAAAAATAATCAATATAATAATCTGCGTGTAACAAACATAAAAGACAATTAAAGTTCAATGTAACAAATGGTCGGGAAAGATATAAATGGGTTGTTTTATATACATTTGTTTTCCTCTAGTTGTTGCTAATAATTATTATTAATATTGTAGTGCAGGTATGTGGAGTTACTGTGAACGTATATCGGAAACCAGCAGTAGGTGACTCTCTCCATGAGTGTGTGTCCTCACACTCTCATTTTGTACGTGGTTGTGTATTTTGTTCTTAAATAACAAAATACCCATTACAATTTTGACAAATTACTCCTTATAAAACACAAAAAGGTCCTGAAACAATACTTTAGTTTTAAAGTTTAAAAAAATGAAATTCTTATGTCGTTGTTTTTTAAATTGAAAAGAGGCTCCTACATATTTACTTCAAAATTGCCATTTATTTGTTCACAGTTCTACGAGGGTCACTATTTATATTTTGAGCCTTGGCAACACTGATTGAAGTTAGGCGCGATTTGACGTTTGCACGGAATCGTCTGGCATTATTGACCATAACGTACTTCAAATGTTTTGTCAATTGTGTTGTTTATGTTGCCTTGGAGATTGCGCGACAACAATAAAATGGAATTAACTCGTGAACATTTTCGTGCGATGATTTTTTACGATTTTCGACGTGGATTATCAAGACAAGAGTGCATCGATCAACTTACTTCCACATTTAGCGCTGAAGCCCCATCCTTTGCCACTGTGAAACGCTGGTATAACGAATTTAATCGTGGCCGCCATTCGCTCACCGACGAGATTCGCGAAGGTCGTCCAAAATCAGTTGTTGTTCAAGAAAACATTGATGCTGTGCAAAACCTAATACTGCAAGATCGTCATGTGACATAGTGTGAGATTGAGGCAACCATAGGCATTAGTTCCACCAGCATGTATATAAAATATTACATGATCATTTAGCTGTGAGAAAGGTATGTTCTCGTTGGATCCCACACAATTTGACAAAAACTCAAAAAGACGCTCGCGTCAATTGGTGCAAACAAATGCTCAATAAATACAATCGTGGTGCTTCAAAAGACGTATATAAGATTGTAACAGGTGACGAATCATGGATATATGCATATGAGCCGGAACGTAAACAGCAGTCGACTGTATGGGTGTTTCAAGATGAACCCAATCCAACGAAAGTTGTTTGCGCTCGAAGCACATCGAAACAAATGGTCGCCTGTTTTCTCGGGAAAACTGGTCATGTGGCAACTGTGCCTTTAGAGGAACGTAGAACGGTCAACTCTGAATGGTACACAACAATTTGTTTGCCAGAGGTCTTCGGTCAAATACGGAAAACAAACAAACGCCGTCGGATCATTCTTCATCAAGACAATGCCAGCTGTCACACATCTCGTCTAACAACCGACTTTATGAACAGTCAAAAAATCGAATTGATGGGTCATCCGCCGTACAGTCCTGATTTGGCACCCAATGACTTCTTCTTGTTCCCGAATGTCAAGAATAAATTGCATGGACAACGATTTTCGTCGGCGGAAGACGCCGTTGATGCGTTCAAAAACCATATTATGGAGGTGTCTCAAGAAGATTGGAAAAACTGCTTTGACAAATGGTTCGAACGAATGCAAAAGTGTATTGACCATAAAGGAGAATACTTCGAAAAACAATAAAGCAGTTTTCAATGCCAAATTCCTGTTTTTTCATTGTTAGGCTCAAAATATAAATAGTGACCCTCGTACACAGTTGCAACAATAATTCCATACTGGCTCCACTTTGAATGTCTGAGATCTTCTAATAGAATTCCTAACATGCGATCTACGTATATTTTGTAATTAAAATGTTAATGGACTTACCATAATCCGATTATCTCATGATTTTTTTTAAATATCTTAATGAAAAACTCTGGTAGATTTGTGTTGTATAAATTGCAACAGAATACTTATGAATATTCTGAACTACCAATCCACTGCCATATTTCTAGGGGCCAAAAATTAAAAGTTGTTATGTAATTTATACAGCGCAATTTTGATTAATTCATTTTAACGTTTTGTAAAACGAATTAAAGGTTTTCACTTTCACTAAAAGGAAATTACAAACTAGTCACACGAAGCAACAACAATAGGATAATGCTGGCCGAACTACATTTTGGATAAAAATGCTGTATATGAAAATGAAATGAAACCTATGAGTATACCTCGGGCCCGGAAGCAGTGGCGCTGGTGTCGAATGTTTAAATCACAAGGAAACCTGTAGTTCACATATTTTTTCGACGGTACAAATATCTAGGATCGAAACTATAGTATTATAGCTCCAAGGTAACTTAATGCAGTATATTCGTAGTACTTTAATTAACAGTGTTGAAGTGTCTGTACTTGTATCAACATTATTTGTATAGAAGGTGTAGGTTGTTTGCATCTGCGCTTCAAAAATCACTGAAACACAATCTTTGTTACTTGCATGACCTGTGTCCAAAGTGGGAGAAATCCCAGGGATCTATTATTGAGCTATGTCCGTTGATCTGTGAAGCGCCTTCCCCCTTCCTCTGCACAATGCACTGACGGAGGCAGTCATCGAACTGGCCGCAAAGAGACTGACGGCTGTCGACCTGCTGTTGTTATTTTTTCATTTAAGTTCCGTTCGCTCGATCAACTGTGGAGTAGGCACCGAACCGACTTTCGTTTGTCCTTCGACCTTTAGGCATGTCTCAGAAATGGCTACACTGTTTGTCATTCCCATAAAACAGCTGTGAACTTGTCTGTGTTGTTTTGTCTAATTGAAGACGTGTCAAGGTATTATCCTTGCAGCCCTTGCACTGACAATCTTTAGGCAACTTTAGTTGTGTTAGGTTTAATAATTCAATTAATTTTATACTTATAAATATCAGTGTTCGGAAAGCTAGTTTTTGAAAAGTAACTGTTGCTTGCTTTAAAAAGTAACTTGAGTTGCAGTTACTTATTTTAAAAAGTAACTCGGTTACAGTTACGAGTACTTGAAAAGTAATTAACTACATCTGAAGATCCTTTCTGCAGGAAATGTTCTTGTAAACAAATGAAATACAATGATCATGAGTTATAATAAATACATGAAGACTTACATGTAATTCTTGTTTCTGGTACATAACATAAATCTTAATTATTTATATACTATTATCCTTTTTTTTAAAAAAAATATGGAACAAGGACTCTGTTTTGCTTGAATGATTTTTAATTATAAAAATCGTTCGTATGCCGGCCACGGTACTTTGCATGTGGTGACGTCAATTCCACTTGCACCTGTTTCGTTCTCTTCCATTCCAATCCAAGATCTACTCCCTCGACAATGACTTAGCTCGATCACCCGCTCCAAATGAATGCAGTAACCCACCAAAAACACCGAAGATTTTGCTCGCAGTTAGAAATGACGATTGCAATAAAACGTGAATGTTCCAAAGTTAGCACGCAACGAAGCATAGCTTTCTTCCCTTGGGCGATTCCACGAAAATATTTCCACCTCTTTAGCATCCAGAGAAACAATTGGAAACAGTTGTCACCAAATTTATCTTCTTTCCCACGATACAAATTTTCAAGTTAACGATGTAAGTGTCGTGAAGTAACTCTTGATTACGTTACTTCCGTTGTAAGAAGTAACTCTGTTATAGTTACAGCTAGTTACTTTTAAAAGTAGCTAATTAAGTAATTCCTCAAAACAATAACTGTTACTTGTAACTAGTTACTTCCAAGCACTGATATACATACGGTGGGTGCGTGCTTCTTTTGATTTTGATTGTAACTGTAATTCTGAGAACTTGATGCTAGCAGTTTCTGTAGCGGAGATATTACATGCGATTTGCCGGATATTGCCGTCTGGCCGGTCGCCCGCGGCCCAAGCGACGGGAAAACGCACTGTCTGTATAAAATAGTAAATTTGAATGATGAAAATGTTCTTGGTTATAATTTAAAGATGATATTCATAATAAATAAATAGTAACAATTAAATTGTAACTATGAAATTTGTGCCATTCTTGGGCTGCAATAATTGATTTGATTGATTGATTTGTTGTTTTAAGTCCACTTTATGCACAGTAAGGCTAATCGGGACTAGACCTACAGTTTAAAGTGGGATCCGAACCACTATGTGCCTCCACCGGGAATCGAACCCGGGACCCCTTGATTACAAGGCGACGACGCTACCACTGCGCCATCGGGGAGGCCTTGGGCTGCAATAAGTTCAACCTCTTCCGTTATTTATAATATATACTATAAGGCCATGGCTACGAGCCCTCATAAGACATTTTAGTGGGCACGTATGTTACCACGCAATACAGATTCAGGATGTCGCTTTCGTTTTTCTTCTGTAGGAAAGCGACAGTACACTTTTACCTTAGTACAGGACTACAGGGTCTTGTTTGCTTACGTTTTTAGGCGCTCTGTTGCAAAACCAGGCTGAATTTAGTTTAACATTTGCAGCGGGTCGAAGTGGAGAATTATTTTTACCCTTGAACCACGTGCTCACGGCGCAGCTGGCCTCTTGAAGAAATATGGCGCTTTTTTGTTGAGAAGCAAAGGAAACATAAAGCTGCCGCGGCTTGTGTCACGTGATAATGAAAGCCTTGGCCGCTCTCTACGTGTTTACATGCCGGGATTTAGGGTGGTCCCTGGGCGCTTCATGTTCTGCAAATGTTGCTTCATGGGGGAGCTTTGTAGCATGTCTTGTGACTTAGCTTGGTGCATTTCAAGAATATACAACAATGTATTGCAAGAATGTAAAGTAAGACACCTAGATCATGAAATACCCTCTTACCTGCATGGCGCTATGTGTGTTGCACTACATCAGTAGTCGGACTTGCGAATAGTTCCTATTGAAGTTCCGTCTCTTTAGAGTTAGGCAACACACATAACGCTAATCCGTGAAGCGATGTATTCAGGTTCTAGATGTCCCATTTTTATTGCCAACTAGCTGATACCCGGCGTTGCCCGGGTATTTATTTATCCCAATCTTGTATTAGACAGGGGAATAATGAATTCTAACTATAGTGTAAAATGTAACTAATTTTAAATGTGATCGTGAATGTCACCAATTAGCTTAGCGACTCCGAAATCTATGGATTCGACAATAATCTAGGTCATTTTTGGCATTTTATTTTTCACCCCCTCACCCCCCCATGCCGATAGGTGATGAACTTGGAGTCGAACCGCATAGGGAGTGTCACGAGAACTATGGATTCCATTCGCAACACAGCCTGAATGTTAGACAACCCGAGAAACACAATCGTTGTGCGGATTGCATAGAGTTACGGATGTCTGTTTGTGCGGAATTTAATATCGGTGGTTCTCGATTATTTTTACATGTCACCCCTTCCCACCCCACCCCTAAGGGTGCCAGGGGTGTCTTACCCCAAAATAATATTTCCAGATTGTAAGTGATACGTGTAGCAAGTTTGGTTGAAATTGCTCCAGGCGTTCGAGGGTTATGCTGGAACAAACAAATATAGACACCCACACACACACACCCACATCCATTTTTATATTTATAGATAGATAGATGACAAATAACCCACCCCAAACAAGAACAATAAACCCTTTCGTAGGAGGGTATACGATTGTTGGGCGGTGGGTGGGGGCGGAGAGAGGAGGCACAGAACATGTGAGAATAATTATATGGTGTAGCATTGGTTTTATAATGTGTATATTTTCTAAATATTGAGTATTGAATTTTTGTTACTTACGCTTCTAAACATTAAACGCACCAATGTATGTTTGTGTGTTGATTGATTCATTGAATTAGGGTTATTTTACGTCGCTTTTCTGCCACGTTTAGCTAATCGTGGCGATGGGATGAATGGTGATACAAATACACATTTACGACACAACACAGTTCCTACAGAGGATTATCATGGATTCTGGTGCAGATGCCAGACTTTCGTGGAAGAAATGCATTGTACTTTACGTCGCATTTGTTCCACTAGTTTCTAATAGCGACGTTGAGGATGATGGATAAGAGTATTCAAAAGAAGGAACACCTATGCCAGGACTCGAACTTAGAACCTTCAGTACCGAGATCCTAAAGTGACCGGTCAACGAACTCTGCCACCTAAGAGGCTCATAATTGCGACTGTGTGTGTGTGTGTGTGTGAGAGAGAGAGAGAGAGAGAGAGAGAGAGAGAGAGTGAGAGTGCCCCATGCGAGTGGTAGAAATAGAAGAGGTTTATTTCTTTGGCAAACGCTTTGGATTTCAGGGGACTGCTTCCTGCATTATTAATGTCAGGTGAGGAAAAACAAACGCGTCGCTTAAAGACGTTTCCTAGCTAGACCCTGGGCATCTTATCTGTTTCTAGGATTCTTCTGTAGCGCCGGTCAACAACCGGTCACGGGATTTCAGATTGCAGACTCAGTCTGAAATGAGACTCGTCGTAGTGACTTACGGATTGGGAACCTGAGTTAACGTATCTTATAACTGCACATATCTCCACACACACACACATGTAATGGCATGCCCAGCAGAGCTAGTCCCTACGCCATTACTAAGTTTAATATGATTGGCGGACATTTTTCCAATATGGTGGACGAATCGATCGGATTTCCAACTCGTTTCAGCTTGTCTGACACCATTCTAATTATTTCTGCAAATTTTCATCTTATTAAGATAGTACCGAGGCCAGTTCGGTCTTGATCCCACCTCGTCTCAAATATCGAGATGACACCGAGATGGACTTATGGAAATCGAGGCGAGAACGACACTTGACTTTCGAGATTTGTAGAAACGACATCGAGGCAGATCTCTGTAAAAGCGAGAAGAGACTGGACTCGTAGGCGTGCACATTCTTATTGAAGAGATTTATTAAAATAAAGTAATAATAATATTTCGTTCCTATTCGAAAGCATTCGTCCATAATGAAAATATTTCTTTAGAAAGTTCATCGAAATTAAGAGATCTCTCAAACGGGGCAGGGGCGTCACTGTTACTACTTTTGACTCATCGCGACGATGAGGATCAATGATGATTGAATGGTTTGGTGGACACTCATGCCCTGGCCAGAACTCGAAACTATGATCTTCGATAGCGACATCATGAGACAATCACTCAACGATGATTGTTATTGCTGTATACTTGACAGCATCTATAATAAGTTTTATACAGAATTCTCCATCTAAGACAAATGTTCCAAAACTTTTTCGTTTCACGGTGCCCTTAGTGTTTCAAGATTTTTTTCCGCGGCGACCAAGTCGGAATGTAACTTGCAACGCTCAGTTAGTGTGGTTAGGTTACTTCCACACATAAACACATATTTCAAATTCAGAAACATTTTATGTTTGAAAAGTACTAAATAAGCACATATTCATAACAATCACTATGCGCAGCGCCCACTTTGGGAACCACTGATCTAAGGTATGAAAGTACATTCAATACCAAATACCAAAATGACAATGAGTACAAGCTTTTGTTGAATCTGAGACCGCGCCGTATTATGCTTAACAAATGTTCGTCAAAAAAATTCAAAAATTGAATTTCTTGTTAAGGGATTTCGGACATTTCTGGAATGTTTCAATTTGTACCTGAACATTTCATAATTTACAGTGGTGAATAATGACAGTGAAAAGAGAATTAAAAATAATGGTTATTTACTTGAAACTTGCACATTGTCAAGGTGAGAGACTGCTGCCAGCTGCCCCATTTACAACAAGCCCCACCTGTTGAACGGAAACTCCACTAACACGAAACAAATTCGCGAATCTTGTTTGCGTCCCCATGATAAATTGCTACGCCTCGACGAGCGGATGAGAAATCGCTGTGCCAAGACGTGAGCGATCTTTGCGCTGAAGAAGGCTGACGTCACGGCGGTACGGAAACAAAGAGAAAAATGCTCTGTTGTGTCGAATGCCGAGAGCAGGCCTTGAACCCACGTGCGTGAAGTTTGCTTGGCGACCGTGAACGTCTAATTAAAGGGCAGCGGAACTTCATCAGCTTTGACGTCAAGACAGTCCAGTGGCGTATCCACGGTTACTTTCTTGAGTTCACTAACAAAGCGTTAACATGACAAAGTTTGCAACCTCAACACACCGAGACGAGACCTGCACTCGGCCTCATTCCCAATTGTAAAGGCTTGCCTCGCTCTCGGTCTCGAAGATAAAGTTTAAGTCTCGAAAATTAGTATAGCATCTGTCCGAAACAGAGGCGCAACAACGAATTTTTGTTTGGGGGGCAAGTACCAGGATAAACTTACCAATAATAATAATAATGTTAATAATAATAATGCTAATATTAATAATGTTAATAATAATAATGCTAATATTAATAATGTTAATAATAATAATGCTAATATTAATAATGTTAATAATAATGTTGTTATATTATTATTATTGTTGTTATTAATTTGCTTTATTTTACTGCGCTTTTGTGCCACTTTTCGCTAATTTGCGAAGATGGGGATGAGTCATGATATGATGAAATTGATGAATGGATTCTCACAAACATTCATGCCCAAGCCGGGATTCGAACCCGGGACCAACATTATTATTATTATTAGTTGTAGTAGTATCAAAGACGTTATTATCCTCGTAAATTATGCAAAAAGGGGTAGAAGTTGGTGCTAAAGCATTTGTGTTCGAACAAACTATTTGAATTATTTTTTCAACACGTTCAATTTCATACTAATAATGGAGCACAAGCACACAAACTATTTTTGAAAGACAGAAAATGCTTGATAAATGCATTCCAAATATAATTCTTTTTTACATTAACATGTATAACTTTCATGCACGATATATGTTTCACACATATGCAACATGGAGCGACGTGGACACTAAATTGTGTGCTTATTCAAAGTTTCTTGAATACATATTACATACAACATATATTATTTAAATACATTACACAACCAATTCATCCATCTCACAATAAACCAACAGCAAAAATTACATAAATTGTCTCTGAAATGAGCACGCTCTCATTCCTCAAAACAATTGTACATGCATTTAAGACAAAAATCAATTAAGACAAGTCTCATTTCTCAGCCTGGGAATTCACAAAGCATTACAGAGAACAATGATAAATTGCAAGCGAAGCGAGCAAGAAAATTTTTGGATCCAATATTTTTCTAGGCTGAAATCAATATTGATTTAATAGGGTGCAAATAATTTCACGGGACGCCAATGCATTCTCTTTTACAACTTTTGTGCCTCATCGATGGTGTAGTGGTAACATCATCGCCTTGTGATCAAGGTGCCATAGGTTCAATACCCGCTGGAGGCACATGGCACAGTGGTTCGGATCCCACTTTAAACTGTAGGTCCAGTCCCGATTAGCCTTTCTGTGCGTAAAGTGGACTTAAAACCACAAATCAATCAATCAATTTTACAACTTATTTTCCTTTAGATCGTTCGGCGCCCAGGGCCGACTCCCGCCACCCCCTAACTACGGTTCTCACCTTCATAAGACCAAGAGAAGAAGGCATTGCGAGCAAGAAAATTTTACGAATAGTGTTTCTATTTGCATAAAATGTGAAGTTGTGCCATTATTAATGTTATTATTATTATTGGTACGTTTACCCTGGTACTTGCTTCCCCGAGACAAAAATTCGTGGTTTCACCTTTGGTATTATATATTTCCGCAAATTTTATCTGACAAAAATAATTTGAGTAATTAATTCGGCATAAAAGGGGGGGGGGTTGTTCTACTTTTTTGGGGGAGTGCGTCATGGGCCTTGGGGGGATGGGCACCCTTGGTGGTATCTGATAAGCCGTTGACAAGCTGTCACAATGTACAGGATTGCGCACAAAGAAATGAGGCGATGTTGTAGGATGTAAAATGTTCTCAAGCCGTTCTCACTTCTGTTGTGTGTGTGTGTGTGTGTGTGTGTGTGTGTGTGTGTGTGTGTGTGTGTGTGGACTTACACGTGTTTTTGCTGGAAGGGTAGCATTAGATAGGCATAGAGGATGAACCTGATTGGTGGACTAGAATGTAATGGTCGGTGTATCTCCGTATTTATACCGAAGGTCACGAACTTCGACTGACAGAAGTGCAGTCATTACCATAACCTAACTTTTGAGTTTGAGTAAATTGGTATGAAAATTGTATGTTGAAAACATCAATAGTGACTTACTGTATTATGTAAATTAGTATGAAAATTGTATCTTGACTTGCTACATTTACTGGTCAAATTATATTTTTTATTTAATTCTTAAGAGATTTACTATTTTATTTCTAATTTTTCTTCTAAAAAAAAGTTTTGCGCACAGACTTTAAAGCTATCAAAGTGGCAACGTTCGATCAAAATCTGTGCGCAAAACAGGACAGTGAGATTTGTGCGCAATTCTGGATCTAAAGTGTGCGCAATTTGGTTGCGGCGTATTGCAGGTCACCAGTCCGGTAATGTTTGCCGAGGGCGCTTTCCAGATTACACCGGCGGACGGGCAGGTGCACCACTGATGCACGCTTCGGCGTTCCGTATTTTACCGGTGTCCACCGAAGCTTTCACCAGGTTAAACCATGACGTCATCATTTTGCACCAGCCTCCAGAGCTGGTGAATTAAAATAGCGTCGTCTGCTTTGAAACGTGTTCTTATTCATTATATCCAGTCTGTAAATGTCTCGAAGATTTTGTTGCACTGAAGGCTAATAAGCTGGATGCAGGCATAAACTGTCGACATTTTTAATAGTACTGTTCCTGCATCAAAACATGCGTCCATGTTCTGCTGCAACATGAAGGAAAGTCTTCATTCGCAATATTTCATATTTTTACAAACAAAATACCACTTAAATTCGTACTGCACATGCAAAATATGATGTCATAAAGTGAAAGTATATAATATTAACGAAATATCTTCTGTGATTAAAGCCCCTATCACACGGAACTGGATTTCTAGTAGGAACGCTCTAGTTGACGCTGGACTGGCTACCTATTTGCTAGTTTTCGCCTCACACGGTACTTGTTACACCGTACTTGTCGATAGTCTTTCGTTCCCATAATGGCGGCCGCGCGAGATGTAAACAACGTATCACTTCACACTTTTAAAATACGATAACTATTCAACCGAGAGGAATATCGCTTCGTATTAAATGATTTTAGGTAGAGAAGAACGGCGCTGATAAAATACATACTTTACAACGTTTACCATACACGTGTGAAACAATATTTTAGCTTTTTCAATTGTAAACATTCCTTTCGTGCTGTATGCACTCGGAAACCACAGACAAAAAAGGCTACTTTGCAAACTCACAGATTATCTTCACATGGCCAAACTTTGCTCTGATAGGCTGTTCCACAGAATCTAGTCGAAGAAGTTAGTAGCAATTAGAACATGTCCTATTCCTCAAAACCAGTCAAGCAGTCAGCCAGGCGGCCATAATTTCTACCTAGAAAGTCAGTTCGTCGCCAACTAGGGCATTCGAACTAGATATCCAGTTCCGTGTGATAGGGGCTTTAGTCACCATCAGTAACTTTTTCCGAATAAACACGAATATGCGTGTTCATTCCGAATTTACTCTTCACTTGTTTCAGTATGAAGTTTTCCGTATTTCACCGAATTTGACGTCATTTTTGGTTCGCCAGTCTGATGGACGCTGGTGAATTCTGGAAAGCGCGGTATTCAGGATTTCCATGTCAGTAACCGATGCTTCCTTGTACGTCTTCGCCTCGATTCCTTTCCTCTTCAAGATACGCAGTTTCAAACTGGAGACACAAAGAGGTAAATTTAGCCGCTTCAAGAGGAAGAAAAAGTGCAGGCGCCGCATCGGAGACCAGCGTCGAGGGAAAACCTCCAGGCGAGATCTCCTTTCCTCAATAACAAACGCTATCAGTAGAACGACCTTGGGAATTGGACGCGGCGCAACAGCAGACGTTCGCTGTAGCTGCTGAGGATTGTGACACTCTCATGTTGACGCCTGACATGCAGCGAACACTATTAATAGCCCTTAAAGAAACAAAAGAAAAAAGAAAACTTTTCTGCATGTGCCGGCTGGCAAGAGGCCATTTTTTAGTTCAGCTCATGAGGTTGCTGTGCCAGTGGCGTGTCCAAAGGGGTTAGGGGATGTTGTTGGGTGTCATTCTTAAAAAAAAGAGGACATCAGATGCAGGAAAGGTTACAAAATAAAGGACTGGTGCGGTCATATCCACTAGTCTTACAAAAATCCTGGGCACGCCACTGTGCTGTGGAGTGCAGGGGTGTAACTCTTTGGGTAGCAGTCATACCCCAATTGAAAGAACCCCATAGTCCCTTCGTAGATGTCTCGATTTTTTAAAACGTCCTCCGTTGTCCCGAATGAAGAGGAAACCACAGCCTTAAATCTTGGGGTGTAGTACACAGGGTTGGCATGTTTTAAACAACGTGTTTTAAACGTTTAAAACACATGGCTTTGTTTTTTTACAAATGTTTGAAACGTTTAAAACAAAGTGTTTTAAACATGTTTTTTTCAGACTTGTTTAAAACACATTTTGATACTTGTAGTTTGTGTGTTTATTTGCGTGTTTTGTAACTATGCCTATTCAATGGGTATCATTCTGTTTATTGTGCATTGGAATCTGTTCAGTGGCTCAAAATGTATATTGAATTAACAAAGAAACGTATGGTGATGAATACCGTGGGTCACGTTTAAAATTAAAACACCTGGCTATGTTTTTTTTGCAGGTGTTTAAAATATTTTTAAGAAATTTAATACTACATGGATGAAACACAGTGGCGTATACTGAGTCCAAGATCTGGGCTATCTCACTGTCACGTTGTCCTAGGCTATGAATAGAAATAAGTTTACCAACTTATAAGAAATCAGGTTTCCAACTTATAGGAAATCAAGTTTCCAATTCATAGGAAATCAGGTTGCCAACTCAAGAATCACCATCTATCTCACTGATCTGAATAATTTTATTTGCAATTTCTTATCGATTTTTCTCCTGAATTTTATTCTCTAGACTCCAGGCTTCGCAGATAGCCTAACTATCCTAGAATATACGCTCCTGATGAAGCAGTTTTGTTTCTCACTTAACACAGTGCAAAATGTGCACATTGTTGTTCATATTTAGTTGCATTCACGATAAAATGTAAAAAGAAATAAAACAGTAGCTACCACGTGGACTCAGTGGGGCCTGGCAACTGTGGATTAGTTGAAGCTTCTCGAAGAGCCTACATGTGAGGTTTTTAAGACTTTTGAGAAGTTAGACAAGCGTTTATTTTATAATAGGAACACGATCCATCCTTGGATGATTAACAGGCTCCTTATTAATTATTATTCTTAGAAAATAAGTCTTCTTGGCATTATGTTTTAAACGTTTTATTTGTTTAAAACATGTTTTTTTCGATTCTTGTTTAAAACACTGTTTTAAACATTAAAAACATGTTTAAAACAAAAAAAAACTGTTTGTTTTGTTTCTTTTTTTAAAAAAAAACACAAATTTTGCCAACCCTGGTAGTATAGCCTGACAAGTTAAGTCCCGATATGCGCAGATCGCTGCGGAGCACTTCATATACGTCATCCTCCCCACCACTCTTCTATTCACTGGTCTGGCGTTGAGAGTACCAGTGGTGCCAACTCAGCAAAATTAAGCTAAAACAAATATGACAAACAATTTTCACTGTTTAGCGTGACGGTGCATGCAGGCTCCCAGTAGCGTACGCAGGATTTCATCAAGGGGGGGTTATATCTAAAACTTTTTCCAAATTCACATTACCATTGTTTTATTATACTTTAATTAATTAATAATACTGATAATTAATTAATTAGTTTAATTACTACTAGTAATACTACTAATGCAGCTGCTGTTACTACTAATATCACTACTATTATTAAGTAGTAGAGATCTACATAAATATATTTATGAAAGCAATAGGACACAATTATTTTCTAGTCATTCGATTGTTAACAAATTCTTGGGAGTTTTTTTGGTTTCTTTGTTACGAAATAATTGTGTAGTCAATGGTTATTTATTTATGATAGTCCATAAAAACAATCAAATATATTAAATTAATTGAAATAATCAAAATATGAAACTCAGCCAAGGAGCCGCAGCATGGAGCCGCACTAGTCTAGTCTGACAACCTCGCGGGAGATCCCCGGAATTGGTTGGAATTTATCCAGCCTTGTCCCCGCACCCAGCATCATATCAATGGGTACCTGAGAGCAACCCTGGGGGATAAATGCTGCCGGAGCATGGTGCTGATCACATCACTCCCAAAATGGCCGAGATTGAGAATGTGTGGAGCCCCACCACACCACTAAACGTGCTTTCATGACACGGTGCTATATGCATGGGGGAATTTACATTATCTTTACCTATGGGAACTCACATTACCTTTACCTATGGGAACTCACCCAGGATGATGATGAGGCAGGAGAATACATGTTGCTAAATTCCACTCCACTGAGTGTATGTTTTTGTTCAAAAGTAAGTTTATAGACATTCCAACACATTTATCACTTCTAGGTGATTCACAAAGCACTTCTTCAACATTATTGAACTTTGCGGCGGCTTAAATTGTTTAGACATATCGACGGATCCCAAACTACACTGTAAAGATTTATGAGAAACACGCCAATGCCGCTTTCAAAATCTACTATGCACGGGCACTATAATTCACACCTGGTTGTCTCGTTGTTCTTGCCAACAAAACATTTCACAATAGTTAAGCTTATTGTAGTTCGATTTCAGAAATTCAAATTTACCGCGCAAACAATGGAAGGGTGGACTGGTGATCGTGTGTTCTTGTAGGCCTAGCATTTGTCTACATTAGCAGCTTACAACGAACCAAGAACTTTATTTAGTTAAGGCTCATTGTTCACAGAAAAAAAATGCATGTTCTATGAACATTGTTGCAGCTGATGTACAAAACAACTTTTTTCTTTTAAATCATAGTTGCCCTCATATTTAATTTTCAAGAATTTGTGTTTATTTTCAAGGCATTCACTATTAAAGATGCGTGTGTTTGAAATGTGCTTTTCTCCATGCTGCATGGGAATAATAATTCAAATTATTATTATTAGTATTGTTATTATTATTATTATTATTATTACTATTTTTATTTTTATTACTGTTGCAGATCTTTGACTGTGATAAATTAGCAATTTTTATTTTTTTTCTACAGCATTTTCCATAATATTTCAAAAGCTCAAGGGGGGGTTTAAACCCGGTAACCCCCCCCCTTGCGTACGCCACTGCAGGCTCCTATTATATCAGTGGTTCATTTTATTTAATCCGGCCTTTGAAAATGCGTGCGGTGAGCCGATCGTAAACTGTAGTATTACGCACGTGCGTTAAGGTTTATAACGAAGAGAAACTACAGGACGAATGACTTCATTTTCTGAATGCGACATCGAGCAGTGTCCAGTTTTTTTTTGTTTTTTTTAAACCGAGTGGGGTGGTGGTTCGTATGTTTATCGTTCAACAATCACCACGAGAAGGCAATCTGATAACAAGCTTGCCTGTGTTCTTTTCTAAAGCATTGAAATGTTCATGCTCTTTACTCTTGGCTGCAAGATTCTTACTTTGAAAGAGATGGACTTATGGACGAGCGTGTAGATGAACTGATAATTAGACTTGGTGAAGCCGATTCAGACACGGACACAGATTCATCGGTAGACACAGACTCGGATAAGTGGGAGAGTGAAACTGAAGAAGGAGAACTGGAAAACATTTAGAAGGTGAGCTCAGTTCTATCGTTTATATATTTTTCATTTTTCTATCGTTTTATTTCATACATTTCTTATGCTGGTAAGAAATATCCCTAATATAACTTAATTCATTTAAGGTTTAAAGGGAAAATATCAAAATGTATTTAGAATTTAGCGCAATCAATAGGTAGCGTAGGTGACGGGATACTAATTCATGCCTTTCACATTCAAATTTCGTTGAAAATTCTCAGAGGATTCAGCTCCCTCCAGTTTGCAACACTGCGAATGAACGTCGGCTCAGACTATGGAGTGGGGAAATGTGATGTGAGGTGCGCAAACAATGGATTGCAGCGTCTTGTTTTTAAACTTGTCAAGTTATACACACCGTCAAAGGAAGGCTAGCTTGGTGTTGCCAACTGTTTTGCCATTCCCCTCACCTCTCTAAAACAGGACAGGAAGTTGTTAAGGTGGACGTTCTTCCCTCCTTGCTCCTTCCCTTGAACGTTTTTTCGAGGGTCACGAATGATTCAGTCCAGTCTCTTTGTATTTTAACCTTCATGTCATAATTGTCCCCCCAATACTTCTGCTGGGCGATGCAGTGACCATATCCAGAGAATGCTCGCTGCTGACAGACGAGAAGATGGAATAGATGTGAAAAGTCTTTCGACCGTGGCACGCGCTGTAGTTTCGGCAGGAAGAGGGATGGGATGAGGACGCCTATTCGTGGCAAAAGAAATAAACTGTTCAGAAAGGAATTTGCACCCAATAGCAATGAAACAACAGGATAGTTTGTGTGGGAGTTTGTGTGTGAAGTGAAAGATTGAAATAGAGGTATATAGAGCAGGCCCGTAGCCAGGCAGGGGCCAGGGGGGGCTCAGCCCCCCCTGGCATTGTCGTCAGCCCCCCCTGGCGTTGTCGTCAGCCCCCTGGTATTAGGTAAAACTGTTGCATAATTTGTTTGCCGTTTCAAGTGAAATGTAGAGAGTGGATATTATTTGCTCATAACTTGATAGAAGGATAAATTCACAGAACATGAAGAGCAGCTATCACATTTGTTCATCTTGTTTATAAACCGAAGTTTAAGTAACGGGAAGTATTTAGAAGGTTCTCTAAAGTTCTTCCATGGAGGATCTATTTACCTTCGCTCCCCCTCTTTCAGCTTTCCCTTGTAGCAGGTCCTTTCCATCTGCATCAAAGGTCATCGGCTTCCAAGTTTTGCGAAGGGGAGTTTTATTGTCCAGTCGGGGGTGGAATATAAGGGCTTGCCCATGCCCTGTTGGGGAAAAACATTGACAAAGACACTTTGTTGAGTTCTTTATTTGTGTAAAGAAGGTTTCGCGTTTGCGCGGGTGTTATTGAGTTTTGTATCTTCGTAAAACTGATTCGTGTGATAGTGAGTGGTTTTAGTGACGAATAATTACCATGTTTCGTCCTTGGTGTGTAGTGTTGTGATATTTTAACGATTCCTTAGCACCATGGATAAATTTATAATTCGTAAAAAAACATCTGAATCTTTGACCACGGCGACCACCGTAACTACTCTTTCCCCTCTACGGCTGCCTCCCATCAAGACGAGGATTTCTTGCCTACAGAAGTAAAGGACATTTCCAAACCAGGTGAGGAAATTAAAAAGCTAAAACTCAAACATTACCCCCGAAATACTGATGGACGATGTTTACAAAGTGACTGGTTTAAAAGGTCCAAATGGTTAGAGTATTCACAATTTCTAGATGCAGAATTTTGCTATGCTTGTAGACAATATCGGCCTTTCGGTAAAACCAAAGCAGGGCTAGTGAAACATGATGCGACACTTACACACGTAGAAGCAATGTCAAGGTGGCCAGAAAAGCAAAACCGTTCGTTGATGGGAAAATCTATCTCTACACTAGTGAATCAGAATGTTCTTGTAAAGAATCATTATTATATCAAGAGCATTGTTGAAGTTATTCAGTTCCTTGCAATAAACGAATTGCCTCTTAGGGGAACGTACCACTTAGAAGAACATGAAGAACAAAGCCTGTTTCGAAATCTTTTCGAGTTCACACTTCGAAAAGATGAGAAACTGGCAGTCTGTTTTAAGCAGGTGCCTAAAACGCATCTTGCTTGTCCCCTGAAATTCAAAATGACATTATTGAAATAATGGCTGACATCGTACGTGAAAACATTGTTAGTGACATTAATAGTGCAGATGTTCCTTTGTATACTTGGCTTGAAGATGGTACACGAGATAAAAACAACAGAGAAAACTTAGCCATAGGAATTCGCTATGTAAAGAATGGGATAGTCGTGGAATCAATTCTGTGCATAGAAACACTGTCAACTTTTGATGCAGAGTCTATTGCAGGTCTAACACTAAATATTTTCCAGAAATATGGTTTGGATAGTGCGAAATTGCTCAGCCAGTGTTTTGACAGAGCTTCAGTTATGAGTGGGAAGAAAAGGGGTGTGCAACTTTAATCCAGCAACGGCTTGGGCGTCTAATTCCTTACGTTCATTGTTTTAACCATCGGTTACATCTGGTAATTGTTAAATGTGTGGATGAAATTTCTCCAATCAAACACTTTTTCGAACAGAGTTCCATGTTGCACAATTTTCTAAAAAAGGGAAAAGTTTCCATCTTATACGAGGGGAGAAGTCTTTCGCGACATTTAGAACAACGTTGGTCAGGACATTTAGAAATGACGAGAACAATATTTGAAAACTACAGAGATATAATTCATGTTTTGCAGTTGGTGAAAAATGGAAATTTTAATGGGGATGACGTAGCAGCAAGTGTTGGTTTGCTTGTAGTCTTTAGCAAACCTCAGTTTCGGTTTTGCTTAGTGTTCATGAAAAAGATCCTTGAAATATTAAGTCCAGTTGATAAAATGCTTCAAGCACGTAATGTTCATTTGGATGCTGGTAGAAAGATGATTGAAGCTGCCACAGAAACATTAAGGAGCATGCGTCAGGAAGATGTGTACGAAGCCATTCTGAAAGAAAGTAAGAAGAGGTTGGAATTCAGGACGAGATTGTTGAGCACACCACAAGAAAGAGAAAACGAAATACACAGTTGCAAGACTTCGTTATCACTGACGTCCTAGGAGAGGAAAAGCACACATCTCTCACACAAATACTCTACGAATGTTTAGATCTTGTGCTAACAGAAATAAATAGACGCTTTACCAATAACAACGACTTATTGGAGGCTATGTCATCGGCTGAGTTCCTTCAATTTAGCAATATTGAATATTTATCATCCTTTGGAATCACCATTCCGTCGAAAGAGGAACTAACTGTTGCCAATGCATATCTCAAGAAACTAGATTCCCATGATACTTTTGAAGAACTGTACAAAACTAGAATGGCCTACGAAGACACTTATGCTCTACTTGCTGGCATAAGAACTTTTGCATGCAGTACAGCGTTGTGTGAATCCACTTTCTCTGTGTTAACCCGCATCAATAGCCCTCAGAGACTGTCAATGTGCAGCAAGTGCCTGGCAAATCTTGTTTTCTGGCATTTGAGAAGAAATGAGCATCGAACATAGGTATGTCCAGACTGCTTCACAGGTTCAAGAACATGAAGAATCGCCGACTCCAACTTTTTTAAGGCAGAGGTATGTACTGTAGTCACTATTATTGAATATTGTGCATTTTTCATATGGGATACAAATATTTGTGTAATCAAAATTGTAAGAAGTGTTTAGTAAGGAATGAGGTCAGTAACATTCAATTAACACTTCGAGAGATGAGAGTGTTTTAGAAGATATTGAAAAAGAGGGTACTATTTGTATTATATTTCTATTTAATGTTTTATATTAACTTAATGACCCCTTAACACACACAAAATAGCTTACCTTTATTTAATGTGAAACGTTTTTTTTAAAAGTCACTCATTTTATAAAGCCCCTCCCCCTGATAAACTGAGCCCCCCTGATAAACCGTGAGCCCCCCTAGAGATCAATTCTAGCTACGGGCCTGATATAGAGACTGGACACCAAAGCAACCAGACACATAACTTTATTTGATTGCTAAACTATGCGTATTATGTCTAATTCTCGTATTTTCTAATTATCTTATTTCCTTATATCTGATCAACTACTAAGAGTACCTGTATATTAACGTTAAGAGGTTAAGATGACTGTAAGGAAAGAGTAAATGTGTGTAAAGTAAAATTTATGTAGTGCGTACAGCGTATAGCTCGCACAAGGAAAATACAAATAAAAATAATAATAATATCGAACTGAATAATCTACATGCATCTCCTGGCATCATTGAAATAATAAACCAAGACGACTTTGATGAGTAGGCCACGTAGCAAGGATGGGAGAGGATAGATACATTTATATAGTACTTGTTTTGAAACCTAATGGTAAGAAACCTATAGGTGGGACGTGCTGGTTGTTTATTTTGACGGGAACATGTGTGCTCCACATTGTAAAATAGAGACGGGGAGTGAGATAGGGGGATATCCTGGTTTTCAGCTGTCATGACTTTAGGAGATTTTAGTTATGGACCCTGCTCATATTAGGTATTTTATCCCGGCCCCGAACCCATGAAGATACAGCTTCGAGTATACTATTAATACATTAGAGGTCTTCAGGAGAAAAGTACGATCCACAATGGCACTGATAGAAAATCTATTCTTTTCATAAATGAAACCAATAATCGAAGCGGGGTGTAAGGGGTAACTTTTCCTTAAGCACCCAAATGCCAACCTCACTTTCACGTAGTACACCCCTGTTACTGCGACAACGAGATTCTGGTGTCTGGACCTACGACCAGTAGCTATAATCCTCTTTACAGCCTCAGCTTTTAACTAGGTAAGGATATTTTAGTCCTCAGAGATACGTGTTTTTTTTTTTAGGTACGGTAAAGGGCTGGTCTCCGTGTAATGCTATGGGTGCAAGTAATCCCATTGTTGACCCACCTAAAAAATATTCAATCAATCGATCAAATAGTCTACGCCTAATTTCTGCACTTTTCACGTGTTGTTTAATGGGCATGACAAATTCTGTCATGGGTCAGTGTTGCTCATTAGGACACTCCAGGGAAAGAAATAAGAAAATATTAGATGTATTTGAATGAAGAAAATATTTTAGGTACTAAAAGGACGCCCAAAAATGGTGATATTACATGCAAGAATGATAATAATTGAATGTTGGCGACAATGATTCTTTAGGTAGAAAAGGGGGGAACTTAGACAATCAATAATGTTTAATTAATAATACATTCCGATAGAGAAGAGATGGTATCATGGACTCCTTAGATAGGTTTCACGGACCACCCATTAGGAACCGCTTCTTTAGACCAGTGGCGGACACTCCATATACCGAGGGGCAGCTCGCGCAGTCTTTGTCTTGTCTGGGGGGTGGGTGGACAGCTGGAATTGAATATTTTTTATCAACATAGTGTAAAACGATAGATAAGATGTCACTAATAGTAGCATATAACAGAAAATACACATATATTTGATACATGAAGGGGTGCGTATGAAGTGTTCGTCATTGCTCTAGTCAATTATGTGGGTTTAGTTCTCGAGTAGCAACGTCCTGCTGTCTTGATGCAAGGTATAATCGGTGGTAAGTGTAATAGTAGGCAAATTGTATTGCTATTTACAATCTCTTTCTCTTACACTTCCTGTTTCTCTCTATATGGAAGTCCTACTGATACTGGAGCAAACATTTCATTCTTCTTCTTTGGTTCATTTCTTTCAATTCTCGAATGAGCATAGCCTAGTAGTGGACAATTTGCTTAATATAACATTTGCCACCGGCTGTACCATGAGAGTTGAAACTAAAAAGAATCTCACATCACGAAAGATGATTGAAAAGTATTCATAATCCCGACTACATTGTCATTGAAAACTGTCAGAATCTGCATTAAACAATAAACAGTCTGCCAGAAGGAACGCGTAGTTGCCAAAAGCTGTGTTGCATGTATTTTTGGATAAGGCGTTTGTAAGCTCCTTTCACTCGAAATAGACTCGCAGTGGGATGCCAGGAACTGCTGTAGAGAATGCTTTCATATGTGTTCCACTTCCAATCGATAGATACGGACATCTCTACTAGTGGCAGAATCCCGAGATCTTTCAGTATGCTTGTTTAGCTCCAGAAGGAAGCAATCCCAAAGAGTGTGGAGATTAAACGAAGCAAATTATCCATCACCATGTTTATTGTCATTGTTTTACGAAATGAGAGCTTCAAGAATTGAAACTAAACGCCAAACAAGCAAGAGTAATGAAAATTGTCATGGACAATTTGCCGACTAATACTTGTACAGTGGGATTCATGAGTATTACCGTTTAAATTGTCCATCACCATGTTCGTGCACTTTATTTGACCCAATAAGAGCTTCAGGAATTTAAAGAAAACTCATAACAAGCTGTTGACAACTTCTGCACCAGCATACATAAAAATCCATCTCTTGAAACACATTGGATGTAAGAGAAAAATTAATGAAAATAGTCATGGACAATTTGCACGGTAATACTCATGGATCCCACTGTACATCCCACTGTACGTATAGTCAACGGCAAAGATAATACTAGGCAAACTGTCCATCGCTATTTTCATTTTTCCTGTTCTAAATCCTGTGTTGTTGTCAGCAATGGAATTCTGTTGATACGAAGGAAATGTTGTCCCCTGCTTATTGGCGTTTTTATTAATTAACATCACACTGTGGAAAACAGACTGAATGAATATGCTGATGGACAATTCGCTTTATATTTATTTAGCCGTTGGGTGTACATCCATGCACATTCCCGAGTTGAAACTCCTATATTGAAAGTCAATGATGTCGCTAGAACCTAGAATTGTCTGTGACTGTACAGAGGGTCAACATTTTCTAAGTGTTGAAATGTTCTAATTATGTTTACTACTTTTTATTCACGTCTACCATGTGGGTACTGAAGAAACATTTTTCAGCACTGAATATCAGAAATATTAGTAATATACTTGTATAAAGATATAAAATATGATTCCGCTGCAGAACTAGACTGATTTCCTTCAACAGCTGTACTACAGAGTGTATTTCTTGACCCTCTTCCAAGGAATTGGTTTTTATGAAAGTTGGAAGTGAATTACATTTTACTTCATTTGAAGCACCAACATAGATAGAGTAGGAACTGAACTGAACTACAGATAACATATACGCCTTTCGATAAAGATTTGGCAGCTACGAATAAAACAGTGAGATTTAAATTTTGCTCCACTTGTCCCAATATCTCCAACATAGGGCACAAAATAAATCAACCATAGACCATATAAGCCTTAAGGAAAGAATGGAACATTACGATCAGTGGCATAACAAAAATTGGTCCCCTCCATGAATACAGTCAGCAAAAAAGTTTTTTTTGCTAGAAATTCAGGTAATTACTTTGAATGGCTGGTTGGAGCTACGCTTATGAATTAAATAATTATACAAGTCGAACGTGTGCCTATAAATTATTATACAAGGTGTCCCATAAGTCTGGAACCATAAGAGAAGAACAAAACAAGTTAATGTTAGGACCTTATTACTGTACAACATAGTTAAAGGATTTGTTCAAAGTCCCCACCAGCAAAATAACTTGGATTCGCTCCTCCTTAGTCAGAACCATGGTTTACCTGTAACAGAAAAAAGGGTAATGTGAAAAATACCTATAGTTCCAGACTTATGGGACACCCGGTAGATTACATTGGCCTGAGTCATACTACGTACTCCACAGGTAGTTAGTTCTTCATAAGTTTCAATTTTGGGAAACTCCGTTCTGCGGGATAGCAATAGTTAGCGGGGAAACAAACAGAAGGCGGTGCAGCGATCGGGAACACTGGAAGCTGGTGTCAATCATCAACCAGAAGAAGCACATATGGAAGATGTTAGGGTGATTTCAGATTTAAGCGCATTCCTGAAACTTAAAACTTAACAGGATATTCGGAGAATACATCGTCTTCGTACTCATTACGGAGGGCAATCGCTGCACTATGAAGTTTCTCGTCTGAAGTTGTAGAAGGTTCGAAGAAAAAAGAAAACTGGCATTATCTGTGTCCTTAATCTTTCATCCAGACACAGTTCATCGAAATGAGTTTGTCGTGTTGAACTCGCAGTTTCAAATTTTGTTTCATCTCCCCATGTCTTAGCTATCGATTTAGCAGACAACAATATTTTCTGAAATTTCTTTCTGTATTGTAACGAAATTGAAATTTTTTAAGGAGGTTCGAAGCTTTTTCCAAGTCGACATTTTCTGATTGTCGAACTTTGGATACCAAATGTACTGTTTCAACTAATTTTGTTTGCATGTCTATATGAATATTAAATTCAAACTCTTCTAGTCATTTTTCAGTGATGAAGTTTGGCATCTTTCATCGCTTTTTTAGATTCTAATATTACTATTGAAAGTGCCTTCATCCACCTAATGATCTGATTAATTGAAATCTAGTAGACCACTGGGTTGAACAATATTTTTTAAGTGTATCCGAAGCTAAAATTTGCCATAGTTTTACATTTCCAATGAAACCTTTTATAATGTTTCTAAACTGCCTTACTTCAGTAATTTCACATGCATCATCATTCAAAACCGGATTCAAATTGTGGACTGAACAATGAACGGCTTTCTGTTTTCCCATAATTGTCGCTTTAAGCCCATTATAAATCCCAGAGATCTGAGCTGAGCTGCACCATCATAACTTTAGCTTCGCATTTACTTAAATAAACTCTTTTTCTTGTGCCAAGTCAACGATTTATTTTTCCAATTAAGATTACCTTTGATCTTATTACTCTGGGGAGGATTTTTTCTGTTTCTTGTTAACATATGAAAATTGGAGGTAGAAGGTAAAGACAGGGGTGCCCATCCCCCCCCCCAAGGCCAATGGCGCACCCCCCAAATCATGTCATGCGCCCCCCAATCATATCATTAGCGCCCTCAAACCATATCGTAATCCCAACAATGAATTTAATTAAGACAGCACGTCTACCGAAAGTAACATTTTCTTAGCGTTACTTAACGCTATATTTGATCTGCCCCTTCTCCCTAAACAGGGGTACCCATCACTCAAGACCACCCCTAAATTGTTCATCATATTTCGAGATTACCGATTGTCTTGTAATACAGCTATAGTGCAAAAACTTCACATTCACGTTATTAAAGCGCCAAACACGCATCATAGCAACACATTATCTAAGCGAAGCGAGCAAGAAAATGTTTACATCTATTTCTTTGCAGGCTTTCAAAAATATTAATGGGGTGTCAGTACTTTCTTAAGATCTCGAAATATTTAGTCTTTTCCAGTTTCTCCTTTGGCACGTTCGGGGCCGAAAACGTGTGGATACATTATCGCTAAATAGAGTCTCCAGAATTTAATGTTCAAACTCTCTCTTCACTACAGAAATTCCTTGACAATCTAAGATTTAACACTTTATCAAGAGCTTTCTATCTCGCCGGACCCTGTGGCTGAGTGGTTAGAACATTGCGCTGTAACGCCAATAGTCCCGGGTTCGAATCCCGCTCGGGCTTGGTTGTTTGTGAATGTCCATTCATCAATTTCATCACTCATCCCCATCTTCGCAAATTAGCCAAGAGGCACAAAACGCGAAGTAAAATAAACTAAATCAAACAATCAATCAATCAAGCTTTCTATCTCCCCCTTTAAATTTAATAGTCAATCCTACCACCAAAATTTCCATGCAAATTTTAGATTTACTGTTGATATTGACGAGTGGATATTGCCTGCTCCAAATAACTAATTCTCAGTCTCCACTTCAGAATTTACGCTACAGACTAAAACAATAGTAATACACAAGTATTGGATATCCCCATCAATTTAATGTTCAATCCCCCTCTAACTAAAATACCCGCCATAATCTAAGACCTAGAGTTGGATACTGTCCTGTCCTTCCAAAGTTTAATTCAGAATCCCCCTCCAGAACCCACGTGTCAATTATTCTCCCTCCCTTCAATAATACCCTTAAACACTTTCTTTTCTTCATCTAATGGATTAAATATGGTGCATTTAATTGTAACATTTTTACATATTATTTGGAAAAATATATAAATGTGGAATTTTATATTATTTGAAGGGAAAAATTCCCCCCCAAAAATCTCGATGACGCAACCTGCGCCATAATCCCCCCTGTGGGCACACCAGGGTATAGAGAAGAGAGTAAAAATGTCCAAGCAAGTAATCGTGAACATTTGCGTAAATTTATATGAGGGATACGGAAATAATCTGTACTCCTTTTTCGGGCCCGCCCGCACTGCTTCCTGTATATTGCGCCCTTAATTACCATTTTAAAAACGCGTATTAAATTTTGTTTACCTGCGGCGCCATCGTTGACCCCCACCTGGGAAAATATTAGTAACTATGAAAAAACTGAATAACTTTTTCCTTGATTGTGATGCAAGCATCAGATAATTGCTGAAGTACAGCAGACATGTATAGAAATATAAAACGTGGAGGGAAGAGGGGAATAAATGGAATGATACTATGCTGTATATATTACACAGGATTATTAAATCATTGATTCCATATTGCAACGTTTAACGACAATAAGGCACTCCAGTAGCCATCCTGAAATTCTTCCAACGTCTATGGCTACCTCACGTGATCCATAATCTTACTGCAAGTCTACCACAATTTAATTGATTAGCATAGTTTGAACGGTACTATGTTTTAAAGTTATACAATTTTATAGTTTACCGATATTGTGTTTGTTCTGTACAAAAAATTCCATATGTTAATATAATCAAACAAAACTACAGATATATTATTGAAAATTGTATTAATACGCTAAGCGCAAGTGTACGGTACTGAAACGTAGGGTAAATACGATATGCCGTGTTCTGATTTCGGTGCAGGGAGGTGGCCGATATTGTGTTTTCATGTGAAGTGAATATACTCGTAAGCAGAACCGTGACGCCTGTGTTTTATCACTGGTGTACAGTATTTAGTGTACCGAAAGTCAGTTGCCAGAATCAGCTTATCCCTTGTAACTGAAAGTCGGTGAGTATTTTCAATATTCTATGTTTTAATTATTTTCAGGCTTTAGTTTGAATGCATTGCCAAGTCTTCAGAACCATTGCTTTGGTCTGAGAACACCTGAACGTACATCATTTGAAAGCCAAACCCCATTGTGCACACAGTGTCAGAATTCATTAAAAGCACTAACGAGACATTTAAACGGAACAACTTTTTTTCATGTCATTATCATGGCCACATACTTAATTTAATTTTGATAACTAGATGATGTATTCCTCTGTACAGCATTATTTGTCACTTGAAGTAGCTCCGTAACACTGTTTCACAGTTTTGCATTCATACTTCGCATATTATGCACATGATCAGATGACTAAAATATTTTTTCACCGAGATTATGTAGATATATTGTATTTTAGTGTATGTGCCAATTTGTTGTGCTAGCTATTTATATTTTTTCCGTCACGAAAGAGGGCTATACAGTATGACTGAGCATATTTTAAAGTTATTTTATTCGAACTGTCTACATTTCGATCGTAGAATCCGGTGCTCGTTTTTCTCCCTTCAGTAATAAAAATTACAAACCAAGTATTCTCCCTTGTACTTTCCACAAGTTGCACTGTAGCATATATTTCTAGTCAGTGACACTGATTTCCGTGTGAAGCAAAGTGTATACCATCATACACTGCACATAATATTTTATCAGAGTGACTATCTCCACCAGCTGGTGAAGGTAGCTTTTGAGCTATTTTCACTGGATTTGAAACTGCACATCCGCATGACCTGGCTTGGTCTGTATTCTTTAGTTGTTGATGTGTATGAAGCTTACGCCAGTGTACATTTATTTTTCTGCATGCCATGGATTTGGAAAAATACCACAAGGTGTTCTGATATGGACTGGTGCTGCTAATGTGTCACATGAGTTACGTATGAAGAGGTATTACGTTCCTAAATTCTTTTTTGTTGTTAGGTTAGGCAGATCAGGTTTAGAGCTATTAGCATGAACATTAAAATTACTTTTGCAAACAGTTCCCAACACCTGATCACAGGCCCTGTGCTAGAGTTGTCAGCACATCGAGCTACGGTGCCAGGGGCCCCGGGTTCGAATCCTGGCCTGGGCATGAATATTTGTTAGTATCAATTTCATCACTCATCCCCATCTTCGCAAATTAGCCAAAAGTGGCACAAAAAGCAAAGTATAATAAGGCCAATCAATCAAACCAACACTGATCATGTAATTTATGGTCTCCAGCACTTTCTGCTATTCTCACTACCTGGTGACAGTAGTAGTCGCACCAGTTTCTATTTTAAAATAACTTCTTAGCAGTAAGTTCAGCAACACTGCCAATGAATATAATAAAATAAGATGAAATACAATATTATGGTATGATTCATGTAATTACTTTTTGCTGGTGAAAATAGCCACATATGCTGTTCTCAGCACCGGATGAAAAAAGCCATACATGCTATTCTCACCACCTGGTGAAAATAGTGGCAGCCATATTTTATACTACCAGTTGGAGGAACTGAAGGTACTACTTTTAATGCTAGATGAAACTCATTGATTTCTTCAAACTCCATGTGACAGAGTTGTTTTCCTTACATTTCTTCATATATTTTATTACATCTGGTACATTATCATTTTTCACAAGTTTTACAATGGTGACTGGTGTGATTGAACATTATATTATGTATAATCATGTAACTACGAAGAAGAACAAATATGTTCAGTAGTCTGTTGTTGATTACGATAGAGTTAGTGTCAGATTCCTCGGGCACCATGTTGTACGCATGTTGAAACTTATTAAACTCTGTTTGTGTTTTTATGTACAGGCTGTAGTTTATTTCGTCTATCCATGATTTAACATATACCTAAGCATTCCACAATCACTCGGGAACCGATATTGGGTGCAATCTTCCAGGCTGTATCCCATTTTTTTGAGGAAATTGATCCATCTTTCTTCTAAATTTCCTTCATCCGTGTTAAGATTATTCTTCCCCCTCTACAAACTGTTTCGTACACATTTCTTCCTAACTTTCTCTTTCTAATTATTTCCTATTTTGCAATTCTATGTCCACTTTCCAAAATGTGTTCCACGTCACTCTGGAAGTTATCCAAGCTGCTCGAGAAGAACGAGAATTTATGTTGAATTTGTGACACGATAAGGGGAAATAAGAAAATAAAGGGGGGAGGAAAGCGTTCGTGGAGGAGTGACCTTCATGTAGATTAGGAAGCTCAGTCGAGCAGGAAAGGCCATACCTGCAAGTTGTATATAGTGATTCACACAGGTTTTTTTTAGTTTTTTAACATTTGTAACATGAGAATAGGTTAATTGTGCAAGTCTTTAGTGAACGACGTGCTTTTTATATACGTCTGGGGCGGGGATATAATATCTTAAATGTATCCACACCAACCCTTGTCCACAATCCTTTTATTACATTTCGACGTGGTATTATTGTCGGGACGCGCTAGCAAGCGGCGTGGGACCACCCACTCTGGTAGCGACGCGCTGTTGCCGGATCGACCTACTTCAGGATTCTCGCGAGCCCACAGAAACATGAGGAAGGCTGAACTACTGCAGCTCCTTACGTTACATAAACCCTAGTTCCCCATATATCGAAGAGACAAGCTTGCAGAAGAAGTGGGACATACGGTGGTCCGTCTCCCGCCTTATCATTGTATGAACAATGCAATCGAACATATTTGGGCACAGGTCAAAGGGCTGGTAGCACAGAGCAACACTTTGCCACCTTTTCCACCGTCTAAAATTTTGCAATTGACAGAACAGGCTATCGGGGATGTGACAGCAGATAGGTGGCGTTCGGCTATAGAACACACAAGGAAGATTATTTCCGAAGCATGGGAAAAGGAGGGAGTTGAAGAGCAGCAAATGGAGGATTTTGTGATTTCACTTGGGCGGGAAGACAACAGTGACAGTAGTAGCTCAGACGAAGATGTTCCTTTACCAACCAACAATGAAGATGATCTTGGGATGGCGCCACTGCAATGGTAGCCGGTAAGCAAAAACAACTGATTCTTTAACTACTACTTCTGTTCTTTCATTCATTTTTTTATGTTTTTACATACAGGTAGCTCAAAGCATTAATAACGCATGTACCAAATGTATCATTAATGTTAAGGAAATCGAGCAATTGCCAAGCGTTTCGTTGTAATTTATTGAACTCTGTATTGCCAGAGCCTGTATTCTCATATAGCTCCCAAATTATCTCACTTCACACACCCACATGTGCCTCCCCGATGGCACAGTGGTAGGGTAAGTGTTGTCGCCTTGTAATCAAGTAGTCCTGGGTTTGATACCCTGTCGAGGCACATAGTGGTTCGGATCCCACTTCCAACTGTAGGTCCATTCCAGATTAGCCGTAGTGTGCACAAAGTGGACTTTAAAACACCAACTCAATCAATCAATTCACACACAATTGATTTGTTCTTGATAAATTCTTCTCCGTAATACAGTAACTCAGTTCTGTAAAATTCTGTTTTCGAGGTGAATTTTTGTAGGTTCTTCAAAATATAATTTAAAAACGTGTTAACGAAACGAAGTTGTATGTAATTTGTTTTTACGTAATTTGCCCTGATTTTCAAGAAATACATTTCATTTGTACATTCTGAAGCTTCAACAATTGCGGCGTGATAAAGAAGGCAAAGAGAGGCGGCATGAAATCAAAGGAGAACGATTTGCCACAGTGTTGTTCATAACACAAGACGCATTTTCTTTTGTTGGTAATTGTGATACGATACAACATAAGTAAAAAGATGCCGGTAGCGATGCTTGCAATGCACCATAATAAAAACACAACAAAGGTTCTTTCAGTGAAGGTTTTCGGTTGCTGTGTAGAGCAGGAAGATAAAATGTTTCATGCTTGCCAGAATGCCCGAGCTTGCCAACAGCTGATTAGCCTGTCCGCCTGTTTGTGCGAACGTGGCAACGTAGAAATCCCCCAGCCACATGGCAGCCAACGAGGAGACAGAATTTGGTCACGTTCTGCCGTTCTGCGTTCTGATTGCACGCCGCTTCTTATCGCGTCCGTACAGTAAGTACCTAGTTTTTTTATACGAACCTGAAGAAGGATATAGTTAGTCTCCGAAACGTAGTTCTAAAGAAAGGAAAATAGGAACAACATACTCGCATACATAAGTACAGTTTTTTAACGTTAATTTTTTAATGTCCTTTTTATATTCTGGAATTGTGAGTAATACGCACCAAACCTACAAAATTTAATAAAGAGTGGTTAAACCATTTTGAGTGGTTGTTGTATGACGAGGCAACAAATCTCGCATCTTGCAAATATTGTAAACAGGTGCCTACCAGTAACGTTGATAAGAAATGGGTTTTCTGTACCTTTTAAAAAGGAGTCATTTTTGAAGCATAATCAGATTAAAGTTAATGGTGAAAATGTTGCCAGTGCAAAGGCAACAGAATGCCCGACAGAAACACAGATGGCAAAATGCAGTCTAAAAATGGATCACCAGATGTTTTCTCAGGAGCGATTTTACAATACCGGGAATTTCTCCATTTTGTTTGAAATTCGGCATACTCGCCAATTTTGGCCCCCTAATCACGAATCTGCAGTCAAAATTTGGCGCTCACACGTGGAAATAGCAAAATAATCGAAATGAAGTTCTTATTTCCACACTCTCGATTTCCAAATTTCCCGCCGGTTCCGGGCTCCGCCCCTGGGGTAATTGACCTACCGCCCCCAACCGCTATCGGGGCCCGACCTCCGCTCCGCTCCGGCTTCCCGCCTATAGCTATAGACTCCCTGTTAAGGGCATGTTAGAAATTGGCCGGATTCACCTGCCCCCAAATAAGCGCCAAATTTTGACTGCAGATTCGGATTAGGGGGCCAAAATTAGTGAGTATGCCGAATTTCAAACAAAATGGAGAAATTCCCTGTATTGTTAAATTATACAGTTTTCTCATCTTACAAATTTATTTACTGTAGCATACTATGTAGCTAAACATGATAATCCATTTAAAGACTTTGTAGATCTGAAGTTAGATGTAGTGGAGAAAATAAAGAAAAGTACATACATCAGCCTTCTGATTGATGGATCCACAGATAGATCATCAGTCGAGCATGCAAATGTGTATGTATGTTTGATACGTGGATGCAAATTATGGTCACATCAAGGAGGGCATTTTAGGAGTAATAGAGCTGCCAAACTCTACTTCTGCTGGTTACTTCACAGCCATAACTGATTATTTAGATAAGGCAATAGGTTCAAATAAATACAGAAACAAGTGTTACATTGTAGGCTTGGGTACTTCACTGCAGAACAACAGCGCTACACAAAACAATAATTCCTAAGGTGTGTTATTTTTAATAATTATTTATCAATATAAAATAGTGGTGACCAAAGATTTTAGACCGGCGACTGACTTCAAACTTGAAATTTCATGCCCTGCACTATGCTATGCCAAATTGACAAAGTAGACAACTCATGTGTTGCACTTTGTAACCAACTAGACAGGGCTACCGGCATGGCATGAAGTATGCCAACCGTATGGTCCTAAATGAGCATGTATGGTAATACAAATGTATGGCTCACATGGACTGTAGACTGAAGGTGCAGTCCTTTACAGAGGCGGATCCATACTGTTGGGAGGGGTGAATTTCAGAGTCGAACCTACAATTGCACTGTTTTATATGAACAATATCTATATTGTTCTTTTATGCTCTACGGATTAGCTCTTTTAAGGGGTCCAGGGTGGAGTAGATGGTTATTATTGTACATTGTTATCCATTGGCGTAGCAATATATTGTAGAGCCTGTGCATGATCAGAATGCAAACCCCGATGTGTTATTTAAAATTTACATCTTAAAGTGCATAGATACAAAATCTTCAGGCATACGTCAGCAAAGGTATTATGAAATTTAAATACAGTATTTCTTCGAATTCCAGGCAACTACGAAGAAGAACAAATATGTTCAGTAGTCTGTTGTTGATTACGATAGAGTTAGTGCCAGATTCCTCGGACACCATGTTGTACGCATGTTGAAAGTTATTAAACTTTGTTTGTGTTTTTATGTACGAAGAATTCCAGGCAAAACTTTTTCTCTGGTCTTTGATGTTGAAAATGTGAAAAAAATCCAGTCCAATTAATAAATGTTTTAAGATCATATTTCAAAATGTGTAGCTTTATCTTAGTTGGATTCATGGCTTTCTTACACCATATTTGCAAATATAAAAAGGAGAGCTGGGTCCTGAGTGAGGAAAAGAGGGTGGCACCTGAATTCTAACCCTGTAGGTAAATATACCATGGTATTAGTTTGCAAATTTCAGTAATTAAGTTTTCTCCTCGATATTTTACTGAAGTACAAGTATCACTAAAAAAAATCACCCTTAACAAAATTGTTTCCTTTAAATTTGTTGTGTTAGGACAATGAACATTCACAAGGAAGAGTCAGTCTATTTTTAGTAGTGAGCTCTGTGATTTGTTCTTATGCTGGTGTTCCTGTAAATAGGTGGTCAATGAGGCAGCTTTTGCAAAATGCACAGCAAACTGACATTAAAAATGGAGAGACAGAAGCTTCACTCATATGATGCAGTACTGAGACATAGTTATTTTGTATGCTGAGGAATTTGGAAACTGTGAATCCGGTCGACCTTTTACCATAAGTGAAGCAATCTGTTGTTATCAGCCTCTCTCTTATACATGGGAAGAAGTGGCACAGTCTCCTGGCGTGGAGACTGTTAGTCCATTCTTCCTTCCACTCCTGGTTCTGTAATGGTAGGGTCATATTTGCCAATTACATAGGTACTTTGTAAATTCTTCCTTCTTGTCCTTCATTGCACCAGTATATGGTGGGTCTGTGTTTGATTATTTGGTTTTCGTTTGTGATGTTATTTTTGTTACATATGTTGTATATTTTAGGTAGTCTTCTCAGTTTGATCCGCTGAAAGAAACTATTGCTTTAGATTATGAATACGTATGGGTTTATAAGCAACATAGGGAGTTTGCATGTGTTCAAACCTATTTCTACCAATTTATTTATTACAGGCTCAGCTTTTGAAGTTATGTAATCCATGTCATCGTTGTATTTCTTGTAATTTCACACCTAGATATTTAGCTTCCTTTACGCTTCTAAGATTTTTCTCTTGAGTTATATCTGTGGGCATTTATTAGCATTCAGCTTATCCTTTAGGATTATAAAGTGGGTCTTCTGGGTGCCAATTGTCAATTTTGCCATATACACAAGTCCTCGAGAGTTTATTGCAATGCTGGTCTATCTTTCCAACCCTGTTCTTGAATTACCTTCCATAACAATTATTATGTGATATGCGAAGTCTATTGTGCTTTTGATCATTCGGGACCTAGAATGGATCCTTGCATTATTGATTTTGAGGCTGGGAAGTTAGATGCCTGATGTGCTTTCCATGTGATAAGTTTCGTTGGCAATCTGTCTCTCAAGATCCTGAAAAGATGTGGTCAACTAGCGTTGGTACAGGTAGATGTCAGTTCAAAGCCTCACAACTGCGTCAAAGTCTCTACCATCTGTGAGGACCTCTTTTTTTCATTTGGAAGAGGGACACAAGGCCATTTGTACCTTACAGCCTCGTGCTGGAGAACCAGCTGCAATCGACTTGATATATCGATTGCAAATACACTCGATATAAATGTCGATTGCATCTGTGTATAACAAGATCTCGCTTTCATGTCCACAGCGATCTCTTGTAATACACCATTCTTCCTTTTGAGTCTGCAAATGCTGACATGTTTAAATCTAAGGTAATAAAAATTGCACAAGGCACTTGAAATACCTATCCCTCAACCTAACCTACAAGCTTAAGGAATACTTCACAGTTCCAAAAGGAAGAACCTTTAGTAGTCTTACATTATATACCTATCTGCATACTTACATACACACTGGCTATCATGACTTACTTCATTACATACCTACATTTGCATGAAGTGACATGGGAATATCTCAGGGATTACTGTTATTACTGTAATTGTACTGTGGCAAGCTGGCCAAGTTCACCCCAGCATAACAAAAGTGGATGCTGATCAAACATAGATAGAGCCTTTCCGACCCAGCAATATTCCAGAGCTGACAAACTCGTACTAGCTCAGAAAACGTCATGTACTATCACACCTAGTATAGGGCGACCAATGCAGAGGCAGGCCCATTGTCCTAGATAGAACTTGAACGATGTCTCCTACCAATCTGTAGGGCTAAACCTTATCGGGAGAGATCCTGCAGTTTTTCTTGCCATCCGAATAACAAGAATTCATGAGATATAGGGTGGAAATGTATAGTGCTTTTAATTAATTAATTAAAAAATCTGCATTGGTTAGCATCTATAGTGTGTTTAATATGGAAACAAGACATATTTGTGTTACAGCAAGAACCCAAGTTACTTCAGGATGATCCTGTGTTATATTTTGTTAGCACAAAATATAACACACAGGATATAACTAGTAGATAAAATAGCAGATAAAGAAAATAACTAGCATTCATTGCACAATCTAATCTATCAAGCTGTAACAGCAGCGGTGATGGGATTCTATGAGTTCGCTAGGTACCATCTAACTGAAATCTGGTTGGCAGGCTTTGGCGCTCTTAAGACCTGTTGGCCACAGGGTTTATCTATTTTACAGACAAACAACGCTTTCGAACATATATATAGTATTAATAAGGGTCCCGGATTCGAATGCCAGCCTGGGAATGGGTGTTCTTTGTGACAGTCCTTTCATCTTCGCGAGTAGCCAAAAATGGCAGAAAAGCAAAGTAAAATAAGCCAAATTAATGTAGCATTAATAACAATAAACACATAGGTTTGATGAATGAGTGTGTTAGGTGGCTGACTTTCGATCTTGCCACAGGAGTTCCCGTGTTCTAATCTCGATCTGAGCATTGGTGTCCTTGTAAGTGTCTTAAATTTAATCACATCATTGCTAAACATAGTTTATTTCGTTTTTTTCTCGATTTCCATACTTGACCGCCAATTATTACATGCAGATTCGTGATTAGGAGGTCTCAATTAGTGAGTAGGTGAAATTTCATAGCAATTGAAGAGTGGTCCGGTATTGTAAACTCGTTCCTGCTATTGGCCAGAAATTACAGAAAAGCAACTGAAAATAATAAAATTAAAAAACTTACGTACTGTCCTGCAGCTGCTAGCATCTCTTCGCTTTTGAATGGTATGAAAGCTTTAGTACAATATAATTCTTATGCATGTCTGGTCGTCAGTTTTTGGATGTAGTTTCATAGCTACTGTAATGAGCTTCAACAATGAAAAATAACTGTTGCATTTTAAACATTGTTGTGCTTTTTTGTGTTAGTTTACGTTCAGGTACAAAAGAATCTTGAATGTAAGAGAAGACATTTCAAACTTAAAGAAAGTAAATATTGAAACTGAACGTGAAGTTAGTAAATCTCTGGACTTAGCTAATTTTACTTTTTTTTAGGATAGCCATTTTGACATCATTGCTCGTTACCTGTATCAGTTCATTTTGAATTTCAGAATGTGGATAATTATTGTGAATCTCATTTTATTGTGTATGTCTGAAATGTTCTTGTGGTAATTGGTTATATTTCGAAATACATTTCGGCTCCGGTACCCCTTTCTACACCCTCGATTTCGAAGAGAATGTTTCATTGTTTTTTGGTTTCGTGAATATTCTAAAATTAGACGGCTACTACTCGGTTTATTTAAAATACTAAATAGTTGACTTATTCATTCAAATTGTAATGTTTCACTAGAATTTATAACCAGTTGAAAACATAATGTTGTAGTTTTATTGCCCACAAAAATTAGTCCTTTTCATCTATTTTTCTTACCTATATTTATTACATTTCTTTTAAAAAATAATAAGCCCATGGGACGCGAGACCCCGGGAGCTCACCCACCCTTTGCTAAGCCCCTGTTGTTATCATAATTCCTCCCATTGTCAGGGTAAACTGAAGGCCAGATATGAGGAATAAAGAAATAAATAAAGGTGCATTCTCTGCAGTGGTCTCAGGTCAGATTCCCTTTTAAGGCACCTTGTAGACTCATTCTGATCCCAATTTAAACTGTGGGTCCAGTTCCGATTAACCTATCATGAGCATAAAGTGGACTTCTTGAGCCTGATAAACGTGGTGATTAAAATACAGAACGAATGAGTCTTGAATATTATTAGGCATAATAATATATCCAAAACATGGCAGATGGGAGGGGCGATCACCCCTTTTGCCTTCCCCGTTGATCCGTGCCTGGTCCTGGAGTGATTTATATATATATCAAAAAGAATTAAGTGTATGCCAGTATTAAACGGCAATGAGGAAGCTCTGATTCTGCTGTTATAGAAATAATCATAAGGCTAACGAATAATTTTCAGCCTCCATGTAAGGACTCAAACTGAGAGAAAACAGTGTAACTTTCAAATACACTGTATATTTGAAAGTTTTTTATTTTCTGGAATCTGGTTTAAGGTTGGCATTGGTGTTCACACCACAGATAATGTATTTATTTTTGGGTTCAAGCTTGACAACAGGAATTTCAATATGCCACAAAAACTATGTGTTCTTGCATGAGTGGGCATGTTCGCATGTACATATACACAAGCCCACATAAGTACATAAATCATTGAAATGAATGTTCATATTTCTTACACTTGTTACAAGCAAGTAAAAACACCCTTTTTTATGTAATGTTATTTTTCCAAGAATATTTTTATTAGTGCTTTAATTTAATTAAATAAAGGAACCACATTGTTTTGATCACTTCGCCATCTATTAAGCAAGAGTTCAACTAAAATGCATATGTAATGTGCAAACTCAGGCATCCAGTGAGGAACAAGCTGTGTGGTATTTAAGAAATTTCCAGTTGAGATAATGACTTTATGCCATATAACATTCCCCCCATGGATAAAATTTATCAAGCAGAGGGAGACACAAGTACCCAGAGGGGGAAATCCCCTCCTACGAATACCACCCTGTGAACATGAAACTTGGAAGGTAGCAGAACTTGTAATGTTGCCACTTTGTTCATAACTTTATGTGCGTCCATGTACGTAACTGTACATATATTCTCAATAGGCGATAAATTTTCTTGGTTGGCATCGAATTTCGAAGATATTCGTATTTTGAAGTTTGTGAACTTGCCTTTCATTGCATTCTGCGTTCTGAATGATTCGATCAGTGGATGGAGAATGACAAAGCAATAGTGTCAGAATTCAATGGCTCAGTACGTTAACAGATTGATCATGGTCAGTATATAGGATCTCACCAGCAAGAAATTATTGTTTCAAGAATAATAGGCATGCACTTTCTGGAATTACAATTATTTTCGTCATAATATTTGTTATTGTTACAAGAATGATAGGCATGCACTTTCTGGAATTACAATTATTTTCGTCATAATATTTGTTCACAAATTTTAAAATTGCAATAAGTGTAGAACACTGGGGTTTATACATCAGTTTCCTCAATATATTTTATGATATTGTAAAAGGTATGTACGAATTATTGACTTTTCTGCAGAAACTATAATTTTCTTTAGTTAATGCCAATATACAGGTTCCAAATGTATGTATTTCTTCTACTTTTAAGTCGCTTTTCTGTAACTTTTGCTAATCATGACAAGGAGGATGAATGGTTTATTTTGTTATTCTGTTATCTAGAGTCACTTTCTGCCTCTTTTGGCTAATTGTGAGAATGAGGAAGAATGATGATGATGAGTAGTGTGGGGAATGGAGGACCAGAAGAATCCATCCTCCCAACTAGAGGTCTTTCCTAGTTTTTTTTTTGTTTTGAGTTCACTTTATGCACAGATGAGCAAATCGAGACTGGATCCGAATCACTAGTGCCTTTGCCAGGTATCGAACTTGGGGCTCTTTGACTACAAGGTGACAAAATTTGCACTTTGTCCTCGGGGAAGCATTCCCAACAGGAAACTTACATAAGGCATTGCTCCACCTGTTGCTCATTTAGCTATACCAAAGAAGCATCCCCCAGCTATCCACAATGTTAGGGCAAACATATAACGAATTACGTTAATTATGATAATAAATAACGATCTATTTTCCAGTAAGTACAACTATCATACTAGGGGCTTCTTTTGAATATCCATGCGGTTGTTTCTTTTATGCAGAAGTAGCGAGTATAGCGCACGTGAGTAGCGTAGCGAGCTACTTTTTGGTAAACGTAGCTGTAGCTAGCTACTTTTATAAAGTATAGCGTTCTGATCACTAATTAAACATCCAGCAATCAGAAATTTAACTTATAGATACCATAAATATAGCACAAAGGCAACTGTAAAACGCCACAGGAGCTTTTAAGCTTTTGGTGTTATCCAGGATAGAAGAATGAATTCACTAAGTTAAGAAGGGAAGGAACTTGACAAGTTGGCTGACCAATTGATTGGTGAAACTGTACAGTATGAATCTTCATGCCATTAATACAATGATTACTTTACAATTCTAAAATCATGTTCTAGTACTGAAAGTTATTGATAAAAGTAAGTGTGTAGCACATATATTCTCATAGGGAAGGAAAATCGTTGCCAGTTAAAAATGAATTTAGAAATATTGATGGATGGGAAAAATAAGAGGGGGGGATTCCCTGGCTTCACTTTCAATTCCAACACTGTCTAAATCAGCTGCAAATTAGAAAGTTACATTTGAGGTGACAGCCCCCCCATTTTTTTTTTTTTACATAATAAGGTTCCCAGGAAGGGAAAGCGTATTATCTCTTGCTGGGAAGGAAACCACTGAAAGTGCTCGAATTTTTATCATTTATTCGGAGGCGTGGGAGCGGATAGATTAACGCTGTGAAAATGAAGATGGTTGATTATGAAATCCTTTGAACAGCGGCGAAAACTGGAAAAAATATCGACGTGCATCATTATGTGATTTTGTGAGAAAGTTCCGTGTGAGTAACACATGCCATGTTTAAGTATTTGGTTCCACTGTTACTTCATGTTGATTGTATTATCTCACAGTGACACGGATGAATATAAATGACTGTACAATTCACTAAAATTAGATATCCAGTAGATAGGGGTGTGACTTCTTCGTTATTAGTAAAAAGCTCTCACACTACAATTTTTCCACGTATGATACGCTTTCTTTTTTCAATAATAAGGAAGACTGGGCCAATCCCCTCCCTTCCCCGGCGTGCCACAATGTAAAGCGTTGGTAGAACAAGCACATCTCTAATAATTTCGCGTAAATTTAATGTAATTAATGAATTGATTGTATTTAACATTCAGATTACATTCTGTATACAATACATACATTTCCCTTCAATATATATACCGGGTGGTTATAATTAAAATGACGGTGTTCAGAGTGGTACAGCACGGGCTGTAATGAGCGTAGGAGTTTGAAACTTCGTAGATATGCTAATGAAGCAATGCGCTCGCGAATTGTGCAAGGGGAAAAAAGTTTCAATCCTCACCACCAGGTTAAAATATGGCGCTGTATGCAGTCAGAACGTGGTATGGATACAGGAATGATCAAACACATGATAACAGTGGTTCTGGCACGTTTATTAGGAACTATGGTTACAAGAACTGTTCAATATGGCCTCCCAAATCAGAAACATGCTGCATCCGTAACACGACATGGTCGACAGTCAGGGCCGGATAAAGACGAAATTGGGCCTGATGCTGCAGGCAACAATAAACAGAACGACGTTATAGTTACGTCACAGCGCAAAAATAATAGTAACTGTATAATAAGTAACGCTGTGTCTAGACGTCCGAAATTGGGGCTCCAAATTTCACTCTTAAGATTTATTTTCAGGTTAATATAGCAAAAGAAAACTGTTCAGCTTTCGGAAAATTCTCGTCTGTTTTCATCTGGGCCTATTTCAGGAATGGACCTAATGGTGCACCATCAATAGCACCCACCTTAATCCGTCACTGTCGGCAGTTGCTCGCAGCATGTCTGGTGAAATCTGAGCGACATGTCGTATGCTAGCCTTCAGATCAGGCAGAGACCGGATATGTCCCTAATAGACACTACCTTTAAATATCCCCACAACCAGAAGTCACATGAATTTAGGTCGGGGGATCTGGAAGGCCACGCATCTGGAAATTGACTAGAGATGATGAGGAGGTGTCATCTCAAACAAAAACGGACCAAGAATGAAGGAGCTAGTGAACCAACAAAGAATGAAGGAGCTAGTGAACCAACACCAAACAGTCACGTAAACTGAGTGCAATGGTTGTTCCTGCACAACATGTGGATGAGTAGAACTCCATATGCGACAGTTCTGTGTATTCACTGTACCGTCCAGAGTAAAATGCGCCTCGTCAGTCCACATAATATTCCCGGCCACATGTCATCCACTTCCATGCGTGCCAAAAACCGATAGGCAAACTCACGGCGTTGTGGAATATCTTGGGGTTTCAATTGGTGCACAGTATGAATCGTATAGGATACCAGTGTAAAATGCACCGCAAACCTTGCGAACTGTTGACCAGGGAAGAGACAGTTCACGTGCCACAGCTCGAGCACTGGCTGCAGATGTTGAGGCATGTGCTGCACGGTCAGAGATACAGCTACATCAACTTCGTCCGCAATTTCCATGGAGATGGGCCGCCTTCCTCTCCCTGGTGCGACACCCAATTCACCTATTTCCTCGAATTTCTTCATGTGCTTTATCCCATTAATTGACATGGGCCCTCTTCTCAGCCCTTTCTGTCGGCGACATTCCCGCAATGCAGCGTTGCTATTGCTCCCATTCTGGCAAAACAACTTCACTAGCAGTGCACGGTCTCTCTTCGCAATAGCCATTGTGTTTTACACGAACAAATTCAACCTTTTTAATTTTCAACGAACATTCACATCACAAAAGGAATCAACAAGTGTCACCAACAGTAGCAGCGATTGGGTACCAAAACCAAGGTGCCAAAACTAAGGGGGCAATGACAGTATATTTCCCTTTGTAGATAAGATTTAACGTAGTGCGGGGGCAAAAGTGGCGAAAAGTGTGAGGGGGCAACTGCCCCCCTCCCCCCCTAATCGCCGCCACTGGTCACCAACAACAACCAGGGAGCTCACACAACGGTTAGGCAATGTCACCGACGTCGGAATAACATACTGACGTCAGAGTTACGGAAATTTGCACGTTCTGACTCCTTACAGCGTCATAATTTAACCTGGTGGCGGAAATTTGAACATTTTTTTGGCATAATTCGCGAGCGCATTGCTTCATTAGCATATCTACGAAGTTTCAGACTCCTACGCTCATTACGGGCCGTGTTGTACCACTCTGAACACCGTCAGTTTAATTATAACCACCCGGTATTATTTGTATTTCATTTGGTTCTCTGCGTTGGCTCTATGAGCAAGTGAAATTTTGTTTCATCTAGTAGCTTCCCATTCTTGACTGAAAGCGTGTATATTATGTGTACTTGGTTCCCGATGCTGGCGGTAGTAGGAAGCGTAATTTTGTTAACGGATTTTTCAATTGCGTTCCAATCTTTTCCCAAAAGGGCTGTATGATCCGTGGTTCACTTGTTTCGGCAAGAAATTTGATTGCGCAGTGGGATGCACAAATAATACTCGGCAAAATTGTCAATGACTACTTTCATTAATTTTCCTTTCATTCTAGTGTTTTTAAGGAATAGATTTTAGAAGCTGCCAGCAGCTTGTTTGGCGTTTTGTTTTAAGTCTTGAAGACACCCAAATGCCAACCTCTTTTCCCTACACTTAGGTCTGCATTTTGAAGACTGACGAGGCTCTGGCGTCTGGACTCAGCCAGTATAATCCTCTGTGGGGGGGGGGGGGGGGCTTGCCGTGTTTCGTCCATGTGTATTTGTGATTGCCCCTTCATCCATTTTATCCTATCAACATCATTATCGCCTTCGGGATTAGTCAAAAATGTCAAAAGTGAAGATGATCAATCAATCATTCGGTAAAACTAAGAGAATAAACATGGTGATTGACAATTTGCTTGGTAAAACTTATCCACCCCACTATTGATGCTGTTACAGATGTTCTCTGATTTTGTTATACTTCTTTTTAACTCAATAAAAGTGAACCGTGGGGACGGACTGTTGACGTAGTATTATTTTTGCGTTCGACTGTACCTGGGCTTTCCAGTGTTCATGGATTTCTGGGGAACATGCTCTTTAGAGCTACAGTGATAATGCAGATGCACTCAAGACATTTCTTGAGAAACCGGCGAAGTCTTAAACGTCGTTTATTAACGGAACAGCGCTGAAATTACCAACACGCCCACCTCATGCTTTTGTCGCGTAAATGTCTGTCCGAAGAGCTAACTCATCGTGGCGCTAACAATGCCGCCCTGGCGACCTGGACCTACTTTTCTGCGAGATCTCGTGCGTGTGTGGAAAGGAGATCTTCCAGATTGTTAATTATGAAAGAAAAGTAGGGGGAATATGGGAATTGCGTGTGGCTTGCTCTTGTAGCGTCTGAATCACCTGCACTTTGCTCGAGACGGGCGCCAGACGGAAGTGGATCGAACGCTTACCTTGCATTTTGAACAGGTAGGTGCTGTGAGCCAACTTTTTTGAGTGCTGCAGCCAAGCGGATACGAGCTAGGAGAAGCTTTTCCATTAGTGTGCGTATAGATGCGTGAGTGTGTGAATTACATGTGTGTTTATTTTACGTGTAATCTCGAGGTTAAACACACCGTGATGTATGAGATGAGGAACACGTATATCGAGCTGCCGAGCGCGTTTGTTCATAATCTTGACATCATCTGAACTTTCAGCCAATCACCATCCATCAAGAGCTTCAAAACAAGACAAAAATCGTATTTGTGGGACTACTCAATGCTAAGAAAAAGTTGTTTCACGAAAATAATGATAATCTTTTTTTGGCAGATTTAAAAAATCTGAAAATTAAGAATTGTGTTTAAAACTTTGTACCTCCACTGTATTTAAATTTCATCACAATCAAACCATTAAGTATTTTGTTTAAAGAACTTCAGAGAGGGCGGTCGTTTAGAAAATAACAAGAAACCGGGACTTTTTTGTTGTCACGAGATGATAAATCGAAAACATACTCGAAAGAATAATTGGTTACCATAAATTAACGCAGAATTGAATAAGCTCAATTTTGATGTAACTCGTTCTTATGTAGGTCTACTGTTTAATTTTTAATTAGACCAAACTCTAGTATCCATAATTTTTAATCCGATAGTAGACGACGCGATCTAACGGCTGAGTTATTTCCCATTGGCTTCGTCCTTGTGCGATAAGTAATGGGGAATATTGTCATGTAGTTCGAATTGTTCAATTGTAAATTCACTTTTAGATATTGCCAAAATACCGTGCTCGAGTTTTGCTCCCCCTCCCCCCGCTAGGAAAACCTCTGAAGATAATCATTTTTCTTCCACGGCTCCAACAAACATCCCCCTCGCACCTACCCGCTTTCATCTCAATCGTACCACTTTTCTGTTCTGACTGAACACAATGAATACAACGTGCAAAATGCAGCAACTTCTTGTCGCTTCTGTGGGTAAACGCGTTCAGTGGATCTGTTCACGATTTCGTCACTGAAGGTTCGGAATTCGAACCGTCGTTTGAGGTAGCGTGTGTCGTGTCTCCTGATTAGTGTAGTCGTCATTCAGTGTAATCGTTGCTGTTATCCTAAAATAACAGAAAAGAGACAAAAATGCAAATATACCGGAAGTAGATTTGAACTCTTCGAAACAATTTCTTAATCCTTCTGTTGTATGCGAGAAGATCGGTCTCGATGTATAAACACCGGTCTCTGTGTCGTCCATCCCTTTAACTGTTTCGTAGATAAAAAAAAAGGTAAAGTGTTCCCCTGTGCATAGCACCACGCCATGAAGGCGTATAGGGGGTGTGGGGGTAACGCCCCACACTTTCTTGATCCGGTCAGCATTACGTTATCAGAAGTGTTCATTTATAATCAACCTTCCTCACGACTCGCCCAAGCTTTCACCCTTATAAGTCTCCCGGAGGGTCGACCCCCCGGATATGGTAAAATTCCGTACCCAATCTGTTCATCTGCCGTGATGCGTGTGGCTCGTGACAACAATATGACTGTTCCAAGTTCAACAACCGAAGAGCTGGAAAACTCTGCTGCAGTGTCCTACCATGAAGATTTTCTTTGTTACTTTCAGCTATATCTCATCCTCAAGGTTCGCCCTCACCCTCACGACTTGTCCTCTCTCACCCTCACAAGTCTTCCGGAGGGGGCCTCGGGTCCCGAAAGGCAGAGAACAGCGACGATGGGATTCGATGCGCTGTGTCACCAAAAGAAAAAGGGCTGTTTGCTACGCAGTTTATGGCAAAAAAAAGAAAGAAAAAAATCTAATCTAGTAATAACTGACAACGTGGCCTAACTAGGGTTTGAGGGTTATGCTTCTCTCCTCCTTATTACTAGGGACATTGAATTTTCGCGATGCACGAAATCGCGAAATGTAAAAAAAAGATTCAATTTTGAACATTATGCACGTAACTACACCCCCAATGATGAAATATGCATGAGTTTTATTCGCGAAGTAATGCGAAATGTGTGCTTTTGCACGAAATGAACGCTTTTTCGCGAAATATCATCAAATTAAGTAGAAAACACGCAAAAACCGGCAATCGAGGTTGCGCGCGCAAACTGTCGATTTGTAACGAAACGTTTGCCTAACGTTTCCTACCACTAGCAGCTGAAGAACGTTTTATCTTCGATCACATCAGGAAGACGCTGCAAATTGGGATTTCCCATGCACATAATCTCAGTTCGAAAACTTCGCTCCCTGTCAAGCTGCATTCCTTTCTTCCCCCGAATGTCTACTCAACTTCCAGTTTCATTGAACTTGCTAGCTGTAGCAGCGATAAGATTAGTCTGTTCCCGCACATCAAGGGAAACAATGGTGTCATTGGTGTTCAGTCATGAATGAATTTTGTTTATCATGTTAATGTGAACATGTGTTTGTGTATGTGCAGTTGTGATTATTTTATTTGTTGGACAGCAAGGATATCCTTTAAATACATACAATGAATAAATCACTTGAGATATGCAGTTTAGAAATGAAGTGATTTTGTGTTGATGTTTTCTTTTTGGTTGGACAACTAAGTACTTGTGCATGTGTACAGTATATAAAAATGAAGTAGTTTATCAATTTATAGGTCTTTTGTATGTTGTTTCCTCTCATAATGAAAAAGTGTATGCATTTTTTTTCACCGCTGGTATATACCGCTGATCTAACATTTTATTTACCGCTCTCCTCAGTTTTTATTTACCATAAATTTGTGTCCTTACTTATTACCATTCTATGGTGCAATACCACCTTAATATTTTTTTGTGCAAAAAGTGTGTCTACATAAAAATATCAGTTTTGTGTTTAATAAAAGAAGTACCATTACTGGCTGTGGGCATGTTTGATTCGGGTATCTTTTCAAAATGAAATTAGTTTTATTTTGAAAATGCCAGTCAATATGTTGTAATTAAATTAGAAATTAGTTTTTTTTTGTTACTAGTTTCCGTTCCTGCTATTCCCACCTGCCCTTGCAACGTTTTCAGCTACTCTTGTCAGTAATTCCTCCTATTTCCTCATCTGTAATGTTTTTTTTCTAGTCTGTAAATCCCCTTTTACCACATACGTCTGTAAACATCTCGGTCTTTATCTCTGTTTCTCAAAGTCCACGTTTCTGATTCAGAAAGTAGAACGCTCTTTGATTATCTTCTGTCAATCACGACATTTTTCTTTCTTTTTAATGTAACCAGCTCTCCCTTCCGGTCCTATGTCACTCATGAGCACAATCTGATTCTGTCGTTATGGCGTGCAAGAAATGAAGATATGCGAACTGGGCGGGCGCATTTTACATCGCGTGAAATACTGGCCCGTGAATCCTCTTTGAGGGTCAGTGACTACCGCTCTCCTCAGTTTTTATTTACCATAAATTTGTGTCCTTACTTATTACCATTCTATGGTGCAATACCACCTTAATATTTTTTTGTGCAAAAAGTGTGTCTACATAAAAATATCAGTTTTGTGTTTAATAAAAGAAGTACCATTACTGGCTGTGGGCATGTTTGATTCGGGTATCTTTTCAAAATGAAATTAGTTTTATTTTGAAAATGCCAGTCAATATGTTGTAATTAAATTAGAAATTAGTTTTTTTTTGTTACTAGTTTCCGTTCCTGCTATTCCCACCTGCCCTTGCAACGTTTTCAGCTACTCTTGTCAGTAATTCCTCCTATTTCCTCATCTGTAATGTTTTTTTTCTAGTCTGTAAATCCCCTTTTACCACATACGTCTGTAAACATCTCGGTCTTTATCTCTGTTTCTCAAAGTCCACGTTTCTGATTCAGAAAGTAGAACGCTCTTTGATTATCTTCTGTCAATCACGACATTTTTCTTTCTTTTTAATGTAACCAGCTCTCCCTTCCGGTCCTATGTCACTCATGAGCACAATCTGATTCTGTCGTTATGGCGTGCAAGAAATGAAGATATGCGAACTGGGCGGGCGCATTTTACATCGCGTGAAATACTGGCCCGTGAATCCTCTTTGAGGGTCAGTGACTACCAGGTGACACTTCAATCCGTAACATTGTAACCAGTTCGTCGACTTTAATCGTCGGTTTCATCTATCAAGCACACTTACACTCTGTTTCGGAATCTGTAGAGCAGCACCGCGCGTAACGGTAGAGAAGAGGAGAAAACGAGTGGGCGGAGCATAGCAGTATGCGCTGCTGCAAACAGCTGGTAGCTGCAGCCTCGTTTCCCCCTCCATTCACTAACTTTCCCCTCACGAATACATTGGTCGAGCTCTCCCGATGCTACTTGCACGGAGACTTGCTTTCGTTTGCTTGCTCCAGAGAATCGCAGAACAGAGTATGAAATTCCTTGTGGATTCATGGATGGCCCAGATTTTACTGATTTTATGAAATAATACTTTTAAAAAATAACAAATATCTGCTATTAGGCCTGTGGCTATTTTCGTTAATTTTTCTTTTGCATCCTACGTATTTGTAATGAGGGGCATGCCCGACGGCGCAGTGCGAGCGTCGTCGACTTGTAATCAAGGGTTCCAGGGTTCGATGCTCGGTGGAGGGACATAGTAGTTCGTATCTTACTTTAAACTGTAGGTCCAGTCGCGATTAGCCTTTCTGTGCATAAAGTGGACTTAAAACAACAATTCAAGTGTTTGTAAGGAATATGGTGGTGGTTCAGAGGTTATCAGCAGCGTGTGTAGCGTTTTGTTTCAATTCTTGAAGCTCTCGTTGGATGAAATAAAGTGCATGAAGATTATTCAAAATTTGATTTGGTGATACACTCGCCGTACTTATTGGTGTCGCTTTTTTTATATATTATTTTTGATTACCGAACCGAAATTGTTCCGACTGTTTTTAAGTATAATTTTCTATTACGTCGTGTAATTATTCTTTGTGAAAGTGTTAACTATTCTAATTAATTTTACAAAACGTTAATGCCAGTGCATCAGAATTGAGCTGTTTAAATTACACAGCATTACTGAATTCGTTGTCTGCACAGTCCACTGCGAGGGCGTGGAGTATTTCGTCTGGTAAACTAAGCAAATGGTTTGTTGTGTTCCGGAAATCCGGTTACAAGGAAGGAAGAGCTTGAACTTGGTAGGCAGCGACCCGCAACCAAGCATCTGTAATGGAGCAATGAGTCACGCTGTTAGGGCTGTAGTGTTATCATTCTCTCAGTGAACGCAACTTACGAGCCGTTACTGAAGGAAAGAAAATGCAGCAGAACAACTCAGTTTGAGATGTTTATGGATGTGCTTTTAGCCTCATTTCATTTTCTTTAAAAATAGAATAGTACTGCAACATGAGTGGGGACATTCACTGGAGTCTCCTGCCATTCACTCCTGCCATCTAAAAAGAAATTATATTTAGGTGGGATAGACGCGGAGCACTCACATAACATGGTGACTAACACCATCACCTTTTGAGCAACAAGGTTCGTCGTTCTGATATCATTTTAGACTTGCATGTACAGTCCCGATCGCCCCATCTCAGCGTCGTAGCCTAGGACAGTAGCTGTTCCTCGTCGCGAACCGGGGATTCGTTTGAAGAAAGGAGCCTTCGAGTACCCGTTTTTCCGTGTGTCCAGTGCTGCCAACCTTAGTTTTGATCCTGTCGTGGCGTGTTTTGGGGCGAAATACAAAATCACAGCTCTTGATCTTTCCTGGGGCTGCAGCTATAGTTCACTAGGCTTTCAAGCCTATAAACTAATCAAACGTTCCGTTCTCGAGTTGAATTCTAATGATAGCGTAGGGCAGTTCGAAACTCGCTCTACATTATCCGGTCCCGTCCGTGCATAAAGTAGACGTAAGCATAATTAGAAAGATGTATGTGCCGTACCTAGAAACTGAGCAGTATAAATTATTTAAGCCATTAAAGAAACGAAAATTCGTATTAACTGTTACTTGTGAGATGAGTGGCTACACGGACCGTTTCCAAATAGTATAATAAAAAACAAACTAATGTCTTTCAGACAACCACAGTGTGGCAGAAAATATGTGCTGCTAAAGTTCTCTCCTCATTTCACTTGTTGCTCAACCTGCAGGACAGCATTGCCATCTGAAAACTCATCTTCAAAATGCGGTTGTGACTGAACAGAGCTGGCAACAATGGGGCAACAAGGATCCAATACCAATAGACTGAACCGTACTGCGGCAAATTGGCAGAGGATTCCAAACAGTGTATTCGGATGGTCTACAGCTGTTGGTGGCTGTAGAATGGGAGCAGTCTACACAGAGTTGCTGACGTGACGTGTTTTCCTGCCTACAGAACACGTTTTAGAACTGTATTATCAGCCACCATACTGACCCGACCTGTGTCGCAGTTGCTCATCGTCAAGGAAAGTATAACTTATCGAACTGAACATCTTACGGAACATTGGGAAATCCAACGAAATGTCAATTCTTCCCCACAGTTTTTGAGTCAGTTTGCAGTGTGACATTGGCCGGGCAGGGGTTCCGGGTTTGAATCCCGGCTTGGACATAGATGTTTTTTGTTTTCATCCTATCATCACTCATCCTCATCGTCGCGATTAGCCAAAAGTGGCAGGAAAGAAACGCTAAATAAGAAAAAAAAAAACAAGTCAACATGGCCATGCTTAGCCAACGAAATACTTGTATTTCGGCTGAATTCGCCACTTTCCGTGACAGCGCGCTTGTTCTCCAATCACATGGCAGAATGCTCGACCACCTTTTTGGTTGGCGTTCCTTGTAGTTTTGTCTATCCAAACCCATTTTTAAATGTAAGAACGTATCAAGATAACAAAATAGTTTGAAGTTGCTATTTTCCCTTCTTGCTGCTTTGCTCTTCTTCAATGTCTTTTTGCTTTCCGTCCTTTCTGTTGAATTCAACGGCAGCCAAATAAGAGAGTGAATAGAACGTATGACATCAGCAGAGCCATTTGGCACATGTTCAAACGCTCCGTACGTGTATTTGTTGGCGGTGTGAGTGTGCGCGTGTTACTATGGCGGAAATGCAGTGTGGTGCAGAGAATCACAAAAAGAAAAAAGAAACTACCTGCATCGTTTTGACATCTATTGTATTCTGTCAAACGTATTTACTTCCGGTGGCGTGGCTTGCATTTTCATAAAGGGAGTTTTTTTTTTTCCTTACGCGCGCACTTTTTATAAGCATACCTCAAGCAGTGTGAGATGCGTATCAACAGGACTCGGAAGTTTAATATATATTTTGCGCATTTCAAGTTTAAGCGTCACGTGCATGCACAATGAACTGATGAAAAGAATACACAAAAAACGAAATTTCGCTACTATAACTGCTAGATCAAGAAGTCGGCAGGTAGTAGCTAGGAGAGAAAAACTGCCTTGAATATTGCACGTAGAATAATTCTCTAATCTGGAAAAGGCCTGTTGAAAACATAGACATTTTGAATTATATGGCTCCTGGTAATGTAGTGGTTGTGGTTATCTCCAGTTATAAATAATAGTACCGTGGTCAATTTCCACTCAGGCATGTGATAATGGTTAGAATTCCAGTATCGATTAGTCGTTGTGCACAAAATGAACCCGATACAGCGGAATAGTTTTACATAGCTTTGCACTGGAAGGCCTTAAGATCAGTGATCGGTTAGTTCGTATGAACTTTCCAGCCTAATTATTGCCTATTTTTGTGGGAGCAGGTTTATTATCCATTTTGCCTTGACTCATCTCACTCAACAGGTCGCTAGGTGCCGTGGCTTGTCGCGAGTTGATAGCTTCCTAGAGATGAGGCCTTGCTCGAAAAGGTTTATTATCCAGGTACATCGATGTGCCAAATAACATCACTATTTTTGCATACTTTTATATTGCTTTTTCTTTGTAACAAAAAATTCACCTGCAGAACATTTCTGTTTATAAAAAATAATATGAAGAATTTACTTGTACGCATCCAGAAAGTGAGTTTCCCTATTTTTTTTTAAAAAAAAAACCAACACAGTTTCAGGAAACCATTTATTGGCAACAGGTACAGCAAAGGTTCAGCTATTTTTCAACATAGCAATCACCAGAATTGAGACACTTGTCGTATCGTGGTATCAACTTTAGGATCCCACTGTCGTAGAACTCTGCCGCCTGTGAATGTAACCAGCGTGTGACAGACGTCTTCAGCTCTTCGTCGTTGCCAAAACGCTCACCGGAGGACAGGAATTTCTTGAGGTGCAAGAAAACGTGAAAATCGCTGGTAGCCAGATCAGGACTGTAAGGTGGATGATCAAACAACTCCCAGCCAAATTTCGTCAAAACAGCGGCTGTGCGCCGAGCCGTATGTGGACGAGCATTGTCATGGAGGAGCACAACACCAGCAGTAAGCATGCCACGCCTCTTGTTTTGAATGGCACGTCGCAATTTCCTTAGTGTTTCACAGTAATGGTCGGCGTTCACCGTTTCACCTCTGGGGAGGAAGTCAATGAGCAAAATGCCCTTCCTGTCCCAAAACACGGTGCACATCACTTTCTGTACCGACAGCGTCTGTTTGAATTTCTTCTTGACCGGAGATCCACTATGCCGCCAATGCATTGACTGCTGCTTGGTTTCCGGGGTGAAGTGCGAAATCCACGTCTCATCGCCCGTGACGATCCTGTTGAGGAAATCATCGCCGTCATCATGGTACCGTTGCAGGAATGTCAGTGCTGCTCCTGAACGTTTCATTTTGTGTTCGGGTGTCAGGTTTTTCGGCACCCGCCTGGCACACAATTTTTTGAACAGCAGGCGCTGCGTGACAATCTCATGCAACACGGATCGCGATATATGCGGAAAAAGGCTACTCAACTCCGTAATCGTGGAGCGACGGTTCTCTACGATGCGCTGCCGCACCAGCTCAAACATCATCAGTGATGAGGGACGGACGCCCACTGCGCTCTTCACCATGGACACTTTGACGACCTTCCGAAAACTGCCGACACCAGCGACGCACCATCTGCTTACTCATAATGTTCGGCCCATAGACCTCACAGAGCTGACGATGAATGTCAATTGGCGCAATGCTTTGTGCATTCAGGAACTTTATCACCGACCGAACCTCGCATGCGGCGGGAGAAGGAATACGAGCTTCCATTTCGGACCACTGCTGCCTCGCTACTGGCATGCGGCGGGAGAAGGAATACGAGCTTCCACTTCGGACCACTGCTGCCTCGCTACTGGCGCCGGGCGGGATCTGTCCGCCTGGCATATGATTGATACGTCTTAGCTCTGCTGCGCATGCGCAATTTACACGGCTTGTTTACTTTCACGGGGGAAAAATAGGGAAACTTAGTTTCTGGATGCGCCTCGTATTTCCACACAAACCTTGAACCAGTAAGGTTCACTTCGTTTTCAAAAGTTGTGCTAAGTTGAAATTAGTTTCTGTGCGCAGCATAGGCACATTTTGAGGAAGGATTGGAAACCGTGTTAAAACGTGAACAAAACTTTATAGCGCCACCATCGGGAACCATGTTAACTGAAGATTAAATATACCATCTTGCGAAAAGATTTGAAAGACACTTGTTAAAATGAGAACACAGTTTAATTTCCGTGAGGCGCCAACACTGGAAACCAAATTAACCACAGTTTAAGCACCCCATGTAGAGAAAGATTGTAAAGTTGTGTGATAAAAGCGAGAACTAATGCATGCTTTCTTCTGTCTCCAGTATTTTTTGCCAACTGCAGTGTGATGTTACTGAAATCTTTTGATAACTGTAACGTCAGCTCGTACACATTTGAAAATAAAATCAGATTTAAGTCAGCTTCCAGGTATCACTATTCAAGGATAAATTAGAAGAGTAAAGACGTACAACAAAGCTGCCAAAACTTTTTATGTTCTTGAAAATTTACAATGTAGATTACAGTTGGTTACTCGTAGATTAAGAAAACTATACGCACGGCTATGAAAAATAGGTGGCTGGGCAGAATTGCGCTGGTGCCACATGTGGGAAAAGCAAAGCGAGAGCGGGACAAAAGTTGCTGGTTCCCGCGCACTGTGTGGCAACGTCAACCGGGCTGCGTTGCCAAGTTCGAGCGTCAGACTGACCTCTCTCCGGGGCATATTTGTGTCATACCACAGTGGCACTGTCAGTTTGTATCACATAGATTACAAAGACAAACTCTACAACCTCCGAACACACGGGGTTGTGCTCCGACGTGGCAACAGCGCGAACGTCTACCACCCGCCTAATTTCATGGCCATGCATTTAGATATAATATGTACTGTTTTTTACTTTGTTACCGATGTTGGCACCAATGCTTAAAGTGGAAATTTGTTGTTGTTGGGGACGTGCCTATGGTGGCATTCTGACAAACTTTCGCGTTCCCTTATTCAAGCACTGCTTAGCGCTTCAAGCAGTCTTGTTCATATTTTGAACATGAAATTCTCCGAAAGGAGTACATTGTATGCACAGGTTTCCAACGTTTTTCTGAAAGATTTTTCTTCAGTTCTTTCGTAACGCTTGAAATGCAAAGTTATCAGTTTTAGGGCAAGCTATTTTTAGTGCACGTGCATAGGAACAAAATATTGGAAGAATGAACCCGTCCATACAATAGTTTGTTTGTTTATTTTATGAGGTAAGCCAACTGCTAGATCATTTACGCGGATTTTGGCACTTCTATGAACATTGCGTAAGAAATATGCAAAGAATCAAAGCTGGAGCACAACGTCCGTTGGATGAAATGGATTATGTCCTTTCGAGAGCGTATGATGCAAGAAAGTGTCACGGTCAAGTGGCAGTGATGGATAAACAGTGTTTCCAAACTTGATGATTAAAAAAGAGCTAAACTTTGTTTACAATTGAGATAAGCTGTAACAGAGGATTCTGGATAAAAAGCACAATGAGCGAGGAAGCGGTAAAGCTGTCACGAGTATTTAAATTATAATCACACTGAGACACGCCTTGTGGATTTTAAAAGGAACGACAAGATTAACTTTCCCGCGTGTAAGCGCATCGTATGGCATGGTTATTGGTGGGTTGCGTACATATTTTTTTTTGCTGTTAATGTAGCGATATTTGATTTTTTGTTATTTGGCGGCGCTTTTGTCACTTTTGGATAATCTCGACAGTGAGGATGAGTGATGGTATGGTCAAATTTATGGACACTCAACGAAGAACACTCGCCCTCAAGCCGGGATCCAAAACCGAGAGTCTGGCGTCGTGGCACGCTGTGCTAACCACTCCGTCACTGATGTCGGTTCACGCGATATTCAAATACAGTTGGAAATGTGGTAATGTGATCTGTATTCAAAGAAATAGATTTACCCTTTCAGAGCTATAATAATCTTAGGAGCATTCGTAACTTTTAGAATCTAGTACGAGTGTAAAATGACCAGGTTGGCAACTGTGTGCATTAAAAAAAGCGAATGTGGAGATGGAGGAATGTCAAAGAAGGGAGATTCCACCGCGGTTACGTTATCCGAAGCAACCCGCCGCCACTGTTGTTACGTCAGAATGAGACTTCGAGCGAGAATCGTCGCAGAAGATATTCGTGAAGATGAAGTGTGCCGGAGTCTGGACGAGTCCGGCATTTCCATTTATAGGATCCAGCTTGGACGAACAACAGGTTGCTTGTTTTGCTTACGTCATAGCCTCGGGGTGCTGGAGAATGTGGGCCAGCGTGATCGGTGGTCACTGGGAGCAAGCCCGGCCCAGTCACGATCGCATTATGCAGCGTGCGTACACGTTTTTTTTATGCGAATTAACGTCCTTGTGTACCAATGTATGCAAGTATAGCGATTGCTGGAATGCCCAGTAACCTTCAATTTGAACGTTAATAACATGATAACTGTAAGAGATGCTCACAATCAGGTTTATTTGCATTGTAAAGCCTCACCGACTGACACATTTTTAAAACCTTTACCGGACGTTAAAATTATTTTCCAATCGTCCAAACCGATGAAGTGTTTCACGGATAAACTATAGCGATCGAGCTTAAATATGCTCTCATGTTTTCCATTGTGGCAAAAACCTAACGCAAAGTGGTTCGGATCCAAATTTAAACTGTAGGCTCAGTTCCGATTATACTATTTGAGTATAAAATGGACTTAAGTGGAACTTTAAGAAATATTATCGATCCTATTACATTTCGTTATTTGTGGAATCTTGAACTTCCTTTGTCTCTGTATGTCCTTTATTTCTTTCCACCCTCTCTCGTGTTGGGAATGTAAGATGCACTCGTCCACATGAGAGATTTCGTGCATGGAAACTAACCGGTAGCGGAACTGTGTTTTACATGGGAATTTGGGAACTAGGGCCGTTTTTTTTTCGGAATTGGCCCAATTGTGTTCGAAGTCCTCAAATAACATCTTCCAATATATTTACATGTCACTGTGTGTATAAATTGCGACCTGTATTCATGAAGTACTATTTTTTTTCCAGAAATTTATGTAACATGTAAAACTAGCATAGCGGAAATGTTCGACGTTCGCGGTGTTCTTGACCGAATATGGGCGAAATTGTGTAAAATTCGCAGTCAATACTAAGCCTCCTCGATGGCGAAGTGGTAACGTCAGCGCCTTGTAGTCAATAGCACAGTGGTTCGGATCTCACTTTGAACTGTAAGTCCAGTCCTGATTAGCTTTTCTGTGCATAAAGTGGACTTAAGACAACAATCAATTCGAGGTCAATACTAACAGTTACGAGATAATATAAATATGCATTATTTTGCGATTTAATGTGAATAAAAATGTTAGCATGCAATTTTATTAATTTATAAGCAACATCGAGCACTAGTTAACATTTTTCGGCGTTATCGGGATTACGAAAGATAGTCCTTTATGTGTAGGGCATAAAAAAATATGCTGATGGTTTGTTATATTCCCTTGTATAACATGAAAATAACGAATTCGTCAGCACCGCAAAATCTGTATCAAATTAAGATTGCTTTTTGTAATAAATGCATTGATGAGTGCAACTTGGCAAAATTCGGGGGGCAGTAACCCCATGCCTGGCTACGCCACTGTAGGGATCCTTAAGTTTGATTCACTGAGAGGACATATTTTAGTAATAAGTAAATTATAGCTTCATTGTTGAGGAGCCTGTGTGTAACGTAAAACACACTGGATGTGTGTATTTAAAGTTAACTGTGGTTCGTATAAAGAGTGACGTAGCAGTGAGCAATAGCCACAAAGCGGGATGTCCTTGTGTTGAATATTTGAGGTTTCGTCAACTTACCGAGGACCAAGAACAAACAGCAATGACGTCATGCAAGGTCTTGTGCAGTGATGTTACGTTGGATCTGACTCAGAAGTCAAGCTTAGAGCTTTTGCTTTGTTGGTTTCTGGTTAGCCCCAGATGTTCGCGTAAAATTGGACTGGACGGCGAGAGAGTAGCGGTTTCCTGGATATGCTATTCTGCGGCGGTGGCTTGTGAAAGTTACCCAACCATTACCTGCCGTTGGTTTTGTCCCCTTTGACTGCGAAGCGAGCCTAGAGGGCGTGACGAGGGAATTGGAAAGAGTGAAACGGGGGTGTAGGGACAGTGCGTAAATGCTCAACGACATTATAAATATGTACCAGACGGCCTTGAGTCTTGAATTCAGTAATGACTAGGGGCCGGATTTTTGCCTAATATTTTTTTTTCTTCGTATGTGACCAAGCAAAAATGAGAGTCGAATTACAATGTTACGAACTCTGTAAATGAATTTCATATTACATATTTTTCACATTTGGAGGTTTTTCAATATTTTTTCGTTGATAGATGCATCTACTTTGTACATTAAAAAATGATAGGAATAAATTCATGCCTGATTACTGACGTTCGAGAAAGGTTAGGTCGGATGCCTGTCTTTCCCTCAACAAACAAGGTAAAACTGGTAACCAAATGCATTTTTATCCCAAATACGAATTTTACATTTACTAGTGAGGGTTATAATAAATCTGTCCACTTCTTGGAAATTATTCTTACTCCTTCCACCACCATACTATTTCTCTGGTTGAAATCACCCAGTAGTATATCAGAATAAACTTTAGTGGGGGAGGGCTACAGAAGCATGCTCTGTATAATTGTGTATGGGCTTCGACCCTCTGTACCCACTCGAGAAAGTGAAAAGATTTTGCCAGTGATCAGAACGCTACATTTTAAAAGTAGCTTCGCTACAACTACAGCTACTCATCCTAAAATGTAGCTTCGCTACAGTACAACTACATTTACCAAAAAGTAGCTCGCTACGCTACTCCTGTTCACTACTCGCTACTTTTGCGCTACTTCTGTATTAATAACTTAAACAACTACATGGCTATTCAAAAGAAGCCCTAGTATGATAGTTTTACTTACTGAAAAATAGATTCTGTTATTTATTACCATGATTCCCTTCATTCTATAATTTTTATAGCAGTGTTACTTCAGTTAATACATATTTTTAATAAAGTGTTTGAGAATAAAATACCTTTGTAAGTGGCATATCAATTCAAAAAACTATTTCTTACATGTATCCGTGATGTTCTTATTGTCATTTGAAAAAATATTTATGTGACAGACTTCTTTTTAAAATTAATTGGAAGAATATCACATGTATCGAAATTCACTAGAACATGTTGCACAAAATGGGAATAAGATAAACATGTGATATTTAGTGGGGGATGGCGGATATTTGCTCGAACCTTGAGGATAGCTGAGAGATGCTTCTAATGGTATAAATGAGAAACAGTTGGAACAATGCTTTACGTAAGTTTTTCTGTTGGAAATGCTTCCCCGAAGACACAGTGGAAATTGTAATTGTCACCTTGTATTCAAAGGGCCCCAGGTTCGATACCCGGCGGAGGGCATATGGTGGATCGTATCAGTCTTGATCAGCTGATTTGTGCATAAAGTGGACTCAAAACAAACGCTAGGAAAGACTCCTATAGATCGACCACAAGGAAAAAAACCTTGGACGAAAAGTCCCCACGCAGCTTTCCCTTCTTCCCTTCAACACGGGCCATAAGGAAGCATGATCCTCTCTCCCCCTCCCCTCCTCACCAGAGTACGGTGCACAGGAGTCGCGGGTCTGCGCAGGTTGTTTTGCTTGTGGTTCCACTATAGTTGGGAACATGGGATCCTCCTGCTCCTCCATTCCCCATTCTCAAAATTAGCCAAAAGTGGCAGAAAAGGGCCATAGATAAGAAAATAACTAAATAAATAATGCATCCTCATTGCCATGATTAGAAAAAGTTACAGAAAAGGGACGCAAAAGTAGGAAAAATACATAAATTTGAAAACTGTGTATTTTAACAAAACAAATGTCATTTCTGCAGGAAAGTCAATAACTTGTACATTCTTTTTACAATATGATAAAAATATATTGAGGAAACTGATGTGTAAACCCGAGTGTTCTAAACATATTGTAATTTTGAAATTTGCAAACAATCATTATGACCAAAATAATTGTAATTCCAGAAACACTATCGTTCTTGTAACAATAATTTCTTGCCAGTGTGATCCTATACACTGACAATGATCAATGCTGTTAACGAACTGAATCATTGATTTCTGGCACTTTTGCTTTGTCAGATTAGTAGAAAATGGATCGCCCGTTTTTGCACTGTAAGTTGTGCTTTACACAGTGATTATCGATATTTTGCTGTGTGTTACGCCATCGATATCCACAGGGTTTGTTCCAGGGGTGGCATAAACGGGGCATTTTTTCCTGGCGGTGTAGCAAATGAGGCATGATTCTCCCCAAAATAGCGATGCAGCTAAAATAAATGGCTATTAGCCGGAATATATTCATGTATGCCAGTTACTTATCTGGATATTAGAATTATTCAGATGCTAATGAAATAAATTATGCAGATATTTATAATCTGTGATATAAATATATTTATAATCTAGATTATCTGTATTTGCATGTAATGGACTTTGTCTTTTTGAGTCTCTTGCAAAAGTAAGCAATATTGTCATTTATTTTTGACGCCGTTGCCACATTCAAAAATTACCTCAAAATGCTGAGAAAAAATGTAGCTACAACTACAGGAATTTTGTAGCTTCGCTACCGCTACAACTACAATTTAAAAAATGTTATACCGCTACAAATTTTGTAGCTAGCTACAGTAGCGACACTACAAGTAGCACGCTACTTCCGACCACTGGATTTTGCATGCTTTATGAAGAATATGATGTTTATTACCGTTTTCAGTTATTTTTAGCTTGGGGAAATGTGTTATTTTCAAGTAAAGTACATCTTTTACGAATGCTCCATGCAAGTGAATATAGCACCCAACATGACATTCCACAACAGCAGCCTACCGATTCATAAATGTATTATAAAATAAAGTAAATCAAACACGAAAGACTGAAAATGTATGAAAACAAAATAGGAGTGAAATTATCGTTAGGAGTGTTAGGTTTATTGCTGTTTATAATTTTACATCATTAGGTTAGGACTTTTAGATTTGGTGGCAATTTTTGACGGTTTTGTTCAGTTAAGAGTGCCAAGTTTGATGGTGTGATCTTTTGCACGTGTTCTTTAACTATTTAAATATCCATACAACTGGTTTTTACTAATTAAAACAAGTCAAAATCCGAGATGGCAAGTTTTTACTTATACAAACCGTATTTTGGGAACAAATATCTCAGTTACTTATGTTTTCAGCATGCTGGAACCAATTTTATATTATGCAAAACATCAAAATCTTTCGACTGAAAAAACTTGAACATAATTCTCAAGAGAGGTGGGGGTTATGTGGGTCAACAGCCCCTTTTGTATGTATAGAGAGAGAGATATATATATGTAAGGAAAAACTCCAGGGATGATAATTTCTTCCATTGCAGACGTCCTCCACCACAACCACCACCACGATGAGTGCAGCCAACAGGAAGCTGTATGGGAAAGACTTGAGCGAATATGATGAGATGGATGTGGATCAACTCTTGGCCCAGCTCTCTCAAGAGGAGCTGGACATGTTGGCGAAGGAGGTGGACCCTGACGTAAGTACCTCATTTTCTTCATTACACATATCAATAGTCAATACCAGACATTTGATGGAATGTTATGCATGAGAAATTTCTGCTGGAAGTGTCAGCTAATTTTTCCTTGAAATCTGCAAAGTATCTTTTTGGATTGGCTGATTTAGTGTCATGTTTGTAGTCATGAGCAAATTTCAATTCTTAGGGATTTATATGCTAAAATTCCAATATCATTTTTTGTCTTGTCTGCCCAAAAGGAATATAGGCATTTCAGGGTGTGTTATAAGAATTCCGCAATAACCATTTTCTACCAACTGTACAGTTAGCTGCAAACATAACTGGGCAAATTGTCCATCATTATTTTTCTTTTTTCTTTCAATCTATCTATTTTTGGGTAATGGAATTGTACTTGAGCTGGAAAAGAAGTTGTCCCATACTTATTAGTGCTTCTTGTCTCAATTGTTTGACCCCACATTGCGGAAAACACTGAATGAACATGGTGGTGGACAGTTTGCCTGATGTTATCTTTGCTCTTGGCTCTACCATTAGGCTAACTACAATGGGGTATGAGAGTAAGTGAAAGAGGCAGGGAAATGAAAGGAAATGTTCATGGTCAATGCTAAAGGTAACATTCCAGCATTTATCTGGAGTGATTGAGGAAAGAACATGGAAGCACTCTGTGTGAGCTTAACCTTGATCTTTGGAATGTGAAAAGTATAATAGGAATTTTTCAGATATGAATATCAGAAGTAGAAAAAGTAAATGGAAATGTGGTCTGACTGGTAATTTTTCCTGTTCAGGAATTTATGTACCATTTGAAAATTAGGAAAATCATCTACTAAGTACAAAAAGCACATGGAGACTACAGAAGCACATTCTGTAAAGCTTGTTTCACCATCTTTTCATAGAAGTTATCTGGTGGTTGTCTATTTCTGTGTTCCCATGTAATGGTACAATACCTTGCTTCGAGAAGGAGCAACATCATGTAATTCCTATTGCTTGCCATGTGTGAGAAAATTCAGTGGTTATACCAAACTGCAACAAAGGCATATTTGGAATGCTTAACGCCTCAAGAGAGTCAAAGGTAGCCAGTGCTGTATTTTCAGGAATAGTGATAATGCACCCAAAAAATATTATTTCAATCAATCAGAAGCACTATAGATAGTTCTTAATTGGTAATGTGACCATCAAAGGTGGATGTAGTAATTGAGTACACACATATGTGTTATTCAAAAACATGGCAATATAAACAAACTTTTTGTTGCTACATATCGTCTTGTCTATTATAAGATGCATTTGAAATGTTTGCACAATCACAGCACATATTTACTTTTAACAGTGTTCATATTGTCAAGGTGCAAGAATGTATGGCAGTTTCCCAACTGTCCAACACAAGGAATCTAATGTTGTAGTGGTCTGTTTTCTTTTTCATTAATATCTGCTGCTGTGATTTATGAACAATAAAGGAACTTGCCTGTAAATGCTATTTGGGGAATACCTTTTTAAATAGCTGAGAAAATTGGTTGAAAGTGTTAGTTATCATCAGAATGGTGGGTTAAGTGGGCCTTTTTTTGTAGTACTTCGAAGCTGCATGTCATTCCAGCACCTTTTCTCATACTTGAGAATAAACGGTAACAATTGTTAGTATTGATCAAATGTATATGTATGAATGTAACATGGTCAGTGGTGTGTGCAAGGGGGGTTACTGGGTTTAACCCCCCCCCCCCTTGAGCTTGATATGAAAAATACTGTGAAAGAAAATTAAACATTTCCTAATTTATCACAAAGATCTGCGACAATACTACTATTACTACTACTACTAAAAAGGTAAAAAAGGTAAAGTATTCCCCTGTGCATAGCACCACGCCATGAAGGCGTATAGGGGGTGTGGGGTACTAATAATAATAATAATAACAATTTGAATTATTATTCCCATGCAGCACGGAGAAAAGCACAGCTTTCCAAACACACAAGTCTTTAGTAGTGAATGCCTTGAAAATAAACACGAAGTATTGAAAATAAAATATGAGGGCAAGTATGTTTTGTATGTCAGTTGCAACAATGTTCAATGAACATGTATTTTTTTTTCTGCGAACAATGAGAATTAACTAAAGAAAATTCTGAGCCCAGGAGCCACTTTATGCGGGAACAAGCACTGAAAAATTCTAACCAATTCCGGGAATCGAACCTGGATCTACCGCATGGTTGTCAGATGCCCTACTGACTAGACCACTGCGACTTTTTGGATGAGTTCCATACTTTGATTATTTCAATTTATTTTTATATATTGTTTTTATGGATTTTCTTCACACTTAAAATATATCACGTATCATATACAAATAACCGTTGACTGAACAATTATTTTGTAACAAAGAAACTAAGAAAAAAAAAGTGCTCCTAGAATTTGTTAAAAATCGAATACTAGAAAGTAATTTTGTTCTATTGCTTTCATAAATATATTTATGTAGATCTCTACTACTTAATAGTAGTAGTTGTAATAGTAGTAACAGCAGCTGCATTAGTAGTATTATTAGTAGTAATTAAACTAATTAGTTAATTATAAGAATTAATTATTAGTATTATTAATTTATTAAAATATAATAAAACAATGGTAATGTGAATTTGGAGAAACTATTACAATAATCCCCCCCCCTTTTTTTGATGAACTCCTGTATACGCTACTGAACATGGAATATAATGCAATTTTTAGTAGCTCTTTTGTTTGGCTTTTAATCACTGTAGTTTGTCACCAGCAAACTGACCTATGAAGAGTATTAAAAACTTTCGGTGGAGAAAAGCACTGGGGTTAAGCATAATTTAATGTTACCACTGTTTTGAAAGTTTATTATTTGCTATTGAATTGTTTATTGTTTGGTTGTCTTCTTACGTGTTGTTACTCTGACAGGACTCACTGCTGCCACCATCACAGAGGACTAGCTACACCTGTGACAAATCATCGACAGGGCCTCTGGACCGGAAGAAGCTGATTGAGCACATCAACAAACAGGCCATGGAGACTCCTGACAAACCGGAAGCCAAGCCTTATGTTGCAGGAGTTGTAAGAGGAAAGAAGGTGAGTGTTAACGCTGTGTGCATCTTGTAGGTTTCTACACTGACCCAAAATTAACCTTCTTTCTTCCCAATTCTTCTTCTCTAGCCTTGAACTATCATTGTGTGCACATCTTCATCATCCTCTCGGCCTTCCTTTCCCCTCTTAATATTCACTATAGTTTCTCATTTGGCAAAATTCAGCATTTCCTATTAGCCTTTTCAAGCATTGTAACTGATATTTGACTAATAGTGCACATTACTTGTCGCTTGCACTTACACTTCAAATTTATGGGAGTTAGTGCCGTGCTGAGGGGGAAGTTGCCCCTCCATTTTTTGCTACTTTTGCCTCTGCCCTATGCTAAACATTATCGACCAAGGAAAAGTAAACGCCTCAAGTTTTGTCACCTCCCCCCTCCCTAGTTTAGGAACCCAATCACCACCACTGGAGTTATTGCACACAATTAAGAATTATTCTTTCCTTTTTTATATCCATGGCACAAAGAAAGATGGAATTCAATACTTCCAATAAATTACAATGATTCTGTGTCACTTGCGAAAAGTATATTTTTATTTAAATACCAATTTCAGTGACTCGCTGCAACCATCACAAAGTTTAAGTCCACTATATCCTGAGGTAGGCTTCCAGACTGGAAAGCCTTGATTACAATGCAACATCTATGTAAGCAGATGATACTTCTCTGGGCCTTCTATCCTTGGTCCCCCAATGACTTCCTCAGTTCCAGTATTTTATCTTAGCTAACTGTTCAACACTTTCTGATCTGAATGGGAAACTTAATTTTAAATTACTTTTGAACCAGTGGTGACTCAGCCCTGGTTTTTAGTACTCTAGTGTTAATGCATGATTTTTCCCATTGCAGTGGATTCCACCAGAGTGTCCGAAGCAGAAAGCGGCTGACGAGCAGATCGCCATTGACCTGGGAGATGAGTATGAAACTGCCCTGAGCTCTGCCACACAGGAGGAGATCATTGACTTGGCGGGTAATTCATCCATAATCTTCTTTTGTCTTTTTTTGAATATCCTGTGTTAATATATGAGGTGGGGCTAGAAAAAAAAACGGATTGATGTTCCTGTCGACAAACGGCAAGCGCATCAAGGATAAGCGGTGCGTGGGTGTATAACGTGATATCTTGACTACCGACTGCGTGATTGTGCAGGGTGCACGGCGCTCAGTTCTTCTGTAGTTTGTGGACGAAGTGAATCGTACATCTGTGCTCCGTCGGAAAAGAAATTAAGTGTGAAAGTGAACTGCGTATCAATGTGAAGTTTCTTTTCAAACTCAGAAAATCCGCCACAGAAACTTACGGTTTGTTGAAGGAAGTGTACGGAGATGTGTGTTTATCACGCACTCAAGTATTTGAGTGGTTTCAAAAGTTTAGAGAGGGACGAGAAGTGATTGCGAACGACAAGCGTCCTGGATGGTCTTGCACATCAAAAATTGAATCAAATGTTGCAAATGTCGGTGAATTGATTCGAATTGTGTACCCGAAGGTCAAACTGTCAACCAATAATATTTCATTACGATGCTGACAACCTTTCGTGGGCGAGTAAGATGAAGACGACGACCTGATTTGTGGAAAAGCAAGTCATGGATTCTTCATCAGGGCAATGCTTCTGTCCACACGGCATTGTCAGTCAAGGCTTTATTGGCCAAGTATGGGATCCCAGTGTTAGAACATCCACCCTATTCACCAGATCTCACTCCGTGCAACTTTTTTATTATTATTATTATTGAAAGGAACCAGATTTAAGACCGTAGAATGTGTGAAAACAAAAGCGACTGAGGTCATGAACATGGTTTCGGAAAATGATTTCCAACAATGGAAGATTCGTATGGAATGGTGTATCGATAGTGCAGGGGAGTATTTTGAAGGGGATAATGTTCATATTGTACAAAATAACCAATAAAAGATTTTGTAGCACACCTCGTATGTGTCTCGAGACAATGCAGACATATGTATATACTAAAAGTGGTAATTGTTAAGCTTGTAATGATTTCTAACATAAACTACCTCAAATAAAGTACATAGAGTGAAAGCTTTTCAATATCTGTAGTGTATGGATAAACCACTTTTAGATCTTGAGATATTAGTCTTTGAGAATGACACTTGTATTCTTGTGTACCCTTCTACTAATGGTGCACTTTCCTCTCCCACAGCCATCCTTGGCTTCCACTCTATGATGAACCAGGACCAGTACCACGCCTCCTTGCTGAACAAGGGCCAGCCAGTGGGGTTGGGCTGGGATGGCATTACCAAGTCCTCCCAGCTGAAGGTGTTTCCCATGGAGCCACCCAACATGACAGACCCCGAGGAGTCCATCAGGAGAGTGAAGGACGACGATTCAGACTTGATTGATCTCAACTGGAACAACATCAAGGTGGGTTTTCAGGCAGAGAATATTAACACTAGGAATTACCTTAGTGAATGTTTTGGTTGGGAGAAAACACACTGAAAGCTCCGGAAATGTTTTTTTGAAAACATTTCAAGCGGAAAACAGTGTAAGAAATGTAAAGTGGTTACATTGCAGCATGTTACAAATGAGGTATGTAGAAGGACTGGACAGCCAGTTTACATCATGTAAAGGTTATAAAAGTTGCTGTGCACATTGCAGAAGGAAAGTGCATGTGTATTATCAAATACAGTACATTTACCTTGAATGAAATAGCAACTCATACAAGCAGTGTTTCTGTTCATGCTCTTTCCTAACATTGCACTTTGTTAAAAACAGTGGGCCAGTTTCAGGCACTGACATTCAACTGTAATGTGCCTGTTTTTTCACTAGGATAAAGTAGATATCTACAAAAAAGAAATTATTTACTTGTACTAAAACACTCAAGAGAGTTGAAACAATTCATAATAGAATTAGTAAACCATGTACAACCGTGGACTTTTCTTGTAGTGACTCTTTCTTTTCACTGTTTTTAAAGAATATTATGACAAATGAAATGTAATACCATCATGGACTGGTTGAGCCAATCACACTTTGTGCAGAATCAGTGGTTTTACTGCATGTTGTAATCTTGCCCCCTCATGCATTCACCTGATACAGACTATACCGCGTTTCCCTGGAGTGTGACACACTTTAATTTTTAGAGACCATTCGCCAAACTTTATTGACATGCCTTGTATTATGCTGTCACAATTGTTTCATATTTATCTACAACAATTATTAAAATATTGTGCATAACCCTTGAGACATGGTTCCCATCAAAAGAAAGTTATGAAGATACAAACTGTTAACAATTTGAGCAGCTTGAGAGTAAAAGTTGGTAACTCACAGAAAGATGGAGCTGTGAAAAATGCAAATGAAAGTTTGTCCACTGCTATGAGGCTTATGGTTTGTTTACAAATATGTTTTTAGCATGTAGTGACCTTTGTTCACAATGTTACACTCCTGTTCACTTAATGGCACACTTTCATGGGGTTGAACAGTTGAAGGATGTACCTCTTTATTAGAACAGCTGGATCCAATGTTAATTCGATTTGAAACTAATTGTGGGCTAACAAGTTTTACTTCCATGTTGTTCAGTTTTGTAGTATTTTTTTTTTTATTAAAGTGGAATGTATTTTCCGCAGAATATCTCAGAAGAGAGATTCATGGCATTATTTGAGGCCTTGACGATCAACACTCACCTGGAGACATTATGCCTGGCAAACACTGGCCTCTCGGACCGAACAGCTCTGAAGCTGGTAGAGGCGTTGGAGAGGAACAGCACACTCCGTGTTCTCAAGTGAGTGAACTTCAAATTCTATATTTTAGTCTTTGCAAGCGAAATTGGCTGGTGCTAGTGTATTTATTACTTGGAAGTGGGATAGGAACGATAAGAAATTTTTACTATGTGATCAGGTATGACATGATTTGTTACTATTGATCAGGTCTAAGCCTAATGGTCCCAACATAGCAAAGTGCTATAAAATTTCCCAATATTTTCTTCATTTTAAGTTTTATCATCCTGGTCTCCTTTAAAATGTGATATCGAGATGGCACTGTATTTTTGTTTTCCAAAATATCTTATTTCAGTTTAACAGTTCAAATAATGCTTTTGATTTTAAAATATTGTATTACTTAATATATTGATGTAGTTATTTTCCTTTCATTGCAGCATAGAAACAAATTTTGTGAGTCCTCCTGTCATAGTGAAGTTCATAAGGTCCCTGCTTGCAACGAAGTCAATTGAAGAATTCAGGGCATCCAATCAGGTATGAATTTTGTTCCAGAAAATAGGAAAAGGGATGTGTTTCTGCATATCCGTGTACAGTACATGTTTTTCAGCGTAAATCAGTTCTCGTACCTAAAGTGTACCAATCTTCTTTATTATATAGGTATGAGTTTATCGGGTACTATTTTTCCATTATTGGAAGGACTCTTCTGCATCCTACCTTATTTTGTTATGATTGATTCATAGAAAAGAAGGAGTTTATGTGCTAACATATCTAGGTAAGAAAGTCTTAAATTGTTCACTTCCATGGTTTTCCCCCTTGTATTTTGTTCATGTGTTTTGTGGAGACCGAAGAGACATACAATGTATTTTAATTCGCCAAGGAAGGCATTTTAACCACTGCTAAATGACCACATTCCTAAATGATGTACCTAACCTACACAAAATAACAGTTTTTCCTTGTAGAGTCTGAATGTTATCCATGATCGGTGTATGTTAACAAATGCCTGTAAGATAGGGCTTATTTTATGCTTGTAAAATAGGGCTTATCTTATCAATTCTCATCAATGGTGATGCTTGAATATTGTAACAGTTGTTCTAAGTTATTGATTAATAATGGTGTAGAACTATTGCATTACTTTATGTTTTTTAAATTATATGCATCAATTTACCAGAGTTTTGCTTTAAAATACTCAAGAATTACATCAGAATATTTAAATGTGTCATGTATTCCCTAAAATTCAGTTTTGCATACAATACTAGTGCACAAGAGAATGGAAACTTCAAATTTTGCATAATTTTCGAGATAATTTAGTCTTCACAAGAGTGTCATGTGGTATTTTTATGGACCCTGCCAAAGACCAAAACTCCGGAAATGTATCAATTGGTATTGGTAGATAAATTCCAACATATAGTTTCCAAAACCGTCAATAATGCATTAGTGTCAACTCAGTCGAACTGTAAGATTTTGTTGTAGGAAAAATAACTGTTCTGAGTACAGGCAACAGATCAGTCAGTACTGTATTGGCTACACTCCTCCCCTCTCTGTACCAAACTTTTTAACTGTCTCACTGTAAGGATTGAGTTTTGCATATACGTGGACACTTTCCATATTCCAATTCACAATGTGATTGTTAATCTTCGTATCCAGGCCTGATGAAGAATTCAGTGTTCTTCCCAAATGTCAATGTTGTTGTTGCTCTGTGCTTACATTGCAGTATCCTCTTTTTTCATCCAATGTTTCACTCTTCATAGGGGATCCACAAAGTCCAGTAAGCGTTGAAAGAATCATGGATAAAAATGGGTATGATAAAAGTATGTTAAAAGTAAGGAATCCTGCTACCAGGCTGTACTAACTATTCTTGCATTTAACTGTCTTATTCTACCATTTTTATCCATGACGCTTTAAAAGCCTTGACGGCACTTCTTGGATCTCTCAAAGATTGTGGCGAAGATCATAAGATAATGCAAATAAGCACATTAGATAGTTTTGATTGATTATTGTATAACTTGATGAAAAAGTGAGATACTTTTGAAATGGTGCTCCAATCTTATACCAGTAATTACTGTTTTTCATAGTTTAATTTATGCTGATAGATGCAGTTTCCTGTAAGAAATAAATAAACACATTCATTCGTGCTTACTTGACTTAATTAATTTTTGTTATTACAAATAATAAGTGTTTTGATTCTTTTGTACCTAATTTGCTCAACATTTTTCACATACACCTTTCTCCTCTTCTTTACACAAACTATAGAGGTTTAGCTGTTAAAGAAACAAAGTTCTCATTATTAATGTTATTTGTAAGGTGACTGTGCCCATATGGACTATTTGCAAAGATTTAATTTTTGATCTTTCCTGCAGAGATCGCAAGTTTTGGGCAATAAGATAGAGATGGAGATAACAGGCCTAGTGGAACAGAACCCCACCCTCCTGAGACTTGGACTGCATTTGGAGTACAACGACGCAAGACACAGGATTGCCATGCACCTCCAACGCAACATTGACAGGAGTAAGTATATGCGGAAGCTACAAACAGCATTACACAACACATTCATACATATTGCACAAAACATACAATTTAGTATGTATTTGTTTGTACACAGGACACATACTTATTGATACATTTGATCTCTTTCAAAGAAAGTACCATCTGGTTTGTTATTTTTTAATTTAAAGTTAAGTAAGTTTATATTTGTTTTGGTATTTGTGACATTTTAATCGGCAGGTCTGGAAGTGATTTGCAAGCCAAGAAAGTCGGCAAGTACTTACGACTGTGTATATCTAGCCAATTATACATTAGAAACATGACTTCATAATGCACATTCAATCTACTAGCAATGACATAGTTTGTTTTCGAAAATTTCTCTTTTGGGAAAACTGCAACAATATTCAAAATTCTGTAAAATTACATCTATTAGAATTCTTTCTTGAGGATTCAAGTGAATATTTTGCATGGTTTGCATTCAGTGTTGTCTGTAGTTTGATAGTTTCTTAACATCATAAGCCTATTTTCTATCACAATTATACATGGAAACCATGATAAGATTCACTTGAATGCTCTCTAAATCAATGTAGTTTTTTTGAATTTTGGAATCCATAAGTTTTTCAAAAGTAGACAAATTTTAGAAAATGACTTTGCAGCCTTAAAAAGGCAATGGATTCAAGAAGTGGTAATCCAGAATATATGCAAACAGGGGAGTATTTCCTTATTTTATTCCAGCCATAAGGACATTTTTGAAAAGTTCATAATGCTACTTGCACTGAACATCCTGGATACGATCAACAAAGATGTCAAGTTGTGTTGCTTTGGAGTAATAATATTGAAAGGTAACTGGTAACTTGTTGGCAGTTGGCCTACTTGAAAATGATCTGTTGATCACAAGCCCAGTTTTTAAACATATTTTTCTTTCAGATGTATAATAATGTTAATATTTTTGTTAATTACAAGTAGTTTATCTTAAATATAACATTTCAGCAGAATTCAGCCTGGTGTAGCATTAAAAAAAGGGCAAATATTAAGAAAAGTACATAGATATCATATTTTATCATGGTTGTATATGTAAGAACATGCATTTTTTTTTTTTTACATTATGATGTGTTCTCTTGAAACCAGTAAACATATAATAGGTTTCTGCTATTTGATGAAATCATTGAGAAACGCATCAGCTTTTTCTATTTATTGTTGTTTTAACCAAATTCTGTCAGAAATTTGTCAACTGCAGCTCAATACAATTAACTCGTCATCATCATCATTGCCAAAAATACTCTATATCTTGTACATGTTTAGGAAAGAAGTGAGTAAGGCATGCATCTGTGGACAGAATTTTGGACTGCTAATGGTGCCAATCAAGCACTATATGTCTCTAAAATATCACTTTTCACTTGAGCCACAATGTATCTAAAGATATCTGTTTGGCGGTTACGTGGAGATAGGTAATTAACTCTGATAAACTTACTTTTCACTTTTCCGTGTAAATTTCTTTCGCGGACGAAGCCACCAGACGGGTGGCGAAATCGATCGCGAAAGAAATTTATGTGGAAAAATGAAAAGTAAGTTTATCAGAGTTAATTGAGCCACAATGTTGCCATCTAGTGAAAGTTCTGTGAATGACCCTCAGATAATTTCTTATTCCTTTTTCTCTCCGAACTGTTCCTCTTCAGCTTGATTCAACCACCATAGACACTTGTTTTTTTTTTTGGGGGGGGGCAGGTGTTGCACAGGTTCCTCGCAATATCACAAGATTACAATATATAACTTAAGATGTATATAAGTCCAGAAATAGTTTTCCAACTTTGCCACCTAAGAGGCATCTACCAATGCAGGATAGTGTATGTTCCCTGTTGTATTTTCTACACAAGATTGAAGATCTGGAAATCTTTATTATCTAGTAGAGAAAACACTGACGATACAGTTGAGTTTCAGGTGTGTGTATTACAGTTAGATAGGTAATGCTTCGCATGATATTTCACACCATATGATGTCAGTATCAGAAACATAACATAAAGCACTGGCTTAGTAGCTCAGTTGGTACAGCAATTGCATGCTGTGTCAAAGACTGCATTGATCTTGCTTTTAAATTTCTATGTACACTAGACTCTCGCTAATCCGGCCCTCAATAGTCCTCTCAGTAGTCCAGCCCACACCCGGCCTGAATGAATTATCGTGTTCAACAGCGTTTGCGTGATAAAGCATGCCACTGTCGTGTATCATCATTGCGACAACTAAAAATTCGTGACATGTTTCATAGTGAGTGATACTACCGTATATGTACACACTGAACGACTAAATTTTCTATGTACAGTGTCTTTGGATTTAATAAAGTACATCCTGTATAGTCCCAATGTGTTTAAACTACATAGTAGTACGTAATTTCCGACCCTCTCAATAATCCGGCACTTCCGCGAATCCGGCACCCATATGTGCAAGGAATGGCTGGATTAGCGAGAGTCTAGTGTATTTATAATCATGTTTAACCTTTTACCAGTTCTGAAGAAGGGATCTCAAAATTTGGACAAGCGGAGTGTATGTTGCGACTGTGCCTTTGTTATGTTTTTGAGCCTCACAAGCCGTTTCTCTCTTTTTAGTTTGGTATTAGAATTAGCACTCCAATTTTATTGTAAAATGTTAAATTATTATGTATTTGTATGCACAAAACTATATGCTATTTATAATTTATTTTACCTCCACAGAACGTTTTTTTTAGTTGAACGTGTAGAAGATCCCTGAGGTTCCATTTTACGGGCACTAAGTCTTTTCTGTTTTTAACCCATCCAGAGAGTCAACCATTTAGCATATTTCTAAATGTTTGAACTGTGTTGTATGTTGTTCGTCCTTCGTTTTCGGTCACTGTATGTGTCCACCTCCAGCGTCTTTGTGCCAGTGTCTGTTACACAGCAAACATACAACAGTGCATGGCAGTGAACAGAAGTTTCCATCTTAACAGTAACAGTTGCTACAGTACACTACAACTAACTTGACAGGTGCTGAATGAATTGTGGAAATGTGGGGTGGGTTCCCCTTTTGTAAGGCTGTATTGTCATGTACTGCACTTGGATAATAACTGAAACAAAATGTTCAATGAAGAACATGACTGGTTGAATTGCCTGTTTAATTAACGTAACTAATGAGGCAACAGCAGTGGGTTTTGTGTTGGGAAAACATGTGATTTTCATCCTTTATTTTACAAAACCCGCTAACAGTTTACACTCAATGGTATGATCTTTCACGGTTCCAAGGAAAAGGCTCATTACTTCAAATGGCTGTTATTTAAATTTAGGCCAATTTTTATCCTCTCCTAACCTTCATATGTAAAAATTGATTTAAAGTTTTACTAAGGTCATTCGTTCTTGAATGATAAAAATACACATTATAGTAATTAAATAATTTATTGCAATAGGTAGACCTGTACCTCCAAGTGATACCCTACAGGTGTAGATATGCCCAATGACATCAAAAAATTTTGAAAAACTGGAGGATGGGAACATGAAACTACCAATCGATTGGCATAATATAACAGCTGTAAGCAAAAATTATACATCCTTCATGAATAAAACTATTTTAAAAGAACATCCTCGCTATTACAATGATACCCCACAAGTACAATTACGACCACTAGTTACAGTCAGAATATTCAAAAAACTACCACTTGGCCTAACATCACACTGTGGCAAGTAACATGTCCAGTACTCTGCCTAGGAACTTGCATGGTTTACCTTTCTGGCTGAGTGAATTTAGTCATGAGATACCACCGACAATGTGTAGTACAATGCCTGTGAAGAGAAACTCAATGCAGCAACCAAAATAAGTGCAACAAAAATATTTTTAAGCATATTTCCTGAAAATATTCAACCTTTTCTTCAAAAATTTTTTCATGCTTGGTGGAAGAAGGGTCGTTACTTTGTGCTATTCCTCGGATCATAAAGAGAATTGACTGTATTACAAAAATTCTAACAAAATTAAATACTTTTGCACCAAGTTACAGAATATTTAAGGTATACACTGGAACCTTGATAACTCGAACTTGAGGGGGAAAAGAAGAAATCGAGGTATCAAGGATTTCGACTTACCAAGGTTCGAGTTATTGAGGGCCAAAATCACAGACTTCGAGTTATAGAGATCTAAAGTTTACTGACGCCTATAACGTATGTAGCATCATTTTAAGTTAATACATATACTGTACAGTACAACATAAGTAGAAATAAATTTTATTGAACAAAACTTTAGATGCACTACATACATACGTACAACATTTATTTGGTAAAAGATTTGGTACAGCACTGTATGTACTACATATTGTATAAAATCACTTAAGAACAGGAGACCCTACAATTATGAACATAATTAATTAGATTGTACTTATTGACCTGACATTGTATGAACGCACCCTACACTTTGACTTATTGAGGTCCGTGCGACTGAAATTTCAGAGTTATAGAGGTGATTAGCATTTAACTTAGACTCAGAGGTTTTTCATACTCTACCTTTGAGTTATTGAGCTCTAACACCATCCCATAAACTGCACAAAAATTCCTCTTATCAAGGTTTTATTCGAGTTGTTGAGGTAAAATTAGTATTGAGTGTTATGAACAATTCAAGGGGATTACAAAAAATTCGACTTCTCAAGGAATTCGAGATGTTGAGGTTCGAGTTATCAAGGTTCCACTGTATCAGATTTATCAAACATTTGTGGAGGTGATGTGATCAGCACCATGCTCCAGCTGCCTATTATTCATAATTTTGAACAACTTTTTATTATCCAAGTAAATAAATTTTATTTGCACCTGCCTTGCTCAGCTTGAATTTCCACAATATACATTCTTGGGTAGAAAGGAGTGGTGTTATCATTCTTTATGGATAATTCATTTTCTTCACATGCATAGTGACACTAGTGGTCTTTTTTCTTCATATGCAGCATTGAATTGTTTTGGAATGTTTAGAGTTTTTCCAAGAGGAAAAGCCCAATATTTTACATTGAATAGAGTTCTAATATCTACGTATAATTATTCTAAATAAGGCAAAGAATATGAGTGCATACCACATCGTTTTCTTCTTTTTTTTTAATGAATGGGGATTTCAACAAGTTACTATTCCTTCCAATTCACCCATATTTTTTTAAAGAAATATTATTGATGCACATATATGCATTAAATATAATTATTCAATGCTCCCTGGAAAAGACAGGGAAAATCAAGTGCGTTTTTGTCAAGATTTGTGAATAAATATTTGTTCATTTATTTTGAACACTTTGACACTTTAGTTTGCTTATTAGCATGTTAAGGTATCATAGAATCGAAAAATATTTCAAAATTGTAGGAAATATATACAAGCATGCCACTTCTAAGTGATTTTGTATCTATAATACCTGCCTTCATGGTCCAGCAATCGACAGCAATGTTTTTGAAGAAAAATTCCAGGTTTGAGTCCTTTGTAAAGCATGGTGTATATCCATTCATCAGTTTCATCCAATCATTAGTCATGCTCACATTTGCAATTACCAAAAGTGGCAGAAAAGCAATGTAAAATTGATATTTTAACTTGCAAACAAACCTTTATTTTTCATTTTGTTTTATGAAATTGACAAATTACATTGAACCCAGTGAACAAGATTATTTTCCTATTCTTTAGAAAGCATTTATTTTCTTGTGCTATTTTGAGTTTGCATACTGTGTATATTTTTTGACAAAAGTTCAATTTTTTTTGGTGGTAGGTTAAAGGTAAAGGGAATTGACGATATTTCAAAATTCTTCACTTATTGTGTGTGTTAAGTTTCTGCTCGTGCGTGTCTCCATGACTTTTCAAAAACCTCTGATTTTGAACTACATGGGCATTCTAAAACGTGGAAAGTTAGAGCTTTCACGACTTGACTGCATTCACTGTTGTCTAGAAATTTCTAATAAAAAATAGTCTTAATCCTATAACTGTTATCTAGGCAACAGTGAATGCACTCTACATAACTATTGTCACGAGTGGTCTATTTTTTTACAATTTAAAATGTCAATGTTGCTGAAAGATTTTTTTTCTTTTTTCTCTTCGTGTTTGGCATTGGGAGATTTCATTGAGAAATTTTGTGTGTGAAAAGATGACAGCATTGCCCCTTCAATAGGACATATCACAGTTTCAGAATGGTGTGATTGTGTATACTAGAGTGCTGCAGAGAGAGAGCATTTCGCTCGAGCACCAAATAGTTCGCACGAAATTGAGAGCTTGTTTGTTCGAGTGAATGGTAAACCTAGCAGTATATGCTCGAAGCTCAGTAGTATATGTACAACAGTAATTTGCCTGTGCGGGTGAGCTCGAATTGTGGATTGTGAATTGAAAGTTTTGGTGAAATTGCGACTTAAGTGAACGTAGTCATTATCTCCATGTTAAAATGTAGTTTAGTCTGTTATATGACATATGAAAATGTAATAGATGATCATGGGCTGCGACTGCAAGGATGGATAATTTACATATAATTATTGTGATATTAAAATTATATTCCATTGAAAACGCTCAAGCGTTGGAGACTCGAACAAGTATGACCGAGCGAAAGTGTTTCCATACAGTACTCTAATGTACACAGTCTTTGGCACAGGGAAAAATGAGTGAGAAAGTGATACATGACCATCCCAAAACAATCATTATTGCAGCACTGATACATGCCCACTTACGTGCTTTCTTGAACCTTGTTTCATCGCGATTGCTTAATTTCCCTGCGAATAAGGTTGTTACCAACATTACCTTACATTAACTAAAAAGTCCCAATAAAAAATGTGTGCAGTGCCCAACATACACGGACATAAATTCAATGAACCTTGTGTATTGTCTCTTTTTTTGTCACTCAGAGTATCCTTAAGGTAGCTCCTTCTCTTTCTGTCTTTCTCCTTTCTTGCAATACTTTTAGCTGCAATCTATCTAGTATTTCTTTACTTAACTTGCGTTCCTTTACTTCTTACAGCACAAACATGCACGTCTTGTCTTTGATGGATCTGCTGAGCCTTTTACTTCTAATTTCTTTCTTTCTTTCAGCTCTTACTGTGTGTGAGCGTTGCTTAAGAGTGGGTAGTATAGAAAACAAAACTTACAATAAATGCATAATGTATTCTTAAGTTGATCACTAGTAGAAGGTTTTCTATGTTTTAAAAATTGCAGCACAGTTGAAACAAGCAGCAAAGTGCCCTGTTATTACATTTCTCCGCACTGTGTGGTTATCACCCTTACTTGCCGTCTCCTTGTCTCTCTTTCTTCACTGGTGATGCTGACAAGATGACATAACTACGGCTAAGCTGATATCGATATACAGTCATGGTTGCTCCTGGTTTGTAACGATCCCATTAGCTTTCAGTGGAATTGTTACAACTCAGTAGTGTCCATGACTGGACCAGTATTGGCAAAATACCAGTGATATCAGTATTAGAAAGCACCAGTTGGAATTTTATCACAGAGAAAAGGTAAAGTGTTCCCCTGTGCTTAGCACCACGCCATGAAGGCATATAGGGGGTGTGGGGGTAACGCCCCCACACTTTCTTGATCCGGTCGTGAGTGGGGGTGATGTGATCAGCACCACACCCCTGACTGCCTTTACCCCCCAGGTACCCATGTTATTCGACGCTGGGTGGGCGCCGGGGCCGCTTCCAACGTTAGAAAAGTTCACGGATTTGAACCGGCCGGGGATCGAACCCGGGACCTCTAGCATGGTAGTCAGATGCGTTACCGACTGAGCCACCGCAGATACCATCCAATATTTTTCTAGTCTTTAGGCCTCCTCAATGGCATAGTTGTAACATTGTCACCTTGTAATGAAGGGGTCCCAGGTTCAATACCCAGTGGAGGCACATAGAGGTTTGGATGTGTTGTGTGTTAGTGTATGAAGAAGACAAAACAAACTTCAACAATAAATATCCTGAAAATGTGCAAATTGCATAATTTTAATTAATTTTGGAACATTATTGTAAAGAGTTTGTTCATTTATGAATATTTTAAAGCAAAAATATTGTAAATTGATACGGTATTGATCCAGTGGATAGCTTGTAATTTATCAATATTCTGAACTACACTGCCCTCCAGAAATTAAGCAACAACAAGAAAATGTGAGGTACAAGAGAAAACAGTTGGAGAAAAGAGAAGAAGAGTGGTGGGCACGCTGAAAGAAAGCAACGAATGCGTTAGGGATCATATCCCTTATTAGTGGCAGACAACGGTCACTTTCGTTACAAATAAAATATGTACACCCTCCGGCCTTGTGTTTGTTATTGGATGATCACCATTTGTTGCTTAATTTATGGAGAGCAGTGTACTTTAAATAGTTTCAATTTCCCAGTATCGGTGGAATTGTCAAGAGTATTGACATGGTATCAACTTTTATTTAACATCACATGCATCTAGACAACAGACAAAGTAAACTGCATGAAGGAAGGAATTTTATGCATATGTAAATGCATATTTATGTAAGAAGCTGAAATCAGTTATATTTGTACTATATTTGCACATCATGGCATGTAGACTCAAAAAATTCAGTTTTTATTTTCCATATTTGTACATAAATTACGTTTTGGCTCATATTTTACATATTTTAGTTATTTTTACATATTTCAGAACATTTCTCAACATATACTCCCTATTCGTGCAATAACTATGTCCGGGGCCTCCCGATAGTGCAGTGGTAGCGTCGTCACCTTGTAATCAAGGGGTCCCGGGTTCGATACCTGGGGGAGGCACACAGTGGTTCGGATGCCACTTTAAACTGTAGGTCCAGTCCCAATTAGTCTTACTGTGCATAAAGTGGACTTAAAACACCAAATCAATCAATCAATCAATAACTATGTCCCCGTGTGACCAAAAGAGTTGGGTGAATTTCTTGCGAATAACTGACAAACTTGAAATACCCTCCCATTACTTCTTGCAATATTGAACGCAGTTCTAGTCAATATAAATCTATCTTAAGAGACAACAGAAGGAAATTCACGTTCAAACACTTACAACAAGATTGTGTTATACATTGTTTCGGAATGTGTTTTTTTTTGCAGTTAACGTTAATGTAAAGCGTACTGTATTTTATGTAGCTTGTGTAGTGTCATATATTATTAAAAAAGGTAAATTTTTCAATTTTTAAGTCCCTATTTAACTCCAAATTTTGGTGAAAATAACTAGATATGTATTTACATAATAAGCACATTTTTACTACATATAAATCCATTCCATGATCATAACAGTTTTGGAAAGGATGGGAAATTTAAGAATGACCTTGCTGGCTTCAGCCAAAGGCCCAATGCAGCCTTAAGACATAAAAATATTATTACAGCCCCTTGTATAAGATAATGAGAATATTAAAACAAATGTCATTTAATCATCAGATAATTTTGTGGAGGTAAGGCCAAGGCCCTTCAGGGCTGTTGCTCAAAGGATTATTATTATTATTAGAAGGCCAAGATTATGATTTTTCTTTTTATAAAAACTGGATCACAATTCAGGAGAAAGGTCCTATGCTGTGGTTTTGAAAGTGTTACAAGAATTTTACTATTGATCAACAGAAGAACATATATGTATCAATACATGGTACAAGTCATGTTTTAACAAATCAGATGCATAACACTTAACACAAATTGGGCAACATTACAATTGCTTGCAATTTTTTGTTTTGCAAATATTTGGAGTACAGTAGAATAATTTACAAGCATGAGACACACAGTAGTAATAGTAATACAATTTCTGCTACACATGTAGTTTGTTGCTGCTTTTGTTATGTTGACAAGTGCTTGTTATATTTCTGTTTCATTTCCTGGTTTCTTTTTGGCTGTGATGATCTCTTTGTGTTTTTCTCTCTTCTTTTCTGTTGTCTTCCTTCGTCCGTAGGCCGGACAACCGCAAGATTCAACATAAAACTTGGGCGGAACCCGTCATTTACAATCATGGAACCAAAGTCAAAAAAGTAACCGCACAGCGTGAGTACATTTCATGTGATACCTCCCCCATCCCTTCCTGTATCAGGTGATTTGATGATTAGCAGTTTTTAAAAAACAAAATGTCATGCACTCTTATGTTGTACAGATGATCTGACGTTACCATCCTTTCGTTTCCTACAGTACGGAAAGACATTACCCTGCGGCTGCAGTGCCGATTCTTTAACACCCTTGGCAGGAAAAATGTTTACTCGTAAAAGGTATTTGAGTTGTTTTCCTCATTGTTGGTAACCCCAAAGCAAGGCATGCTCATAACTATAACAGGCACGAAATATTGACATTTGGGTCACTGTCCAGTACTTTTTTTTTTTTTGGTAGAAACAACATTACTATAATGCTTTTTTGTAGGTTGAATAACACATTGCGAGTGTGAACAAGTACACTAAACTCTTGGGTTCAAGCAGGTGTTGTTTTTTTCACTACTTTTTTTTTTAATATACCCTCCACTAAACGCTAGTAGATTTGCTTCTCACAGTGCTGTTGCTAATATACCATTTTTCGATTTCACTAAAGGCACATGTACACCACCCTTGTTTACACGTGGGACCTCTAAGCCAGGAACAGTACACGTTCATCACCGTCCATTATGCAGATTGAGCTAGGACACCATTTTGCATTTTGATTTTGGATTTCTTTTTTGAAACAGATACATTTCTGGAGCAGATATTTTTTGAGAATATTTTTTGTTTTGAATTTTTTTAACTTGTTCACAATTTGAATTTGAGAAGACAAGATTTGGAATTTACGTAAGTCCAGATTTACATTATTTTACGGCTACATTTTATTTTTCAAAGGGGTTCAGCAAGATGTAATTTTTATTGTTTTATTTTTTATCAGGAGAAAGAAGATAATGACAAATGCCACGAGACATGTAATTCATTATTATTATCACATGAAACTATGAGAAATGTTGTGAGTGGATGTATCAGAAGTCTTAAGTAAAGCCTTTTGAATTTAGGATGTACAGTCAGCAGTAAATGCAATAGGAGGCTGTTTTTAATTATCTGTTTATGACCTGTAATTTGAGAGATTATAGATCAAACATTGTCCTGGTTTTAGGTGGTTTTCTTTTAAATCTCAAACCATGCATTACATAACATAAATCAAAAGAACATGGAGAGATGGCCAACTATTACATTTGCAGCAAGCTGTAACAATAACATTGCGTGAAAAAAAAAAAAATAGCAAGATGATATGTCAAATTGCTCCACTGATTTTTCTCATAGTTTTATATTTGTTGTAGATGATCCTTAACTCTTCCTAATTGAGTGGTATGTAGTTCGTGTAGAGTGTATGTGTGTTTCAAGGTAAAAGCGTCCATTAAATGTAAACGTCTGCTAGTAGGTAGATAACACATAAGAAGTATATAGCTAAAGCTGCTAAAATGCTGTAACGTATGTTGTATCTTTTGGGAGTCATTGTTTGTGTGTGTGTGTGAGAGAGAGAAAGTGAGTGAGTTAAGAAAGCAGTATTTTTGATGGAGCTCACTTTCTGTGGCTCCTCTTTTACATGAAATCAAGTGTAAGCACCGAAGTGTTGGTTGTATGTATTATGGTTATTTCAAGTTTCCATATTTCCAGACAAAGTTGGTTAGCGTCAGTTACCATGTTTTTTTGTACCTGAAGTTTTTAATTAGTGATGACCCTATTTTTTCCTAGATTTTTTTTTAATGTGCAATAATTCCCTGAGACTGTGTGTAATTTGAACATAGTAAAGTTTAAAATTTGTTAAAATTTGCACTGAAGCTTCTTCGTGTGTTTGTGATCAGGGCACATACCATAAGAATCTTCATTTCCAGTTTTAAGCAATTTTATACTTTCTGTGTACGTTCATGATGAAAATGTTTATTCATTTGAAATATAAAATTGATATGTTTGTACAAATCAAAGCACATGCAGTCATAATGCTTAAATCCCTGTTACAATTTACATTACATATTGAAAATATAATTTTTAGCATGAAATAATAAATTTATATATAATGCAAGGTTTCATTTAGATTTCACACTCATATTTCTGTTTATACAATATTTCAACACTAACAGTTTTCAGATGATTACGTTATGATTTGACTGTTGGATATCTGTGAAATGGTGTGTAAAAGATATCAAAAGTCTAAGTGGAACTTTGTAAATTATATCCTTGGTGGATTAACCAGGGGGGGAGGGGACAATCATCAGTTACCCCTAAGATGTCAAAGTACATTTTCACACATAAATGGAGGGAAAAGTGCCTAAAATGATAATCTCTCACACTTAATGTTCAAAAAACTTAGTGAACACACCCAGAGACAATGTCTAAAGTGGCCAATAAATTTTCAGAGAGTAGTAACAGCTAAAATAGTAATCATTGAGTAGAGGTCATTGATCAACTGTATTTAGTGTTTCATTATAATAATTATATTGGGGAAACACACAAGTTTCGAATTTTTTTTTAAAATGAAGTTTTCTCTTCTTTTTTTTGATGGAAGGTATTAACTATATTTTACATGGTCCTATATTTCATAAACAATTTGCTGATGATATATATAATCCTTTTTTTTTGTAGGGTTCAACTGTCTCCAGGAACTTTTTTGTCTTCCTTTTGAGAATTAAAAAATTGTTTTAAAATGTGTTACAGATGCTTTGTAACATTATACCGATTTCTTTATAGTTCTGAATCGACCAATTTCAGAAAAGTTTCCAGGTCATGGTTCTTTGATTTGGATGAAATTTGGCATGAAAGTTCAATCATGTCTGGAAGGCTTGTATTCTAAATATTAGGTTTCCTCCGAGAAATAGTTCTAGATTTATAGCCTGTGGAAGAAGGTGGTGTGCAACAGAAAATGTGACCCAAATCTGGGAAATAAGTCTCAGCTAACTTCATGACTCAATAACTTTGGAACTATTGATCACAGCCTAGTGATATTTACACACCAAACAAACCTCTCACCAAGGAATACGTGTATTGCATCAAAATATCCTCAGCCTGTTTACGTTAGCAAATAAAATACCCCAAAATATGCCTTAAAAGTCCTTACACGTCAAAAAATGCATATTTTGTGTGCCTGCTCTTGCAACTGTAATCCAACCAGGAAGGTGGCATTTATTTTTCTAGTAACCCTGATGTGAGCTCAGTATGCACACATTATGTCATCTCTATATATATCATCCAATCCATATTATATGTGGTTGAATATGCAAGAAATTGAAAAATCACTGGAACATGGTGGATTTTGGAAATGGTGTAGCACAAAAGGGACAAAAGATATCCAAGCCAAGTTGTATACACTACATAACTAGACTTTCCTCTAATGTGTGTCAAAATTTCAACTTGTTATTGCAAGGCACTAGTGCACAGTAAAGGTAGACCCTTAAATGCCCAGCACATTTTCAGTGGGAAGTTTAAAATTGCACAAGGATTTAAATGAAGATTTATATCTCCGTAACTACGAATGCTGGAGTTACAAATTATAGCTTGTTTCTTTCAGTACAGTCTGAGCTACATGCCTATTGTTGAAATAATTCAATTTGCACTAACCAAATAGAAGAAGAAGAAGACAAAAGTTAATAATCTTATTTTTTCATTACAAAATGTCAATTTCGTCAGGCCCCCACGTAGGCAACGCCAGGACGTGACGGTTCAAAACTTCCTGCGTATTGCCTGAAATGTATTTCATTCTCGTAGCAAGAATTGTGCACTTACTGATGATACTTTCGTAGAAAAATGTTTTCTAATATAAAAACCGTGCTTTTTAACAGGAAATTCAAAATTCCAAAAATTGTTATCTCGGAAACTATGAATCGTAGAGTTAAAACTTATACCTAGTTTTCTTCCGTACACACTAGACAATACGCCCATGGCCGAATAAACTTAATTTTAATTTATGAAGTAGAAGAAGAAGATGAAAGTTAAATAAAACAATTTTTCCACGAAATTTAAATTTCATCAGGCCCCCACGTATTCAACGCCGGAACGTGATGGTTTAATATGGAACCTGCATATTTGCCGGATATGTGTTTCATTCTCGTGGCAAGAATTGCGGACTTGCTTCTGATACTTTCGGAGAAAAAATATAATTTTTTAATGAAAAAGCAGCAAATTGTTTTTGGGGAAGTTGCACCCACTATCCCCCCTAAATATATTAAGAATCATATTGAACTTTACTAAATACTAATAGGTTGCTTAAGGCTCATTGTGTAGCCAAGACATGTAGCTCTTAACATTGCCTGAGTCGCAGTATGCTCCAAAAGTCGAAAAAACCAAATGTGACATATTTCACGTCTTGGCGTTTATGGTTTAAAAACATGTATTGGAACAGATGACCACTTTTTTTTGTAACAACCCAAAAATTGGGCTTTAACCTCGCAAGAAATCATTAGAAAGGAAGTAGACTATTATTTACAGTTCTTTAGACATACATTAACAGGTGAATTGAAAATCGTAGGACACCTTTGCATTTCAGAAAAGGAATGGATAAAATTAAATGTTCGAGTACCACAGATAAAAACTGGACCTACAGGTTGGGTGAAAAGTCCCTTTACATGTTAATAGCATAGTACAGTTAGACATGTAGATAAACATTGTTATGAATACAAAACAGTATTTTTTTTTTAAATTTCAACATTTCTTTTGAATAAACAATGTCTGGTTAACGTTAACATTTATTGTGAATAACATATTAACATTGTTACAAAGGTTCAAGGTTCATTGATCAACAACGTCAGTGTGCACTCCTCCATGTTCGATGCAAAGGTTGATGCGTCGCCATGTTCTTGTGTGCATCCGCTGCAGCATATCACGGGTGATCCTTTCAAATGCCATGTGAACTCAGTCTTTCAGTTGATCGTCGTTCACGTATCGTCGTTTGCGTCGTCTTTTAATATGCCCCATAGTGCATTGTCCGGTGTGGTGAGGTCTGGGCTTTGTGGAGGCCATGGCAACGGTGCTGGAAGGTCTCATGATCCACGTCCAATCCACAAAATATGGTGGAGTATTTTGCATGCATGCACACATTGCTCCAAGTCACGATCACTCAACTCATTCACTAAGGATGGCATAAAACATGAAATGTTCAAGTCTTTCCGCATGTGGTCGATCGCGGGATGCCTAATTCTGCAGACCGCTTATGGGTTGACTTAAACGGCGATCGTTCAATTGATTCCTCCACAGCAGCACACGTTTCAGTGCGAGTCGTAGGCCTTCTAGGTACCTCTACGTGGTGCATAGAGAGCACTTCTCGTCACAAAGGTTTTCTTCTCCCATTCGAATAACGTTGGTCGTGATGGCGGCGGTTTTCCAAACCGCACAGCGAAGTCCCTCAAAATGTCTGTCATTGTCTTCTTTGTGTTCTGACGTTCGTGAACCCACACAGAAGCCACCAAACGCTCCTCAACAGTGAAAGCACTTGTATCTGCCATGGATTCACTCTCTCAACTGAATGCAGTGGACCACGTTCTTCTACCACGTCCTTCCCACACTAACCGAAGTGAACGTGACATGCGCAGGACTCAGCTTATGGCGGGAAATTCTTATCTCTACAATCTGTAACAGAACAACAATAATGTTAATAATAAATAATAATAAAGAGTCAATCTGCTCAACAATAGTAAAAAATATAGTTTTTGTATTCATATCAATGTTTATCTACATGTCTAACTGTACTATGCTATTAACATGTAAAGGGGCTTTTCGCCCACCCTGTACATTCCAAGATAGAACTACAACATAGCCGCTATATTGAAATCTGCTATCTTGTGTATCTTGGCTTTGGGTTACATATCATGTGAGACTCACATATGATGTATCAAATCGGGCCATTTTTTTTCACCACAGAATTTTATTTCTGCAATTACATTTATTTTGCAATATGTTGTGTGGTACAAAAGTTATTAGCTTAAAAATTTGAAACAACTACATCCAAGTGGCCACATGATGTTACCAATTATGCTCGTTGAAGGCACTTTGCTTAGTCGTTATGCACCAAAACATCTGGAAAAATTAATTATGTTGTAGGCCTCCAGGACTCCTTGCTGCAGTTGGTCCTCGCGGTACCCATATTCACCCTAAATGCACAGCGCTAGCTGGAAATGCTGCAGGAGACAGTCTTCTCTTCAATTCTTACTGAAGATGGCAGTTTCCCCTGTTATTTCCAACATAATGAAGTTCCATCATAGTATGGAGCAAATGTTCGTCAATGTGTCGATATGAATTACCTGGCGCCCGACCCTGTGGCCGAGTGGTTAGCACATCGCGCTGCGACGCCAAGGGTCCCGGGTTCGAATCCTGGTCGGGCTTGGTTGTTTGTGAATGTCCATTCATCAATTTCATCACTCATCCCCATCTTCGCAAATTAGCCAAGAGGCACAAAACGCGAAGTAAAATAAACTAAATCAATCAATCAATCAATGAATTACCTGGTCATTGGATTGGTTGGAATTGTCCAGAGGAATGGACATCCAGATCACCCGACCTAACCCCCTGGTTTCTAACCGTAGAACATCTGAAATCTGAAAATCCGCGACAAAGATCACTTGCAGGAACGCACCCTGGAGACCTGTAAAATAATATTTCCAGAAATTCTTGTGGGAGTGCATAACGAGTGCATTATGCTCTGTCCTCAGCCACGCAAAGAGTAGCGTACTGAACACATAACATAGATGCATAACATGTTGTCCTTGGAGTAATACTGCTCACATTTTCATCTGGCGGCTGGGAAACGGAAGGAATTAGCGATCAGTTGAATCCTATTCGAATGACATCGGATATTATCATGGCACTAGACACCGAATGCTCCTAGCGGGATGAAACAAAATAATAACGTTTAGTGGATGCAGAAATGAATTTGTGAGTGAGAAAAACTTGCCTGATTTGTACATCATAATGACAACCTTCCCTTTTGAAAATAACTAATATGGTGGCTATAATACAGGTCACACCTTTTTATGTGTGGTAGTCGGATATTTAATTATACATTCTTTTTCTGAAATGAAAGGGTGTCCTATGATTTTCAATTCACCCTGTTAATGTATGTCTAAAGAACTGCAAGTAATCGTCTACTTCCTTTCTAGTGATTTTTTGCGAGGTTAAATCCCAATTTTGGGGTTGTTACAAAAAAATGGTCATCTGTTCCAATACATGTTTTTAAACCATAAACGCAGAGACGTGAAATACATCACTAGAGCCCGGAAGTTTGGCAAAATGCCTATTTTTATCTACTGCATATATTGATAAAATTTTTCCGCATATACGTTTCTTATGTTGTTTCGAATGTTTTGGAAGCCTTTTCATTTTGCCTATTTTGCCTATTTGGCACCCTACTGCCTATTTTTAATTATAATGCCTTTTTTTTTTGCCTTTTTCAATGAAATTTGACATTTTTTTAATAAAAAAAATGTGTGTATAAATTATTTTTCTCCCAAAAAACGTTGTTGGCATTTATTTTTCTTCCGTTTATTATGTGAATAATTTTCGCCTTATTTAAGTAATATTGAACTCACGCATGTTTCAACATTGCTGAAGGAGAAAAGTGTGAGAAAAAAGTATTTCATGCTGAGTCAGGATATTGCCTTTCGGTTAACATTTCTTGTGCATGATTGACTGCTGAAGTGGACAGGTTGATTTCGAACACAAAGAAAATATTTCTGAAATCTCCCTCTCGAACCCGAAAATTTCCAGAAGTTGCGATTGAGCTTAGTTTACCTCAGCAACCAGTCTTGACGAGATAGGGAACCTGGATATCAGCAGCTATATAAAGGGTGATCCATAAAGAACGCCGGATTTGAAGTTGCTATAAATGAAATTTATTTTTGGAAAAGAAGCACAAAACACATACCATTCTCTTCAGGAGATATTAAGGTTTAAACATGGAAAACAATATCAGGCATATGACCCCCCTACTAGCCCTACACGCAATCACTCGGTACATGAAATTCACCATGAGCCGATCACACATTTCCCCATCAAGTGTGTTGAAACACGTCGAATTTCTTGCTGAAGTTCCAACAAATTTCGGGGTTTGTTCTGGTGAACTTGTGACTTGGTGTACCCCCAGAAGAAAAAAGTCACATGGTGTCAAGTCACAAGATCGAGGTGGGAAGGTTTGGTCTCCTCGCAACAAGATTATTCTGTCCGGGAACTTCTCACGCAGCAGATTGATTGTTTTTTCTGAAGTGTGGCAAGTTGCGCCGTCTTGTTGGAACCATACATTTTCGATGTTCATTTGATCCAAACAAGGCCAAAGAAAATCAGTTAGCATTGCACGGTAACGAATTCCATTCACTGTCAGAGCATTTCCTTCTTCGTCTTCAAAAAAGTAAGGACCGACCAAACCCCCCACTCCAAATCCCACACCAAACCGAAACTCTCTGAGGATGCATTTCCTTTTCCTGAATCTCTCTTGGGTTCTTAGATCCCCATATTCGGCAATTCTGCTTGTTTACGAACCCGTTTAAATGAAAATGAGCTTCATCGCTGAAAATGATGCACTTTGCGAAACCCTCCTTCTCTCGTTCCCTTTCAAGGATCCAGTCAACAAATTGCCGTCGTTTTCCATGATCCGCTGGTTTCAGTTCCTGCGTTAACTGCACTTTGTACGCGTGCAAGTGCAGATCTTTCGTCAAGATTCTTTGCATTGTTGTTGGCGCCATATGCAGTTCTTGAGCACGACAGCGATACGATTTTGCAGGACTCACAGCAACAGAATCACGCACAACAGCAACGTTTGCTTCACTCCGGCGAATTCGAGGGCTTGATGCCTTGTGTTGATCCAGTTTCTTCAAATTTCTTGATCAACCTACGAACAGTTGATTCGTTCGGTGCATGAAGATGACCAAGTATCGTACGGAGTATCCGAACAGTCACCGCGAAACTTTCACCATTCTTGTAGTGCGTTTTGACAATCAAAACTCGCTGTTCGTTACTATACCTTTCCATGGCGTTAGCAACACACGCAAACAGTAGAACAACTGAAACGCTTCTCAACACACAACCTCAATGATAACTGATAACAACAATCGCACCAACAATGCTGCCAACCAAACAAAAAAAATATGGCGTCCTTTTCAAATTCGGCGTTCTTTATGGATCACCCTTTATTATGCTAACAACCTTGAAAAAATCAGTGAGGTGATCGATGCTCTTCCAGAAAATGAAGCAGCTTCAATTCGTGAAGTGAAAAAACTCCTGTGCTATTCAAGTTTACTTTTGCACATTATGGTGCATTGCCAGAGACAATTACAATTATAGCATCCATGAAAATCTTCGAGGAATCTATGCAGCAGATGATGGAAGTGCCAGGAGAAAAGGGGTGAGCTGTTGCGGAAAAGTGCTAACGGGTAGTGAGTGCAAATGAGGACTTGAAACAATTGAAAACAATTTGTGATATTCTAAAAGGTGAAAATGCTGTTACCAAAATGAGTCCAGTTACATTAGCTTGTTATATGTATATGCTCCAATAACTTCTGTCGAAGTAGAAAGATCATTTTCTATTATGAAAAACATTCTCTCTGACAGACAACTATCAATGAATGTTTAGAACTTAAAAAGCACCTTGTAGTTATGTGCAATCAAGACGGAGAAAATTGAAATGCTCTTCCCAATTTAGATTTTAACATTTTGCCAGAAATTATAGATAAAAGTAAGCGACTTCTAAATGTGCCCTTTTTTTCGGTTTATTTTGCCTTTTTTTTTCATTTTTAGTGCCTATTTACCACATTATAAATGCCTTTTTGCCTGCCTATTTTAACGAAAATAAATGCCTGAACTTCCGGGCTCTATACATCACATTTGTTTTTTTTCGAATTTTGGAGCATACTGCGACTCAGGCAATGTTAAGAGGTACATGTCTTGAGTGCTACACAAAAAGCCTTAAGCATCCTATTAGTATTTAGTAAAGTTCAATATGATTCTGAATATTTTTAGGGGGGTGGGGTAGTGGGTGCAACTTCCCCCGAAAAAGAAATTTCTGTTTTTTCATTATAAATTATATTTTTCTCCGAAAGTATCAGAAGCAAGTCCGCAATTCTTGCCACGAGAATGAAACACACATCCAGCAAATATGCAGGTTCCATTTTAAACCATCACGTTCTGGCATTGCCTACGTGGGGGCCTGATGAAATTTAAATTTCATGAAAAAATAGTTTTACTAAATTTTCATCTTCTTCTACTTGATAAATTAAAATTAAGTTTATTTGACCATGGGCATATTGTCTAGTGTGTACAGAAGAAAATGAGGTATAAGTTTTAACTTTACGATTCATAGTTTCCGAGATAACAATTTTTGGAATTTTAAATTTCCCGTTAAAAAGCACGGTTTTTATATTAGAAAACATTTTTCTATGAAAGTATTATCAGTAAGTGCACAATTTTTGCTACGAGAATGAAATACATATCAGGCAATACGCAGGAACTGTTTTGAACCCTCACGTCCTGGCGTTGCCTATGTGGGGGACCGACGAAATTGAAATTTTGTAATGAAAAAATTGGATTATTTCAACAAAAGGTGTGTAGCTGAGACTGTACTGAAAGAAGCAAGCCATAATATGTAACTCCAGCATTCATAGTTACGGAGATATAAATCTTCATTTAAATCCTTGTGCAATTTTAAACTTCCCACTGAAAATGTGCTGGGCGTTTAAGGGTCTACCTTTATTGTGCACTAGTGCCTTGCAATAACAAGTTGAAATTTTGACACACATTAGAGGAAAGTCTAGTTATGTAGTGTATGCAACTTGGCTTGGATATCTCTTGTCCCTTTTGTGCTACACCATTTCCAAAATCAACCATTTTCCAGTGATTTTTCAATTTCTTGCATATTCAACCACATATAATATGGATTGGATGATATATATGGAGACGACATAATGTGTGCATACTGAGCTCACATCAGGGTTACTAGAAAAATTAATGCCACCTTCCTGGTTGGTTTACAGTTGCAACAGCAGGCACACAAGATATGCATTTTTTGACGCATAAGGTTTTTTAAGGCATATTTTGGGGTATTTTATTTGCTAACGTAAACAGGCTGAGGTTATTTTGATGCAATACATCAATTTGTTTGGTGTGTAAATATCACTAGGCTGTGATCAATAGTTCCAAAGTTATTGAGTCATGAAGTTCGCTCTTGAGACTCATTTCCCAAATTTGGGTCACATTTTCTGTTGCGCTCCACCTTCTTCCACAGGCTATAACTCTAGAACTATTTCTCGGAGGAACCTAATACAAGCCTCCCAGACATGATTGAACCTTCGTGAGAAATTTCATCCAAATCAAAGAACCATGACCTGGAGGCTCTGGTCGATCTGACATGGAATGAATGACCCATAAATATGTTTAGCTTATACAGAGGCTGTTCAGCGTATATTTGACCAAACACGATTCCTTCCCCCTGCGCTCAGAATGAATTCTCCCAACCTTGGTCGGGCATGTTTGTCAGTGTAGTGTGTGAGCTGTAAAAGAGTGGTTGTTTTTTCTCGCTTGGCCGAAAATGCTGCCAAAACAGTCACTTTTGGGAAGGTTATGTTGTAGCCCTTTATGACACAAAGTTCAGTGTGTCAATGATCAGGAAGTAGTGTAAGAGCAAGAATTGTGACATTAGTTTGACTTTATTCAAGAATGTGATCGGCAAATATAAGGATTGCATGGCCCCAGCGTTCGGTTGTCCATAAAGGGGACGAGAACACGGCCGTGCACACAAGCCACCACCAGTATGCTGGCGAAACTTCGCAGAATGGCCATGCAAGAGAATCCACCGACCCAAAGACAGATGGAAAATTATCTAAGTATGTTTTTGGAAACTGTTAACCGCACCTTGCACCTGCATACTGGTGGTGGCTTGTGTGCACGGCTGTGTTCTCGTCCCCTTTGTTGGAGAACCGAACGCTGGGGCCATGCAATCCTTATATTTGCCGATCACATTCTTGAATAAAGTCAAACTAATGTCACAATTCTTGCTCTTACACTACTTCCTGATCATTGACACACTGAACTTTGCGTCATAAAGGGCTACAACATAACCTTCCCAAAAGTGACTGTTTTGGCAGCATTTTCGGCCAAGCGAGAAAACGCAAACACTTGGAAAGTTATGCAACACACTCCTCCCAAAAGCGGCTTAGTTTGGGCAGGATTTTTGGCCCAGTGAGAAAACACAACCACTTTTTTTACAGCTCACACTACACTGACAAACATGCCCGACCAAGGTTGGGTGAGTTCATTCTGAGTGCAGGGGGGAGGAATCGTGTTTGGTCAAATATACGCTGAACAGCCCCTGTATTATTAAGATTTATATATAAATTGAAAAGCAAGGTGTGACACCTCTTTAACTTATTTGAATTAGTTAATAGTTATTAGTAAAATACTTAATGCAGTAGTTAATAATTAAGATTTCATGGTATTTAAAAATTGCTATAAAATATTAAATTTAACATTATTATTCTTTCACAGTTTCTGTAAGTAAATATTGGAGAATGTTTAGTATCTTTCACTTCTCATGCTCACTGCAACATAAATATTCATAGCTTCAGAAATGAGTTCCACTGTAAATATAACAGATAGTGAGAGCTTTTTCTTTCGCAGTAATTATAATTCACAGCTGCTGTCAGCTTAGGCATTTTTGAAAGTATTAAGCCATTGCTTAATATTCTACATTTATTAATTTGCAGTTCATAAATCTCAAGGAACTCAGTGAACTCACATTGGATTCTAAAACTGGTGACTTAAGGTGTGTGGCAAGTGATGTATGGACCTCATTTTAAGGACTGTTTCGTCTTCTGCATGATGTTTCGTGATTAGGTTTCTAGTGATCTAAACACTAACAACCATTTAGCTTCTTTCTGGAATATGATGTTTAGCGTTAGAATCAAATACAAATAGCCTGGGTACTTTGGCTCGACTCTTGATGCCACCAAAGGTTCCAGACTTCAATCCTGGTGTGGGATTGCGTGTTCCTTTGCAAGTATAATGTAAACCCTCTAATCATCATTCATCATCATCATGATTAGCCTGAAGAGGCAGAGAAGTGATGTAATACCAAAAAGATAAAACTAATTTCCATTGTAGAATTTTGGTAGAAGCAAATACGACTGAAATGATGAAATTACCATATAAAAGCCAAATTCATTGAAAGAAATTGATGGCAAAGCAATAAATAAGTGACAAATAATAGGATAAATTACCAATAAGCCAAAATGCAAAATAAAACCATTTTCTGGCTCTAACTGAAAGTAAATTGAATTCAATTTTGTTGAGCACCATCTTCAAGGTCCTGAAGAAAAGATGACTTTTAAAATTTCCAATATCTGAATACAACTTATTGATGAACATGTTGCCATTTGAGGCTTTTAATTTCAATTTCAAGATGCCCATCAATATTGCCTAAAGGTTGGCAGAAGGTGGTCTTAAATGACTATATCTTTGTTATATCAATAAATATTTTTTTTTATGCATTACTTTACCACTTTACAAGATGCTGGCAGTGACCCCAAAAATCAATAGAACCTTCATTAATTTATTTTGTGGATACGTAAGTACGTTATTTCATTATATTAATTGGTTAGTGTTTTTCTTTCCTGGAGACATTTCATTAATCCTAAGGATGCAACAATTTTTTATGTGCCAGTATTTGTAACTGTATATAAAAATTGTCTCCATCCCTTCCATACTTGACCAATCTTAATTCGTTCCCATCTTTAAAATACCCAACACTAAATTTCTCATAATTGACACTTCATAGTGAAAAATTACTTTGAACATTTACATGTTGCTTATTTTTATTTAGCCATATTATTTGATACAGTTCTCAAAAATGGAGTCAATAAATTGTGTTCTACTGATTTGTAATTGAATATGTTGCATCAACTTTTATAAGAATTGGGAATTTTTTCCTTACATACTCAAAAATGGAGTCAATAAATTGTGTTCTACTTTTATATGAATTGGGAATTTTTTCCTTATACATATTTTTTGATCGCACACCATGATGAGTTTTTTTCTTAATGTTTCTATTTTCATGGACGATGGAGGTGCATACCAAATTTTAAGGAGGCCTATATCCACTTTGAGTCCCTCTCTCTTAACGGGAAAATAGGAAGCTTAAGAATTGGGATATATTTTCGTTGCCCAGGAGTCAGTCGAATTATACTAGTCCCAGGGTAATTTCAGGGTTGCCACCACTGATTTCTTCATGAACAATGGACGATAGTCATAGCTATCCAAACAGCTTTGTATCCCATAAGAAGGGAGTTGCACTTGCGTGGGGTTTGTCTCCCTTGCAGAAAATGTAGCACCGGTGTTGCAATCTTATGCTACTTAGCTTTCTTCCAGGAGTTGAAATATATCATGAATGTTGCGAAACATCAGTTATAACATTCTTGTCCACCCTTAGAATTTGAATAGTGTAGGAGGGAACTGAATCACAAATATTCTAATAGTTATAGGCTCATACTACGATACGCAAGTGTCCTCGTACTGGCTAACAAGGCACACATGATAATGTGAATGGACAAGTGTGACTGGAGGATACTTGAGTTGTATTAACTGTGTCTTACTCAGATGCGAATCAGAAATATTTAAATTTTATTAACATAAATGTGGCAGTAATTTAGTTTTTAGTTATCAGATCTTTTTGGCAATTTTTTTTTGCAAATTTTTTCTGCTTTTTCCCCCCTTCTCTAGCTTCTGTCGCTGATGTACTATAAGTTTACAGGAGTTCTTATATACGTAAATAAAAGTAGTTCTTTCTGTATTGTTCTTTTTTGGAATCTTTAGTAGTGTTCTCAAAACTTTGCATTCTTCCCCTCCCCCCTCGATATTTTTTTTAAAAGTGTACCTGGCTGGGCTCAAATTATGACTAAGTGAGCAAATTCCCTGCTGCATGGGCATATTTTGCATTTGAATTTGTGCAGAGGAGATGAGTGTGTATGTGTGTGTGTGCACATTGTGAATATTTGCATTTGAGTGTAATGTGTTGGAGACATTTACACTTGAGTGGTGTGTTCTGCCATGCTAACGTAATTGTTGCAATGGATTAAGTTAAAGGCAGAGAAAGACTAAAATGATTCATCCATATGAATGAATCCATATGAAAATCCACATGAAGAGTTACTTGAACGAAAATTAAATTTCCCCTTGAAAAATGTGTTTTTATTGTTTCTTATTCATAGAAATGAATAACATTTTTTTTAAGGTGAAAAATTTACATTTTTCAGTATCGCAAAAGTTTTTTTTTTCTTTTAGGTATGATAATTAATTTTTAGAAGGGAACACATCCTTCCTTCTTCCCTCCACAATTTTGACAAGTTTTCACTTGACTCATGATGAATTTGGACTTTAAGCACTGCACTGTTTTTTAAATGGTCAAAAAATGTAATTTTACCTTATGTCAAGCATCGTTCCCTTGTCGAATGTTACCAAATGAGTTTACTTGCAATACCCAAATAAAATTGTTGTAATGAATAGTTAAAATGAGTATGAACTATGGCACAGTCACGGACACTTCGGCGTTGTAATAATTGCATTGAAAGACCATGGATTTGTTACGACTGAAAGTGACCGTGACTGTACAATCCCCTACTTAGCTCTGATTGCATTTCGAGATGACAAAAAGTAGTATTAAGTGAAGATCTTGTGCGTTAATAGATCAATTTGTGAAAATATTTTGCCAGATAGCAATTTGTAGAATCAACTTGGCAACATCCCAACTTCCAAATATAAGAAACAAGTTAAAAAGTGTGTGGATTTGTATATATTACTTACAATATATTGAAGGTATGTAGTACATGTGCACAGTGATTCTGTGTGTTTCATGTTTAAACATGAACAAATAGAATGATGCCTTTTATGTATGTGTATGTGAACTGTTAACAATTTGCTGCCAATGCTGAAACTAGGCATGATTTGAATTTGCATAGTGATTTTACTAACTGAAATGTGTTTTGTGTCTATAATAGGACATGTGTGTGTTCTACTTGCACGGAGAGATTTTTCATGTACTAGCCATAATAGTTACATATGAATAGAAATACATGAAGTGTATGCTCTGTTCAAAATCATTGACACTAATTTTTCATATTCTATTTTTAATGGATGATGTTTCAGAACAGTGTAATGACTAGAGGGTGGATTTTTGCACAAAGGCATGCTTGTTCTTTGTAAAAAAACATGCTTTAAATTTATATAAATTAAATTTGGCATATTTGAATCACTTTGACCAAGGATTATAGCAGTGGTGTATTCTGAAAATTTGACCTGGTTTACAGCAACAATTTTTATTTGTTTTATATTAATTAGATATAATAGAAATAAAATACTAATGCAGGCATGCAAGTAAAACAAAAATAGAAGTCAGATGTCAAATTTTCTGGCAATTTCTGTGTATATATATGAAAAAATGTGGTTTACTGGTGCTATACCAGTTAACATGAGAGAATACGCCACTGGGTTATAGTACATATACAGATGTGACTAAACCTTATGCAAGGAAAATTTGTTTGGCAGGGCTCTTGCACATTGGAGTTTAATATTTTCATTATAGTGCATACACATTTTCAAGATTTTAGTGCATAAGAATCCACCTTCTAGTAGAGACAGACTTCTTTACAATTTAGCAGTTTGAGCATTTGCTGATCTAAGAGAATGAAGTCACATGCATGTTGTTTGAGAAAGAAAGAATAGATTTTGTCTTGCATTATTATAGAAAAAGTGTGTGTTATGATGATGATGCAGTGAAATGACCTGAATGTTTCTTTATTTTGCAGTACGCCTCTCTCGGGTTGGGGCATCAAGCTCATAGTGTGTGATGACTCCGTAGGTAGTAGCTTCATTTCTTCCCTTTCTTTTACTAGATTTTAAGTCATCAGCCTGTGAAACTTTTGGAAAGTAGTTACTTAAGACTGTATATCTCTTCCTGGTAATGTGTTTCTCTATCGTGCTCATGAAGAAAAATATTTTACTCCAAAAATTATGTTATCTATTGAATATGAATTGTTTGGAATATATGCCTCAAAGATACCTACAAATTCTTGGTAATCCTGTATTAATTTTGCTCATGAATGGGAAAAGCTGTAGAAACTTTGATTTCAAATACCGTATTTGCCAGCATATAAGATGCATCAGCATATTTTGGACACATTTCTGAGGGAAAAGCTTTATCACTTATTATAATTAATGTATAGTATTTGAAATATTAAGTAATATGTATGTCTACTTTAAAAAAAAAACTTAACCTAACCTAACTAGGAAAGAACACATTTTAAACTCCTTCACCACAAGGAAATTGTCTATTAGAACAGAACATTTCCAGAAATGGAGGTAATCAAAAAGTGATTATCAGCTTTTCAGATGTATTTTTAATGGAAAAAAGTGTCTTATACGGCCGCAAATGTGGTAACTCCAACAGAATATTCACAAGCATACCAAATGTCTTTTATTTGCCTATTCACCATTGTTAGAAATCTTTTGGTTAATTATGACCAAGGTTATAAGGTACTGGAATATTTTGGCCTTAATGGGAAATTTTAAAATCCCGATGTTTGCATCTGCAAAAGTTCGTCAGTAAAATTGTAAGGAATGTCTATATTGAAAATATCAAATTCTGCATACAGTTCCTCCATGAAGCAATTTTCACATTTCTGGAATCGATTTTCACATTTCTGGAATGAGAACAGTCACTTGTGGAAAACTAGCAGTTTTAATAGAAGAATAATCCAAATTTCCCTGATTGTTCAGGATCAAGAAAGTATATTTTGCTATGTTTTGAGACTTGCCATAAAAATGAAAGCAAAGGATTCACACGCTGAAATTCTGTTAAGGCAATGCTTTTGATTTTGTAAGTATATGAAGCATGCTACATACTAACATGGAAACATGGTTATATATGCATGTAGAGCTTATAAAACCAGCCAGGTTAGTGTGTTTTTTGACTGCATTTAGTTATTAATATAAATTAGCAACCTGTTTTTGAAACAACCATTGTGATATAAACTAAGAAATAGATGTTTGAAAGGGATTTAAGACCGGGGAGAACCTAATTTATCTGATAGAACTTACTAAATTTGTTTTTTATTTATTTATTTATTTCCTTCAACAGATAAATTACTAAATTATACTATAGAATAATATACCACCCAATTAGTAATTTAGCCGGACCCCGTGGCCAAGTGGTTAGCCCATCGCGCTGTGACGCTAGGGGTCTCTCTAATCCCGCTCGGGCTTGGTTGTTTGTAAATGTCCATTCATCAATTTCATCCCTCATCCCCATCTTCGCAAATTAGCCAAGAGGCACAAAACGCGAAGTAAAATAAAACAAATCAATCAATTAGCAATTTAGAAGCGCTTCACCCAAGACAATACAAAACAAGACCAAAAAACAAACAAGATGTCATTTTTATTCATATGCAGTGATATATTGCTAAGTATAACATTGTACTCATTGATTGAGATACTAAAATCAAGATTAGATTGCAATATAGATATTTTGTTGTACGCAAAGGACATTCTAAATAAGAGGAGAAATATGATATAGCTGTACGTATTTTCTACATTTGTAAAAAGTCCATATTGTAGGCTTCTACCGGCAAAATTGAATCCAGGTTCGTATTACAACCAACACTTGTTATCAAGTCTGAAATATGCTCTTAATGTATCCAGTGTACAAGAATCAACATTTGAGATTCAATACCGTGAGTGTCATTGAATGGGGGAGGGAAAGCGTACATCCTAGAAAAGTCAGTCAGCGTAAATTATATACTTTTTACCTATAATTTCATTTGTCACATTAGTTTGCGTTAATAATGGTATAGGACTGAAGGCAATGAGGTTTTGGGAAAATACCTTCCTCCCCCCCCCCTTTTACATTAAATTATATAATATAAACTTTCACATGACAAACAGATTGTAGAATTCAGGATATTGACAACCTTACTTAGTAAACCTTTATATAAACAATAAAATTTAAATTAGTGGGGGGGAGGATACAAATATAATAGTGTATCGTATGTATTACTTTATTTGTGCATGGACAGATGTCTACATCCTGCCCATTAAACAGGTTAATGCAAGCCTTCATAATAGTCTGAACTATGTGTAATTATTTTGGCATAGCTTTCTCTACCATTAGGATATGAACAATATTGATGAAATAAACTGAAGTAGAGCAACAAGTAATAAATTGTCCATATTTTTTCCAGGATTCAAACCTAATCCCTCTGGTTTCATAATGTTTTTACATTTATGAGAACAACAAAATATAATTTGTAGTAAAGTTGTTGGGAATGTCACAGATTTACGAATATGCTATTTTTCTCTGATATAGTACCAGTTCTTCAGTCCTATACCTACGTCATATTTTTCAATATTCTGTTCATCAATAAGATTAGAAAGAAGCAAAGATTTACACTAAGTACACATTAAACAATTAACTGTGTGTACCATACACTATACAAGGCGAGTCATAATTGTCTTCAGTATTTTAACGTACCACTATATTGTAATGGAAAGTGAAAAGTAACATAGTTAATGGTAATGGGAGAAATGTTCATTCCTTTTTACTGTACATTTACAAATGTTTGATATGTTCACCATAATAACATCCTGTATTCTACTTCTGCACACTTGCTACAACTTTGCCTGGTTCATCTTAGCGATAGTCATGGTAATGCCCTGTTGCAGTTTGTAAACTTTTCGACATTTACATACCCCATATGATTATGAACTCTCTTTTGGCATACTTTGAATAAACTCCATCGTAACACCCTGTATTTATAAACTAAGTTATTGACTAGTAAAACTACCATATCAGAGTGTGTGTCAGTAAGGTGGTTAGCAGAAAGATCCATGTCACCAGCTTTTGTGGAGTGAAGGTTTGTCACATTCATCATTTCGTTCTGTGCACAGATGGTACAGTGGGATGCACAAGTATTTTGCAGAACATTGTCCATGTACGCTACTTTTTCTCTTGCATTCTACTACATGTTTTTAAGGAATGCATTTTTACGTATGGTGGTGCAGAGGTTGCCAGTCAGCATTTTCTAAGCTCTGGTTCCATATCATTCTCTAGAATAAACATAGTTATGGATAATTTGCTTGGCAATACTTATACCAAGGGGTCCTGGGTTCGATACCCGGTGGAGGCACAAGAGGTTCGGATCCCACTTTAAACTGTAGGTCCAGTCCTGTTAAGCCTTACTGTGCATAAAGTGGACTTAAAACAACAAATCAATGAAGTAATACTTATGCATTCCACTGTATAATCACACTCCTAGTTGACAGGAACAGGAACTTTCTGACCCTGGGGGAATTGAAGATTCTTTAGCATATCGTTTTTAAGTATAGTTGTGGAATTACCTTGTAACCTAAGGTATCGTACTCTTTCATTACAATAATAGCTGCTGTATTGCTGGGAATGAAAGTAGTGCAGTGTATGTTTGCTTTGTACTATTGTGTTGTGTAAAGTTAATTCTGCTCTAGCAGTCACATACATCAGTTATTGCTCTGTTGTAATTCTTGTGTTTGCAATGGGTTTCTCTAAGTGTAGTGAAATGCATCTGTTCAGATGTATCACTGCTCACTTTGTTTTTTCAGATCGTTTACGTCGAATGGGCCGGATGTCACGCAATATCACGGTTGGTTGGGTGCTCAACACCAAGAAATGAAAAGTGCACCAGTTTGGATATTCACTGCGTGATAGTTCCTCCCCGTCTTAAATGTCCCCAAATCTTTCTCTTTGTCTTTGTCAAACTTTCTGCTCCGTGCATGCCGTGCAAGATTGTCATTGTGTAAACTGCAGCTGCACGTGTATTACTGCCAAAGGAAATTGCACTCCGTGGAAACGTTTATGGATACTCATGAGAAGATGTGCACGTGTGTGCTCATGTACTCTGAATGTGTCAGCCGTGCTGAACAGCTTAGCTTGGTTGTTGGTGAAGTGTTTCCACCAACGGATCACACCTTGCAGTGAGGACACAATGCGAGACATTTTTCTCTCTTTTTTTAAACTTTAGAATAGAGCTTTGTTTTTATGCATTTTAGAGAAAGTTTGATATTTATGCTGTATAAATTGTGGAAATAAAAAAAAAAGCTAATTTAGTTGGATTGTTTTAAAATCAGCAATCATATGTTCAGCATTGTACTGTGTACAAATTTGTATGTATTTGTTGTTAATTCTGAAGAGTGTGAAAGGAATGGTGTTATCTAATTTGTAAATATTGTTGGGGGCGAAAATTAATTCTACATTAAATGTTACACTGTGCAAGTATGCCTTTGTAAGTTGTCCTAGTGGAGACCGGTAGAATAAGTCAGTTCATAGAATTGCCTCTATGGAGAGCAGTCATGTAATCACAAGCTGTAGTAATTGCACATGCATATAATATATATATCATGTATCATAATGAGTCTTACGGTAATCATAAAAATAAATAAATGTAACAATGAAATCTGTTTTCTATTGTGTGTACTGTAAGAAAGAAAAAACCCTGTTAACAATGGAATAATTATTTTCTTTGATTCTGATTATGTTGTCAGCTTACAAATTGCAGACACTTAACCTGCTGTTACTCGTGAGTGTGTTCACTTTAGTTTTCAAACGCTTGTAATTCGAGCTTTGAGCAAGTGAGCCAAGCTCTCGTCTACCTTCCTTTCCGAGTATCCCCTTCTAAAAAATACCACAATACAAAATGCGAGCCATCGAGAAGGGAGCATGGTGCTCACTCGTGTGCAACTGTATTTTTGCATGACAATTTGATTCTTAAATAAAATAAGTGAAATGTCAAACAGGGTGTATGCAATTTTGTAAAAATGAAATTCCCTGACTTTTCCATACCAAGAACCAAAATTTTACAGACCAAACCATTAGGACAATTAGTGTACATGTCTGAAAGAAGGTCAATATTTTTCAGCTAAATGCATGCTTAGAATCTTGCTAAACCTAATACTGGAATATCTATTTCACATGTAAAGGTAATAACGAGAAGGGAAACTCTCAAGAAGGGTGCATTTTTATGTGATACTTGACTTGATCATTGACCAATGATTACAAAGAATTACTTTTTTTAAAAAAAATCGTAAATTATTTCATAAATAATACATAATTATAGTACAATTTAATAACACATGTATTTTTGCCAATAACTATCCAACAGATGCTAAAAAAGCAACAATAAATGGTAAATTCCCATACCCACCATATTCCCATATTGTAGTAGATTTCTACATGAAAATAGCTGACATTTTATTGTAAAAACTGGTAATGGTCAATATATTAAACTGAAGTGTAGTTTGCCAACAAGTTTTAAATGTCTTTATTGTTTCTGTGTTCAAGTACGTACTTTTAGTGCACTACTACAAAAAAGTTGACTTTTTCCAGACAGTAAATTTCCCTCACTTTTCAAGGTTTACAGACTGGTAGACACCTTCAACCAATATTTTGAAAACATGATTGTAAAATTTTCAAGTTCGGTGCCAGTGAAAATTTGAAGTGTGTTAGCATTAGTTCAAGGGGGCCCCAAAATTTAAGATCTTTTCAATGACTAAAATATTCTTTTCATCATTTACACAACTACTTTTAAGAAAATTACAAAATATTTCTACTTAAGTTTCCATGCTTTAAAAATAACATTGTTCACTCTGTTGTTTTCAGACAAACTTCTGTTTCACAAGATCCCACCAGGATATATGAAGGACAACTTATTTCACAACTTTGTTTATACGAAAACACAGTTTTCATCTAATGAAGGCTCGTAACTGATTCATTGAATGTATAATGCTACAGAGAATAAATTTGTAACAGACTCTCTGAAGTGAAGCTTCCTTCTCATTCTGCGGACATTGCAAAATCCTCCTTACAATTAACGTGCCATTTTCTCAAGAACATTAATCAACGAACTTTAGGAAAGCTTGTATCGAAGCAATTTGAATTAACATTGTTTGCAAGGAATCCCTTGTTGTTCCTCCTCTATGCTTTATTTCCCCAAATATCTGTTCGTAAATCAGTCCACTAATTGCATCTCCCATGTCATAGCTGAAGGGCATACTCATACGCAGATATGTGCTTCTGATACCAAGTCTAAATCCCATGGAAAATTATGAAATTTCTAGTTTGTAGCACGTAGGTCACTAAGCTGCCGCAAGATAGCATTAGTGTATGGGAAACAACGATCAAGGTATACTCCAAGGCTCTCATGTTACCCTGATAGCAAACATGATAATTGAGTGAAAATGTGTGTTTAACATAGACATTCCTTCAAAAGCAAGTTGTTAAAGCAGCTCACTCTGTTGTGAGTGCTTTTGGGTTGGAATTCCTGTAAGGTCCAAAATAAGTGGCGATTACGGGGGGAGGCCAAGAAAGCAGTTACACTCTTGCCCCACACACTACTAAATGTTATGTACCAATTGACAGTAAACCGTCCTTGTCTTCCCACTTTTTGCACCTTGCCCCCCTGGTTTTGGAACCCAATCGTCTCCACTGTCTATATATATATATATATATATATATATATATATATATATATATATATATATATATATATATACACACACACACACATATACAGCGTGAGGCACCTAAAAGTACCACCTGAAATAGCGAAGAAACCAGAAACAGTAGCGATGTGAGGTTTGCGGGAAACAATAATATCAAATGGGGCTCGTAAATCGGAGGTATGGGGTGGGTCGAAAAATATCGACAAATGGGGCATCTGGAGCAAAGTCATATTTTTTTAAATGGAACGATATACAATAACATGCATAATATAAAAGAGCACACGCAGAGAAACACAACGCCGTTGGTCTCATGCATCTACTGCACATAGGAACGAAGATATGGCCATGTGAAAATATGTAAACAAACTAACAAGTGGCCCACTTGACCGTCAGTACCACGGCATGTAAAACTTCTCAGGTGCTTGACAGAACTGCCTTTACGCAGAGCAGGTCCACGAGATCGTTTTAGTTCATAGCAAGCAGTCGTAGTGGTAAGAGCGAAGATTATGGTGTTCACAAGCAAAGTCATATTTTTTTTAATGGAACGATATACAATAACATGCATAATATAAAAGAGCACACGCAGAGAAACACAACGCCGTTGGTCTCATGCATCTACTGCACATAGGAACGAAGATATGGCCATGTGAAAATATGTAAACAAACTAACAAGTGGCCCACTTGACCGTCAGTACCACGGCATGTAAAACTTCTCAGGTGCCTGACAGAACTGCCTTTACGCAGAGCAGGTCCACGAGATCGTGTTAGTTCATAGCAAGCAGTCGTAGTGGTAAGAGCGAAGATTATGGTGTTCACAACATAGAAAAAGCGGACATGATCCTGATTTATGGGGAATGCCGAAAGAATGCCTCAGAAGCGTACCGTGTATACGCAGATAGATATCCGGACAGACGACAGCCATCTCGACGTCTGTTTGGTAAGTTATTTATTAAATTAAGAGACACCGGACGTGTAACACCACGAGCACATGTGCGGAACAAGCCAACTACAGGTGAGGCAGGTGCAACAAATGTTCTCGCCACTGTTGCTGTGAATCCGCACGTTAGCTCCCGTGAAATTGCCAGGGATGCTGGGATGAGTCAGCGAAGTGTATTGCGCATTCTGCACACACAAAAGTTTCACCCATATCATATCTCCCTCCATCAGGAACTTCACGGGAATGATTTTGTGGACCGTGTTCGGTTTTGCACATGGATGTTACGACACGACACACCCGATTTGTCACGTATCCTCTTCACTGACGAGGCAACTTTTACCAATCATGGAAATGTCAACCTAAGGAACATGCACTATTGGTCGGTGACAAATCCACATTGGCTTCGCCAAGTGGAACGCCAGCGCCCATGGAGTGTGAACGTGTGGTGTGGTATAGTGGGTGAACATCTCATTGGCCCTTTTTTTATACAAGGGACACTGAATGCTGACCGATACATACAGTTTTTACAACATGAACTGCCTGTACTATTGGAGGACATACCACTTCAGACAAGGAGGGAAATGTGGTACCAACATGACGGGTGCCCAGCTCACAGTGCAAGACGCGCTACAGCATGTGTGGAAAATACATTTTCAAATCGTTGGATTGGACTTGGAGGGCCTGTCAAATGGCCGGCTCGTTCCCCAGATTTGACACCGTTAGACTTTTTCCTGTGGGGAAAGCTGAAGGACATTGTCTACCGGGATGTGCCAACAACTCCAGAGGATATGCAACACCGCATTACTGCAGCCTGTAGGGACATTCCCTACGAGATGCTACATTCTGTGCAACGATCTTTGCGTGGGCGCCTCGTTGCCTGTATCGCAGCTGACGGCCACCACTTTGAACACACACTTTGACAGGTTTTCGCTTCTTATGCAGTGGTTCTTCGACATACTGTCATGGTCATTTTCATTATGCTGTAACACTGTCAAATACATGGTGCTGACGATGTCTACTGTATTTTTTCTTCCTTTAACACGTTCTGTCTTCATCTTGTCCAATGGCTTCCGACATCTCATACTTGTACATGCCGTGGTACTGACGGTCAAGTGGGCCACTTGTTAGTTTGTTTACATATTTTCACATGGCCATATCTTCGTTCCTATGTGCAGTAGATGCATGAGACCAACGGCGTTGTGTTTCTCTGCGTGTGCTCTTTTATATTATGCATGTTATTGTATATCGTTCCATTTAAAAAAATATGACTTTGCTCCAGATGCCCCATTTGTCGATATTTTTCGACCCACCCCATACCTCCGATTTACGAGCCCCATTTGATATTATTGTTTCCCGCAAACCTCACATCGCTACTGTTTCTGGTTTCTTCGCTATTTCAGGTGGTACTTTTAGGTGCCTCATGCAGTATATGGTAGTGTCTTCTGCCACATTCTTTTTCTGCTGGAACCTCAAAAGAGATGTGCATGGCAGCGAACTTGGTGTCTGTTTTATTGTGATTTCATCATGCTATGTATGCAATTACGTCTGTAACACATACTGTGAAGTTGTAGCGATTACTTTCACATAATGTTTTAAGATTAGGTCCCTTAGGATTCTTCTAATAATAAACCTAAACACTCTTGTATTTGGTTAGGTCCCGTTAGCATTTAAATAATATCGCTAAGTGCTTTCTAAAGAAAAAGGTTCTAAATTACCTGTACATTCATTCCCACTAATGATAGACTTGCATTTTTCTCGTCTTCATCTGTTCTTAAGATTTGTAACATCCTCTTAGCAGACTAATTACGTGGTGGGAGCAAATTTGACACTTATTCTTATTGCTGACACGTGCGTATATATTTCGTAAGTTAAGTGCCGTAAAACTTTGAGTTTCATCACTACTCCACTACTGATAAGCAAATGAATTGAAAGAGAACAATGACAAAGATAAATTAGCTCAAGGGTTTGATATTTGGATATATTTTTCATGGTTTTGTTCACATTGAAGACTGCAAATTTGGAATTAAAAAAAATAGATCGTCACACTCGAACCTGGGCCACCAGCTTCATAGTCAACAATTTAGACCACTACACCACGAACCTTCACATTGTAGTAGCGTTTAGTTCACCTACTTGAGATGCCAGGAGACTGAATATGAAGCAACGAACTTTAGAAAAGCTTGTATCCTAGCATCGTGTGTGAACATTGTTTGCAAAGAATTTCTTTTTGTTCCTCCAGCATTCCATGCTTTATTTTCCCAAATTTCTGTTTGTAAATCAGTCTACTAAGTGCATCTTCTACGTGATAAGCTGAAGAGCATACTCCTAAACAGTTATGTGCTCCTGATACCGAAGGTATAAATCGCATGCAAAAGTAACGAAATGTCTCGAGTTTGTAGCATGTAGTTCACTAGGAAGCCACGAGATGGCACTAGTGTATGGGAAACAACGACCAAGGTACACTCCACGGCTCTCATGTTACCCTGGTACCACACGTGAAAATCGAGTAAAAATGTGTGTTTAACTAGAAATTCCCTAAAAAGCAGTGATTTTGGGCCTTTGTATCAGGAAAAAACAGCCGCAGTAGAATGAATGCACCTTCACTACACTAATGCCATCTGGTAGCTTCTCAGGGAACTCAGTGATCCAAGCAAGCTTCGTATTACTCGTTAATTTTCCACTTTCCGCTATGAGGAAAACATAACTGCCATGGATGGTTTTTGCTAATTACTCAACAGTCTGTAAATGTTCATTAAAATACCCAGAAAGAATTTCATCCACATAGTTTCTGCTTGCAGAAAAATAAATGCCATGTGCTCCAAACATGTTGGTGTACCGTAGTGTTTGATGCTGCTGACTGAGGTGTGAGAGGTTCGGGTTGTAATTCCTGTAAGGTCCTAAATCAGTGGCAGCGATTAGGGTGCAGTTGCAACCTTTGCCCCCACGCTATGCTAAATTTTATATACTAAGGGAATGTAAACCGTTCTTGCCCTCCTAGTTTTGGAACCCAATCGCCGCCACTGTCCAATATAAAGAGAACAATTTCAGATAAATTAGCTCAAGGGATTGATATTTGGATTTATTTTTCATGGTTTTACTTACGTTGAAGACATTGTGCAAATTTGGAATTTTAAAAAATAGTCTGTCCAGTCTCGAACCTGGGCCACCAGCTTCATAGTCAACAAGTTAGACCACTACACAACGAACCTGCACATTGTAGTAGCGTTTAGTTCTATTTGTAATGCCAGGAGACTGAATATGAATCAAGGAACTTTAGGAAAGCTTGCATCGAAGCAATCTTGTGTTAATATTGTTTGCAAGGAATCTCTTGTTGCTGCTCCAACATTCCATACCTTATTTTTCTGAATGTCTGCTCGTAAATCAGTGTACAAAGTACACCTTCCACGTGGCGGCTGAAGAGCATACTGATACTCCTAAGCAGCTATGTGCTCCTGATACCGAAGGTCCAAATCGCATGAAAAAATAACGAAATGTCTCGAGTTCGTAGCACGTAGTTCACTAAGAAGCCACCAGACAGCATTAGCGTGTGGGAAACAGTGAGCAATTCACACCACGGCCCTCATGTTACCCTGATACGAATCGTGAAAATAGAGTGAAAATGTGTGTTGAACGTAGAAATTCCCTCAAAAGCAGTGATTTTGGGTCTTCAACTGAAGTAGACTGCGTGCACCTTCACTACACTAATGCCATCTGGTGGCTTCGGAGGTATAGTGGAACCACAAGGAAAGAAACCTGCGCAGAACCTCATCGCGCTGGAGGGTGGGGGAAATGACAGGGGTAAGGAGCCTTCAACGTGGCTCACGTCAGTGTTGCCAGACCTATTGATTTCTCGGGAGAATTCCTTAATAAACTATTGCTATGGAACTTCCAACGGCCTGCTCAAAAACACGTTTCCTGCTCATCTTACTTGAACATGGAGGGGAGAGGTAGAGTGGAACTCCACTCAGCCATGAAAAGTCCTGTTTGAACTGAAATTATGCCAAACGATACTCAATTGTGCTAGGACATTATTATTATTTTATTACTATTACTACATTACTATTTTTAGATGGTTGTATTTTATCCCACCCGAAAATCTATTTCTATGTTAGTTATTTTACGTCGCTTTTGTGCCTCTACGGGTAAGTACGACAATATGGATGAATGAAAAACTGATGAAATGGATGAAGTGACACAAACACAGTGAAACGTCCTTGCACTGACTTCGTAGCGTGGGCAAATTATTTAATGTATGTATGTATGTATGTATGTCAAGGGCGCCGACTTTCCAAAATTTCTGTGGGTGCACATCAATGGCGGTTAGATCTGTAATTATCAAGTATTGTATACTTTAAACAACTTACATGCACAATGATTGCAAGAAGCAATGAATGATATTATCAACACGTTACTAAAAGAAAACCACATTCATACAAATTAAAATGAAAAATCTTCATAAATGCAAATAATTTTAATTGTATTGCAGAGAGAACTATGCAAGGATTTTGTTGTGAACAGAAACTACAAAATGACTAAGGTTATGTACCAAATAATAATAATAATGATATGTTAATATAAAACACATTCCTTCTTACGTCATTTGCACTTATGAATTTGTTTGCAATTTTGGTAATGTCAATATTTTTAGTCATTTCTTTATGAACATGCAAAATTGCCAAATCATTCAATCTTTTTTGGGTCATTGTTGAGAGCAAAAAACGTTTTCAATCGTCTAAGTGCTGAAAATGACCGCTCAGAGGTACAAGAAGTAACAGGTATAGTTAAAATCACCCATACAAACTTCACAAATTCTGTGAGCATTTCACGCATGGGACCACTGTTTTCTCTACTTAAAATATTTGTAATGTCTGACAAGTTGGCCAATTTTTCTTTGTTCATTCTGCACACATCTAGAAACATGTCCCTGTGAAATGTTAGCTTGTCGATCAAAGTCTGTCCCATCTCAATGTTTTAATTGCTTATTATTTTTTGATAATGGCAAATGAGAAATATTTATTTTATTTTGTTTTTATCAAACTAGCACCCACAAGATTATGTATGTATGTGTGTGTGTGTGTGTGTGTGTGTGTCTGTCTGTCAATCAATCAATCAGATGGGGAGGATAGGTGGCACTCTAGCATAAGCGTTGCTATCTTGAATTATTGAGGAAGACCTGCTGTCTAATTCACCAAATATATTTCACATACGTACAGGGGCGCCGACTTGTCAAAATTATTGGGGGGGCTCTGATCACTGAAATAATTAAATGAATGACTCACTCCCTCTCTTTTTTTAAAATAAAAATTACGTCTTCGTATAGCAGTTTTTAAGCAGCTATTATATTCCTCATGCAAATGAAATGTAACATGAAAAACGTTTAGAAAATGTTTCAAAGTCTCTTTATGTCTATTGTGTCTGCTCATTTGTTTTTTTAGATAACAAGTAACATTTTTATTGAAAAGTATGTATTTACATTAAGAGACAAACCTAACAGTTTTATGCCGGCCTCGGTGGCCGAGCGTGTTGGGTGGTCGACTCAACCCGCTTTGATCCAGAGGTCTCGGGTTCGAGTCCCAGCGAGGGCATGGGTGTGTTTTAATGTCCGCAACAGACATGTGATGGGTTGCAAATAACCCATAAAATAACGAATATTTAACAGGTTTATTTAATTATTTACATAAATGCTAACACAAATCGCAGGAAAATAGTTTTACTTTTTTGTTCTTGCTACAATATTTTACTTTTTAAATTTAATTTTGCAAAAAAAAAAAATAGCATGTACACTAAGATATAAATTGACATACACAACAAAAACATATGAACATGATTTAAAAATAAAGCAAAAGTTGCTCGACCCAGTGGGTAATTTTTTAAAGAACTCATTAACAAGCGGTCTCAGGTCCAAATTATCAAACACAGTTTGATGTATGTGGAGTACCGCTAAGCTGCTTAGTCTCTTCTGTCCCATTGTAGATCTCAAATATGTCTTTAGTCGGTGAATAACACTGAATGACCTTTCGACTGTGGCTGTCGTCACTGGCACATTGCGGAGGACCAACATGAATTTGGCTTCTGGAGGGTGCTGTCTTCCAAAAGAAACTTCCTTATGTCACGCATGGTAGATAGAACCACTTTCTTCTGTTTGGCGATATCACCAAGCATGGACATGTGTAAGGAGAGCCTATCGGCATCCAAATCTTTGCGAAAGAATTCTCGCGTTTGCTCAAAGTTTGTTGTGCAACTGTTCACAGCTGAGATGCATTCTTTCTCTACGGCTGTTACTTTTTGTAGTCCTGTTGATTCATGTCCTTGTTTAACACATGATTTTGCTGTGTCACACACATCAGTGTATCGTAACGTACTCTGAGTACGTGGGATCGAACCAAGAACCTTCACCATTGAGGGGGGTGATGTAGCTCGCTTAATCATTCATCCTCCTCATTTGAGCACTCGCCCTTCAAGGTAAGCCTAATGGTAATGGGCGAGAGGTACTAACTACACACTTGGAAATGGCAAAACACAAGCTTTCGGATTTATACCTTCAAGTCTAGATCAACATGGTTGGAAGTAACAATACCTGTCTGTCTCTGATGATACAATTCCCCGCTGATAGCTGTTCATATCGAAACGTGTTCGATCGCTCAATCTCCTCAGTTCCTTCTTGTTCGGCGATTCCAGGCAAAAGACCCCACACCACACGTTGCTCTCTGTTTTGTTCTCTTTCCTCCTTCCCTGGTCGTTGCCCTGAAATACCAGCTGATCAGCACCTTAACTCCAATAGACCAGGAAGGATTTGTAAATTACTGATGTGACATTCTTTGAATGCCTGAGAGAGCAACGGCTGGCGACAGGGGTTATGAATTCAGGCTAGCTATAAATCTCAATTTAGAAGAGATTGATACGATTACCCCCTCTGGAAAAAATTTCCAGAATTGAAATTTATATTTAAGGTATCCATGTTGATCTATCCTTATAAATCGAAGTTTTTATTAAAAACATAGAAAAAATAAAAATGAAATAAAACCATAGTTTCCGCCAAAACCGAAAAGAAAAAAAATAATGATAACAGAATAGTAATTGAGTAAATACTTGGCGATACTTCAGACGCGAGAACTGGCCATAGGCATAAATGTACTGTCTGGTGTAACTGGCCGTAAGAAAAACAAATAACAAGCTCGCATCTTTGCTTAGTAAAAAAAAATAGCACAGTGCTTAACTTGCACTTTGATACTCGCTCACATAATCATGCATGGAATGAGCGTACCGTCTATTTTGTAATAGATGCGGAAGATTGACATGTGATGATCAATGACATAACTGACGTAACATGTTAAAGGTGTGGCCAAGCAACAATGATGACTGCTTATGACCTGAGGTCGCCAAAAGGGGGCGTGAACACACGTGTGCGTTAGTAGTCAACACAAGTGGACTCACACGACACATATTTTCACTTGAGTTAAAAAGTACCGTAAATTCGCGGATACACTACGTAGTGTTTGTATGTGTGTATAATAAATATATTTCCACTTGGGTTCTTCTTGTTTTATATTGCGATGCACACGCATTCACTGGAAGTGTTTGGAGTTGTCACGATAGTTCAGTGGATTGTTATCACTCTCGGCACTACTGGAATTACGGATGGAAGTATGAATTAATATTTGGAATCCATGAAGCACACATGTACACTTGGGGGAAACATGCCGTCGAGTTACTGTGAGACTTCCCTTTGTAGGTTGATGCACTTAGCAATTTTGCTTCGATGTTTTCTTTAAAGCTGGTAAGAAAACGATCGACAAGGGCATGTGTTAAAAGCACTGTTGATTAGTATTGTTCGGTGTACTTAATGATGAATAAACGACTTTTAAAGATTTTCACATGGTACACTCCCGTGCAAAAGTTGCACAACTGGTTGCACACAGATTTTCATTTCAACGTTTCTTTCAAGAAACTAAGTGAGAAACGGTCGACAAAATTGTAGACACTGGCGAAACACGATTTTGTCATGCAGCATATTCACTTAAACAATGTAAAATTGCACCGTTGATAAGCATCGTTTGTGCATTTATGGAAAAGTGAATGAGACATGGGACGTTGAAACTCACTGAGTACACTCCTGTGCATGACGTTAAAAGACAGGTTGCACACACTGGAAGGTTCTTCTTTGTGGGTGTAAAACTGCTTTACATGAAAGTTGTAGAGTTGAATGTGACGCATTACATGTCACATAAAAATGCACTTTCGTAAACACTGCGGAATGACTTTTTAGGAGGGGTCATGTACATTCTGTAATGCAAGTGTACAGAGGTGAGAAGTGTAAACACTAGGATACGTCCTTGATGAATTTCTGCTTCTTCATTGGGTGAAATTTATAAAGACTGGCAGATTTTGGGGAACGTTTACACACAGTGATGACTTGGATTATGTAAGCTGCACTTTTGATTGAAGTACCGTGATATTTGTGGAAAGCGATGCACTTTCGGAACAGGAGCATATTGTGTGTAGTTTGTGGGGACAAAACTACGGTGTTCATTCTTCTCTCTGGTATTCTGCTCTCTTCCCTGCTCCCTCTTCATGTCTTCTGTTCTTCTTTTCTGCATCTCTTCTGTTCTTCTTTTGTGGGAGCATTGATGGGGAAAGGGACTGAAGAATTTTGTCCGGTTTGGGAGTTTCTTCTTATAAGGGTGGAAAGTGTTTGTTCCATGTACTAAAATACTGGCAGGCTGGCTGGCTCACATGGCTGTTGCATGCTGTTGTCCTGGGAAGCTAAACCGTCGGGATGCGTGCAGATTCGGGTTCGAATCCCGTTCTCCTCGCTGGTGATTGGCCAAACTGCTGCATGTTGATTCCCAATAGATACGCTGGGAAAATCCTTCTCCTGTTGATAGCTCTTGACTGGTGTGATGAATAGACAGACTTAGGTAAAGGATAAAGTATAATTTCGTAAACGGGAAATGAGGAAAGGGGTGTTGATCTAGACTTATTAACACAAATACAGAAATTCAACTGCTTTGCCATTCCTCGTATGAACATTTATAAGTTACCACGATAATACAATATAAAGAAAGCTAATAACCATAAAATAATAAGGTATGTAATTAGATTGATACTGAATAAGGTTAGTTATATTTATGTGAGAATTCATAACGAAACCAATGAAATATTTGTTAAAATTATCGAAATTATTTCTTTAATTTCCCTTGTGCTATGAGAAATGTCCTGTTTCCGTTTGATTCAACTTAAATTACTACTACTCTTTTGAATGGAAAATTGCTTGCTATAAACATTGAAAACTCTACTTTGCCTATTATTATACTATTGTTAACGAACATTCTAGACAGTCGACCAAGTCCTGTTATCGTTAAAAATTGAACGTGTACTGGCTCATTGTGGTGAGAGAGGTTTAAAATATACATACTTTTACTGGGAAATAAAACGTTAAGATATATAATCGCTTAAATTTATTCTAATAGTTTGCTTCGCTTGAAGCAAATTCTGTTCGTAAAAGCGTTTCTGGGAATTATAACGCCGGAGTGGCAACATTGTATCAAACAAAGAATTTGCTATCATTGAAGTTTTCCTTCCCGTGGTTGTCCTGTTAAAGGAATACATGTCTTTCGCGGCCGGAGTGGCAACATTGTATCAAACAAAGAATTTGCTATCATTGAAGTTTTCCTTCCCGTGGTTGTCCTGTTAAAGGAATACATGTCTTTCGCGGCCGAAGTGGCTGCTTCTTGCTGCGTAACTCGATACAAGAGGGAAAGGGGGGTGATTTTCTTACGTTGCAAATTCTTCATTCCGACGGCTTCAAGACTGGAGACTAAATTCAACGTTTGGAAAAAAAAAATGTGTCGTGACAAGCCGACTGGGTCCAAAGATGACCGACGGAGGATTGCGGGATGGCAAGGGGTTTGAGGAGTGAGAGGGGTTTGCTTCTCCGCTGCCGAGCTGGACTTTGGTCGCTCCCATACAAAAATGCACGTGTTTAAAACTGTACTGTTTACTCTCTCTAATGTTTATAACGTCGGGCCGGACTCGCGGTGATTGGTTGCTTGGTTATCGCGGAGGATTCGCCCGCAGCTGTGTTAACACTTTTGGCGCTGCTCCCGTTTTTCAGCTTGTGAGGTTTAAACTTTGATTCCAGCGACGTTGCTGCTGGCGATCGCGCTGACGCGACTCGAACCATGTCCCAATATTATTTCAAATTACCAGGCAAGCAGTTTAGTACAATCGAGGGTGTTTTAATAAGAAAATTCTTATTCTGAAGAACATGATTAATAAATTACTTTGGTTTCTTGTTAAGATGACACGATTTATGTAATGCTTCTGCTCTTGACTGTACAAGTTCCTGTGCATATTTAGTCTCAACCGCAGTTACTCTTTCTTACAACTAACGTTATTTCCTACCTGAAGTTTTACTTTTCTTGATGGGGGCTTTTCTGGTTTAAATTTGTTCAAACTTTACTATTTAAAAGATAATTATTATTTTAGTCTCGTTAGTTTACTTTTCGTCTGCTAACAATCGTTTATTTTGAAATCGACCATAAAAAATAAGATAAAGTACTCTCTAAACATGCGATAATTAACTTTATATTATGCTAACATCACTAAAAATGAAGAATCTATAATTCCCTCTACTCATTCTAAAATATGCTTAGCATATTATTGTGGCAAAGTTAGAAACTAAAACCGTCGTGGTTTAATCATTATCATTCTGCTATGGCAGAATGGATTTCCAGGATTATCGGTTGCAATCCAATATCCGCAGGAAAATACTTGTTATTGGAGCGCAAAAAAATCTTGACGTCGTCGTCTACATATTCATATAATATAAATATTCTCATAACTGGCGCTTAAAATAAACTTTGCTAATATAATCGTATACCTTCTTCTGAAGAGTAACTATAAAATTCTAGTGATGTATTCGCTGAGCTAGTATTATTACATACTGCAAAAAACTTTTGTGCCTAAAGCACATTATTAAATAATAAGTCTGCTTTTAATCTTTAATATTATTAGTGCCATTTTATTATAAATTATTATTATGTCATGCAAGTGAATTTAAAATATTAGACCTGTTTCACTTTAATAAATACCGTAACTTGGAGCAGAATATTAATATTTATATTTTAAAATTTAAAACAAACTACATTTTAAAGTTTTTAACATTCGAAGCTACAACGTGCTAAGGATAAATATTCAACTGTCAAACGAAACAATGTTTCGGACAGGAAAAAAAAAATATATATATATATACTAACAATAAAATCTCGTTAATATGTGAGAAAGGTCCACGCCGTGTAATGCTCTCATAATTCTCTTCTAGTTATTCAAAATAAGTTGGCTGTGCCTAACTTTGCTTAAAGCATATAAGTATACGTATATATGTGTACGGATTCATTCTCGTCACAACTGCTTACCTGTGTACAGACATCTCTCGTCACTGCAGCCTAATTATACATCTATTACTTCTCAACTAGAACTTTTAATTAATCGGGCGGTTTATACCCTAAATCACGGTACGCCACTCTAACTATATACGCCTGGCGTAATAGCGGACATAATTGTACAGCGTGTCGAGGAATATAATTAGCGTTTCGTTTCTTTACATATTAACATGGATTAAAATTTTCAGGCAATGTATGCGTAAGTTAAGGTAACATAAGGCAAGTGACTATCTCGTATAAACTTGACTATCTCCTTAATCTAAGCTCCCTTCATGAGGTGCTAGGAGACTTCAGTCATTAAGAATATAAATGAGTGGTCCTCGGGGCCTTATTCGTTCCCAAAACTATATATGTATAAAATGTAATATCCTCGTTGCAAAAGTCTTAGCAGTCATAGTTCAAGCATTCTAAATCCTTTACAAGTTACGGTCAGTTTTAAACCAAATTTAAATTAAACTTTTAAGAAATTTCAATTAATAATAATAATAATAACAATATATTGACTCTGACTCGGTGGCACTAATTTATTTTCCTCATTCATAAATAACTTTAAAATCCACTTTTAATCCACGTTGTTAATTAATTAAAATGTTAAGGGTAAAAAATCGTTTACTGCTGACTATAGCTTACTGCATCCTCATAACCAACGTTGTCATAATTTTCGTATCCAAGATCATATAAAAAAAAATCTAAAATCACTGTCAATGCAAGAAATCATCAAATCTAAATGCCTTATTCTTATTCCTTATTTAAAATTCTGGATGGTAAAAATTTCCCAAGTGGGAATTTGTTGTAGCCATGGTACCGGGTTCGTGAGTGAACCACAGAGCTACCAGGAGCAGATTGATAGGGAATCGTCCACGGACGTCCCTGGGCCGGCCACATTTTTGATGACATGGGCCTCCCTAAAATCCGACATCGAACCTTCCGCCACGCGGAATGCCGGACGCTCCTGATACCAAATTGCCAGCCCGACGCGGATAACCGCGACGGAGCTGGGGCGCAGGTTCCTCCGCAATTTACATTTTGCGGGTGACCGACTCTGACTTGAGGTCTATAGGTTTCATCTGATTCATCCTCAAGTTAGAACTCGACATCTATCATAGCTTAATGGTTCTCCCCAGCTGATATTAGCATTAAAACACGTGTAACTCTATAAATTCTCTACTTTTAAATACGTACGCAGCCTGTTATTCATTTAATGTTTTCATTATAACTTTCATCCTTTCTTTTCTCTGCCTAGAAATGAGAAAACCTATCTGGAGGGTGAGGAAGCCTAATTTAAAATAAAATGTTATTTTCCTTTGCGTTTCCGCCTGAGATGAACGAAATCGGGCACAAAAATGGCATGACGGTTCTATGTTCTTAGTTTTCATTTATTTCAAACTGAAATGAATGAAAATTCCAGCACCTCCATCCACGTAACGTACTCTGAGTACGTGGGATCGAACCAAGAACCTTCACCATTGAGGGGGGTGATGTAGCTCGCTTAATTATTCATCCTCCTCATTTGAGCACTCGCCCTTCAAGGTAAGCCTAATGGTAATGGGCGAGAGGTACTAACTACACACTTGGAAATGGCAAAACACAAGCTTTCGGATTTATACCTTCAAGTCTAGATCAACATGGTTGGAAGTAACAATACCTGTCTGTCTCTGATGATACAATTCCCCGCTGATAGCTGTTCATATCGAAACGTGTTCGATCGCTCAATCTCCTCAGTTCCTTCTTGTTCGGCGATTCCAGGCAAAAGACCCCACACCACACGTTGCTCTCTGTTTTGTTCTCTTTCCTCCTTCCCTGGTCGTTGCCCTGAAATACCAGCTGATCAGCACCTTAACTCCAATAGACCAGGAAGGATTTGTAAATTACTGATGTGACATTCTTTGAATGCCTGAGAGAGCAACGGCTGGCGACAGGGGTTATGAATTCAGGCTAGCTATAAATCTCAATTTAGAAGAGATTGATACGGTATATTGATTTATAATACTATTTTGGAGTGTAGAACTTGCGATGTTTGGCAGCAGCAGGATTTTCAAGTCTCTTAGAGACGTGACGTTGCCGGGGCAATTCTGACTCATCAACGAGGCTGGGTTTGCCTGCCCTCTGTGCATTTCAGCCAGAACTGCTCAAAACACATTCGCTTTTCTTGAAAGATGTCAGTCAAGTATTTTAGTTTTGATTCCACTTCTGTAGCACCAATGCGTGGAAACTGAATCTTACAGTTTAGCTCTTCTATTGGATCCATCACATGGCAGTAGAGGGAGAGAAAGAAAAGTGTCTTGAAGTGAAGCATTGTCTCCAGGTATCCAGCACATTTTAATGTTGCGTCAGTAGAATCTTCTTCAGAAAATTTCTCAAGAAAATTGGGAAGGTTTTCATAGTTCCTTAAGATCTGTTGCATACTGGAGGCTCTCAACGTCCACCGACGAGGGCAAAGTGGTCGCAGTCCAGTATGGCCAGCCTTCTCATTCACATCAATAATATTCCTAAATATTTGCATTCTTTTAGGGGATTCCCAAACAGTCTTTAACAAGTCGTTGGCTAAATTCATTATGTCTCTGATTAATATATGTATAATAGTAAATAATAATTATATACTTAGTATATAGTTATAAGTCATGTGTTTTGCTGTCTCCGGTCATAGCCCCTCCAAAGTTGATGGTTTAGCGGTCTAAGCCCCCCAAAGTTGATGGTCTAGAACATTTCAAATGTGTATTTAAAGTTAAGTTCATGTGGCACAATTCAGAGCAAACTTTACAAGAGAAGCAAAATAATACATTAGATCCTCTTAAGCAAAATTATTTGGGGGGCTCTCCCCCACATCATTAACATTGGGGGGGCTCAAGCCCCCCCTAAACCCCATGGAGTCGGCGCCTATGCATACGTAATGCATTTTCTCATTATGGTGCAGGACGCGTGCCCACCCCTAACGATAGCTGTACACCGAACACCAGCAGAAGGCAAATTAATTTGTTATTAGCATTCGACTTGAAATATTGTGGAAAATGAATGTTGACATAAAAGTACCTATTATTTCAGACGTATGAGTTGATTTCAGTCACAGTAATTTACATCCATTTTTATAATAGGGATGTAGGAACATGATAATTTCAAACTCAAGTGGTGTTTTCTGAGAGGGCAACATTATTACGGGGTAATATGCCTCGTTTACCAGATAAAAAATCCCCCTCGCTGGAAAAAATCTGTGGACGTCCCCTTGCCCCCGTCCCCCCAGTGCACACGCCTATGCCGCCGCCCCCGCCACCGAGAACGTCGTTCATCCGCTACTATTAGATCATCGGATTTTGTAGCAGATCTTCTGGTTTCCCAAGGAACAATCTCCCGATTTTTACAAATCTGACCTGGCAACACTGCCCCGAGCACCGATAACGGCAGGGAAGATGCGCGAACGCTTTTGACGGAAGGTTTTTTTCCTTGTGGTCGAACTATACTCCCTGATCAGTGGCGAAGCGTGACATTTTTACGTAATCATCGCAAAATTTGCCAAACGTCAGGATCGATCTTTCAACAGAGAGAGGGGGGGGGGGGGTGCACAATATTTATCTGCGATAAACGCCAAAGTCACTGCCAATTCAATGTAAAAGCTCATACCACAGACCTTACGACTACAAAAGACACATAATTCTATCCCATTCGACGAGAATTATTAAATATGATGGAAACTGAGATGTAAACACCTCAATTTTCGCGTTTAAAGGTAAGAATAACCTTTTGTATGGTTCGCCGCCAATTGTTGTTTTGTTAATGAAAAGCAGATTCATGTCGTTGAATGTGTGCTTTTCCTCTTAACAAGTGGAAATAGCAGACATTCGAGTGGTGTGCCCAGGATTTTCGAATAGGGGGGGGGGGGGTTACGTGTACTACGCATCTCCCGATGACCGGATGCCTCACCTCTGTCCCTGATCCAAGCTTCGTATTACTCGTTAATTTTCCACTTTCTGCTATCAGGAAAACGCAACTGCCGTGGATCATTTCGCTCATTACTCTACAATCAATAAATGTTCATTAAGAGCCAGTTGCACCATCTCCACTCAAACTGCCACTTAACAAAGTGCTGGATAACGACAGGCTGGAGATTTAGGAGGCGGTGGGTTGAGGGCCGGTTTTTCAATGTGAGATTAAAGTTCGGGTTGGGCAAATAACTAGAGGTTACTGCAATTTTGAGTTTTTCATCACCGGTCAACTGCTCAACTGGAGGTTAAGTGGCACTGAACTTGATCCGTGCTTCATCTGGGGATCAACGAGATTACTGGTAGTTTCCGAACAGACATGGCTGCCTCATCGAAAGATAGATCTCCACCAGAAAGTTCCTCAGACACATTGAACGAGAAATAATTCAATAAAAAAAACTACATTTGTGTAAAAATGAACTTGTTGCGCTTGGCAAAGTTCAAATGAAGTGCGCAGAAAACAGGCAAAACTAAACAAATGATCGCCAAACTTTGATTTGTGTCCACGTACTGAAGACATCTCTGACGTATGATGAGGGAAAGGAATTATATCAGGAGGTGCCAAGTTGGTGTAGTGGATAAGGGCGGTAGCTTGGAGCACGTGTTCCATTTTTATGTCGTGCGTTCGAGTCCTGCTGCTGACATTATTTTTTTGTCATCGTTCATTTACCACGATTTTGACATTGATTCTATATTTTATTTCGCGCAATTCTAAAATATTAATTAAAAATTGTTATTATATCGTCGGGTAAAAGAGAGCTACGGTATAAAAGTTACCAATAAAGTATGAATGTTCAATAAAAATATTTAATTTCTCTGTGATGTTACTTTTTCCCGGGAAAAACGTGTACAAAGCGGGGTATTAACTTCTAGTCAAAATTTACGTGCAAAATCTCAACATATTTTCCTAATTACATGGGCTAGATAGTAATTATTTCCATCTGATGTCTCTTTCTCCTGTATGAAAGAATACTTTATTTGTACTACATTTTACTATTTTGTGTTTTTTGAAGTCCATCTAGTTTACGGCAAAAGCCAAAGGTATAGTAATTGTTTTCGCCTTGTATGTATTTTTTTGTAGCAATGCAATATATGCACGTTAGGTCAAGACCATCTTGAGATTCAGGCCACAGCGCTCAGTCAAGACGTCATCATCTGGAGGCGATCGTCTTAACGCTGTAAACCCCTTGTCGTATTTTTATCATAGAGAATTAAGCTATATTTATTTATTTTATGAAGTTAAATTTTGGAATTTACCTTCCCGACGAATATAGTTAGAAGAGAAAAGTAGAATATTGAATATTTATACCAAAATTTTCATTCAGAAAGTCACTATGGCCACCACAAAAAATTCCTAGCATAGCACAAAGAACGGGTTGGAAACCGTTAGAAACTTCCTGGCGGAAAAATTTAAACATTGTATATATTTGAAAAATATTATTGGGAATATTTGTCAGCTACAGTAAAACTCGTAACCCCTTTTGTATGAACTGTTGTATGTAAAAATCAATTGATTAAATCAAAACCCCGCATGTTAGGTTGACCGCAAACTTTCCAAGTTACCTAATGAATTAAATTGTCTATAACATTACCAAATTAATCAACCAGATAATGCAGACATTCTGTGTAGCTATACAATCTCAATACAAAAACTTACGAAAGTTATTGGTACAAGGGCAATGTTACATTTCTGCGTATAAAGACTAAACGTAAATCATTTGTCACATTGTAATTTCGACCCTATTGACTTATTGAACGATAATAAACAAATTGAATCTTTTCATTGTAGTTAGTAAGATCTGTGACAATAACTAGAGTTTCCAACATTTTCATTGAAAAGAAAAAGCAGATTAATATTTCGATCTTAGCGTTCACTTGGGAAATAAACATTTGGAATATTTCTTCACACTGTCTTTACTCTGTTAATAAAATCGTGAAGAATGTTAAAAAATTATGAAACAATAAACATTATCACTGATTTAATAATCAAAGTTACGAACATCGAAGCTTCACAAATACAAAAAATAAAAAGCAGTTCATATGAAACAGTTTTATTAAATTTAATACATTTGTAGTTCATATCCTAACATAGCTAGGTAACAAAATGCTTTCTGTGTGAAAACATTTGTGTTTGAAACATAAGTAATATATTCTTAGATAATTTTACACACGAATATTTCATCGAAGTTCTTGTTACACATCACACCCTCGTATTTGAATGCACAACATATCTTCCATTAGCCTCCGATTAGCCGAAAGAAGCATAAAGCGAGCTAAAATAAGAATGTAAATGTACACATCTATCAACTTCGCCCTGTCGTATAGCTTTCTTTCATTAAGCATATTTCGAAACTGAAAATTTGTGCCAATAATATGAATATGTTATCGAATGCTTGCATAAAAGTTACACTAACAAACTGCTTGTAGACACGAACGTATATTTTAAACGTTGACTAAATCTTGAAATTAATTTGCAATCATAAGCAACAACGTATCTTAACGTCAACCAACGTTTGTAATTCAGGGTAAATTTTAAAAAATTGTTGACAAAAGATAAAACATGAACACATTTAAGAGTATATTGCATTTCTATTCCGGACACATGAAATGTTTACATCATGAACTATTACTCTTATTTATTTATGAGTATAAAACCTTTGTTACTTGTATCTTTTCGTAGGGGCCGAATGGCATGGAATTGCTCTAAACATGTCTCATTTTCAACGACATCTTGAAGAAATGTGAACGTTACTCTTACCTTTTTCATCATAATTGCCTCTGCAATTGAGTACACAACACTTACACACCAGACCTCTTGCACATTTAAGCATATTTACACGTCATGTAAACTCAATTACAGTTCTTAAATTTGCATTACCATCCCATATTCACTAAAAAGGTTCAACATTGATCCCGAAGAAGCAAATCAAACATGGCGGCTATCTCGCCTCCAGTTGATGACGCTTAGTCATGTGACCGGAGCAAGCCATTAGGCTTTCAGATAGAGAAGGTAATGGTTAGGTTCTGGCTCTGTCCAAAAGGTGCCAGATTATCTATTTAGAAAACTTAAAATAGGCACTCAAATACACTCACACTTCACGCGAGGGCATAACAAACTTTTTACATGTCATTACAGTACCGACTCCTTCAAATCATCATTCTCGGTAAATGCAGTACGAGGGCCACTATTTATATTTTGAGCCTTGGCAACACTGATTGAAGTTAGGCGCGATTTGACGTTTGCATGGAATCGTCTGGCATTATTGACCATAACGTACTATAAATGTTTTGTCAATAGCTTGATTTGTGTTGTTTATGTTGCCTTGGAGATTGCGCGACAACAATAAAATGGAATTAACTCGTGAACATTTTCGTGCGATGATTTTTTACGATTTTCGACGTGGATTATCAAGACAAGAGTGCATCGATCAACTTACTTCCACATTTGGCGATGAAGCCCCATCCCTTGCCACTGTGAAACGCTGGTATAACGAATTTAATCTTGGCCACCATTTGCTCACCGACGAGATTCGCGAAGGTCGTCCAAAATCAGTTGTTGTTCAAGAAAACATTGATGCTGTGCAAAACCTAATACTGCAAGATCGTCATGTGACATGCTGTGAGATTGAGGCAACCATAGGCATTAGTTCCACCAGCATACCTAGGTATATAAAATATTACATGATCATTTAGCTGTGAGAAAGGTATGTTCTCGTTGGATCCCACACAATTTGACAAAACTCAAAAAGACGCTCGCGTCAATTGGTGCAAACAAATGCTCAATAAATACAATCGTGATGCTTCAAAAGACGTATATAAGATTGTAACAGGTGACGAATCATGGATATATGCATGTGAGCTGGAACGTAAACAGCAGTCGACTGTATGGGTGTTTCAAGATGAACCCAATCCAACAAAAGTTGTTCGCGCTCGAAGCACATCGAAACAAATGGTCGCCTGTTTTTTCGGGAAAACTGGTCATGTGGCAACTGTGCCTTTAGAGGAACGTAGAACGGTCAACTCTGAATGGTACACAACAATTTGTTTGCCAGAGGTCTTCGGTCAAATACGGAAAACAAACAAACGCCGTCGGATCATTCTTCATCAAGACAATGCCAGCTGTCACACATCTCGTCTAACAACCGACTTTATGAACAGTCAAAAAATCGAATTGATGGGTCATCCGCCGTACAGTCCTGATTTGGCACCCAATGACTTCTTCTTGTTCCCGAATGTCAAGAATAAATTGCGTGGACAACGATTTTCGTCGGCGGAAGACGCCGTTGATGCGTTCAAAAACCATATTATGGAGGTGTCTCAAGAAGATTGGAAAAACTGCTTTGACAAATGGTTCGAACGAATGCAAAAGTGTATTGGTCATAAAGGAGAATACTTCGAAAAACAATAAAGCAGTTTTCAATGCCAAATTCCTGTTTTTTCATTGTTAGGCTCAAAATATAAATAGTGACCCTCGTAACATTCACAAAATAAACCTTGCTACTACTCATATAATCTTCTAAGATCAGTTATTCTTTTGGTAACATTTTCAAAGCCGGGAAACGTCTGTAACTAGTTTATTCTGTAATTGTTGACATTCGTACTTACCTATTCTGCATTGCGAAAGATTGTTTAACAAGGGATTTAGCATTTTTTAACGAAAATAATTTCCATTTTCGATATATCGAATAATTAATCTTCCTTGTTTTTCCCCTTCAGTAGGCATTTTTTGGTGAAAATGAGTGCTAATGGTACCTAACCTAACCTCGTAGGCATACCTCGTCCCCATGATGGTTCGTGGGGCTATCGTGAACACGAACCATCACAGGGACGATGTATGCCTACGAGGTTAGATTAGGTTCCATTAGCACCAGGGGCGCCGACTTGTCAAAATTATTGGGGGGGGGCTCTGATCACTGAAATAAATTAATGAATGACTCACTCCCTCCCTTTTTTAAAAATAAAAATTACGTCTTCGTATAGCAGTTTTTAAGCAGCTATTATATTCCTCATGCAAATGAAATGTAACATGAAAAACGTTTAGAAAATGTTTCAAAGTCTCTTTATGTCTTTTGTGTCTGTTCATTTGTTTTTTAGATAACAATTAACATTTTTATTGAAAAGTATGTATTTACATTAAGAGACCAACCCAACAGTTTTATGCCGGCCTCGGTAGGCGAGCGTGTTGGGTGGTCGACTCAACTCGCTTTGATCCAGAGGTCTCGGGTTCGAGTCCCGGAGAGGGCATTTGTGTGTTTTAATGTCCGCAACAGACATGTAATGGTTTGCAAATAACCTTAGTGTTGACATACCCATAAAATAACGAATATTTACAATATTTAACAGTTTTATTTAATTATTTACATAAATGCTAACACAAATCGCAGGAAAATAATTTTACTTTCTTGTTCTTGAATATTTAACTTTATAAAGTTAATTTTGCAATAATAAGAAAATAGCATGCACACTAAGATATAAAGTGGCATACACAACAAAAACATATGAACATGATTTAAAAATAAAGCAAAAGTTGCTCTATGCAGTGGGTTATTTTTTTATGAACTCATTAACGAGCGGTCTAAGGTCCAAATTATCAAGCACAGTTTGATGTATTGGAGTACCGCTAAGCTGCTTAGTCTCTTCTGCCTCATTGTAGATCTCAGAAGCTCCTGGAGGGTGCTGTCTTCCAAAAGAAACTTCCTTATGTCACGCATGGTACCACTTTCTTCTGTTTGGCGATATCACCAAGCATGGACATGTGTAAGGAGAGCCTATCGGCATCCAAAGCTTGGCGAAAGAATTCTCGCGTTTGCTGAAAGTTTGTTGTGCAACTGTTCACAGTTGAGATGCATTCTTTCTCTACGGCTGTTATTTTTTGTAGTCCTGTAGATTCATGTCCTTGTTTAACACATGATTTTGCTGTGTCACACACGTCAGTGTATATTGATTTATAATACTATTTTGGAGTGTAGAACTTGTGATGTTTGGCAGCATCAGGATTTTCAAGTCTCTTAGGGACGTGACGTTGCCGGGGCAATTCTGGCTCATCAACTAGGCTCGGTTTGCCCTCTGTGCATTTCAGCCAGAACTGCTCAAAACACATTCGCTTTTCATGAAAGATGTCAATCAAGTATTTTAGTTTTCATTCCACTTCTGTAGCACCAATGCGTGGAGACTGAATCTTACAGTTTACCTCCTCTATTGGACCCATCACATGGCAGTAGAGGGAGAGAAAGAAAAATGTCTTGAAGTGAAGCATTGTGTCCAGGTATCCAGCACATTTTGATGTAGTATCTTCTTCAGAAAATTTCTCAAAAAATTGAGAAGGTTTTCATAGTTCCTTAAGATCTGTTGCATACTGGAGGCTCTCAACGTCCACCGACGAGGGCAAAGTGGTCGCAGTCCAGTATGGCCAGCCTTCTCATTTACATCAATAATATTCCTAAATATTTGCATTCTTTTAGGGGATTCCCAAACAGTCTTTAACAAGTCGTTGGCTAAATTCATTATGTCTCTGATTAATATATGTATAATAGTAAATAATAATTATATACATAGTATATAGTAATAAGTCATGTGTTTTGCTGTCTCCGGTCATAGCTCCCCCTCCACAAAGTTGATGGTTTAGCAGTCTCAGCCCCCCCCCCCCAAAGTTGATGGTCTAGAACATTTTCAAATGTGTACTTAAAGTTAAGTTCGTGTGGCACAATTTAGAGAACTTTACAAGAGAAGAAAAATAATACATTCGATCCTCTTAAGCAAAATTATTTGGGGGGCTCTCCCCCACATCATTAACATTAAGGGGGGTTCGAGCCCCTCTAAGCCCCATGGAGTCGGCGCCTATGATTAGCACTCACATACAAACATGAATTAACGGTGAAATAACTTGACCGATGAGAGAGAACACTTGTACGACCTATCACAAGTCTACAGAAAATCAATTACGTAAGCACTTTCTCCTGTAAATTTGAAGAAATCCGTTTCCCGGCTTTGAAAATTTTACCATTGTTTTTGGTTCTAATTTACTATTCCACAAACAGATTTCTTCATTTTTACACAATAAACTACTTACGGTAATAAGTTCCTGTAGCATTGTCTAACATCTGGAAGGTATTTTCTGTCAGGTGGGAATGTATCATAGCGGAAATTCATGTTTTTTGTTGAAAATTAATTCTCCGACGGAAAATGGCCTTTGGCGCGTATAACTTCCTAGATCATCACGCGTCGTGCGTGTGTTTTGTTGATGTTTATTGGGATGCAGTGTTTCCAACCCTGTGTTTCCAATAAAAATACGAACATGGCATGTCGTGGATGCGTGGTGAAATTCATACCGGGAGCCCCACAAACCATTGACGGATAGCCCCAAAAAACATTGACGGATAGCCCCACGAACCATTTCCGGCAAGGTTAGGTTAGGCATGCATAGTTAAAATTTTGTTCGTAAAACAATGCGAAGAAGTAAAAAAAAAAATGTGAGAAAAAAATTAAATTACATCAGCTTTCTTCACTAGTGTTTTTTGGGTTACGAAGGTTGGATACACTGGATAACGAATGAAAATCGACAAAACACAAGCACGGCGCGCGATTATCTACGAAGGTGTACGCGCCATACTGTGGCCGTGTCCGGATTAGCAAGCGCTCCGTCCCGTTCTCTCCCGTTGCTCTCGCGTGCCATCCAAGTCACGTCCAAGTCGTCCGAATCTACATGTCCCCTTGTAGTACGGTTGTCACTTTTCCCGCCAGGTGTCAGCCCGAACTTCACCCACCGTGCTCTGGGCCGCAGGCGCACCACACGGAAGCAGAAGGCAGACGCCAAACAAACATCACAATTATTTCCACATGTGTGATCATGATGTATACCTATTAATTCCAAAGGTTTTTTAGTTTTATCTATGGTGCGTAAACTCGTAAACTTTTACGTAGAAGTGCACACCCTGCTGCTCCAGTTTCTTCAGTGACGTCATGCAGCAGAAGACATGACACTTGAAAAACTCAATATGCTGACCAAGGCAGTAATTTATTTTATTATAAAACATAAACTAAACGTAACGTTTCAACCTTCTAGCAAGGTCTTCTTCAGACTCTGCACCAAGTACAAATGTAACAAGGTACAAAAATAAGACATTGAAGAAGCAGTGCTCGATATAAAAGAAGAACCAGAAAGAGACAAGATTAGAACAAGAACAGCAGCCATACTAAAGAAAGAAATGGAAAGAGAAGGAAAAGTAGATAATTTGAGTCAAATGAAGAAAATCAAGACAAGAAGCGAGCAGGCAGATAAAGGATGAGGAATTGTGGTGATGGAAAGAGAATGGTACGAGAGGAAGTATGAAGACCTAAACGAGAACGTATAAGAGGAGATTTGTGGAACCGAAGATGAACAAACTATAAGAAAAAGGGTCATACAAGACTGTAGGAAGAGAGGATTCAAGAAGTGCATAAAGGAGACAGGAGGACTGCCAAGTTTGAAAGGCTTTCCAAAGATACACAAAGAGGAGAAAAAGTTGAGACCAGTAATGGACTGCAGAAACAATATTTTGGAACCCTTAGAAAATAAATTAAAGAAAGTTATTGAAGTGTTAGTAACACAGCAAAAAAGCAGAGCAATTAGGAACAGTGAACAAGTAGTGGACCTCATAAAAGGACTTAAGTTAAATGAGATGAAGACGACAATGGTTAGCTTAGACGTGAAACGTATGTTCTCGAGCATCAAGAGGGGACACGTTTTGGACATTGTTAAAAAGAGAATGGGACAAGAAATTATAGGAGAATGGGATAGTGAAAGGGTAGTGAAGGCGTTGGAAACCATTTGGAATAACGGTTACAGTATAATGGGGGATAAAATAATGTTAATGAGTGAAGGACTGAATATAGGTTCTAGCCTAAGCCCAGTATTGGCTGAATTGGTTATGAATGAATGGGAAAAGAAAGTGATAGAAAAAGGAGGAGACAAAATAATTCTTTTTTGCAGATATGTGGACGATTGTTTTGGCATATGGAAGGGAACGAAGAGGCAGCTCGACATACGTGCCAAGGAAATACAAGATTTAGAAAGAGGGATATTATTGGAACTCAAAATAGAAGAAGAAGACAAGATAAGCTACCTAGATATATTGATGAAAAGGAAGAGAGGACAAGAAATTGAAACCGCTTGTCATCAGAAGAAGTGTGCAGCAGGGGTATTCTGCCACAAAAGAAGTAATGTAAGTGAGGTGACAAAAATTAATTTTATAAAGAATATGGAGTACAGAATCAAGAATATATGCACGAAAGAATGTGAAAAAGAAGACAAAATAAATAGCCGATGGAAACAGCTTGAAAAGAATGTCTATGAGAAGGAGGATAGACTGGACATAAAGAGAAGAAGGAAAAAACTGACAGGGGAGAATTGGAAGAGAAAGAAAAAGGGAGGAGGTTTGGAATAAGGAGTATGGGGAAGACCACAGAAAAGATATGCAAGGAAAGCGGGCATTAAAACTTACAGGAAGGGAGGGAGAATCATCTTAAGAATAGCGAAAAATTCAAACAAGAAAAAGGAAAACAGAGAAGAGGAAGGGATTATCTACGAAGTGAAATGTAACAAATGTCAGAGTGTGTACATAGGAGAAACGAAAAAGAGGCTGAAAGACAGGTTGAAACAACATAGGGATGATGTACGACTTAAGAGAGAGAAAAATGCTATATTTAAACACGAGAGAAACAGGACATGATATAGAGTGGGATGAGGCTAAGCAGATAGGAAGGGAGAAGAGAATACTATTTATAGTTGTCTGTGTATAAACTCACTTGCATCTGTAAGCGAAAGCGTGGCAAGAAAGAAAACCAACCGGTGATCTCTTACGATGACATGTTTGCGTGCAGCTGGCACAGAATATATCCCCCATGGCTTGTGAAAGCGGGACTTCCTCTCTGCACAACAGTTTTGCTACCTTGTGTTCTGACGTCAGACGAACACTGCCTACGAGGTTAGATTAGGCCTGTTAGGTTAGGTTCCATTAGCATAAATATAATGAAAAATTATTATTTAGGCTAAGTAAATTAAACCTAGCTACCCTAAACTGACAACGTAGGCATCTAGACTAAAATTAAAAATACCTCTTGCGTGACGTCGGAACACAAGGTTGCTCAAGTGTTGTGCGATAAGTGAAACCCTGTGAAAGCTGTCGACAACACACATTAGAAACGGGGAACCACGCACCAACTGTGACTACAAACACTGAAACACTGGACACGTTTCTGTTTGCATGAACAGCTGGGATTTGCATTCAGCAGAAACTTTCATGTTCACATAGGGGTCGAATCTGACCTATTAGCATTTATAAGTGTGAAATGCAATTATTATTTTTAAAAAATACATTATGTGGAAAATGAATTGGCTCATACTTAGTTATACATTTTATTTAGTGTCAATATTTTTGGTGGGTAATAGTGATGGTGCTTCTTTGGAAATCGTGACCGACGACGAGTTACTAAACTTGATTAGGAATGAAAAGCATGTTGTTGTACTATTTAGTAAGTATTGCAATACGAATGTACGTGTGTGTTTTTTTCAGTAGTATGTACGTAAATATTCATTATTCGAGACGAATCTTTACACGTCTTTCATAAACACAACTTCAGGAGACACTACAGTATGAACAATAAACTAAATTGAAAATGAAATACGTTTCCACTATACGGAAGTGTTACCCAAAATTGTAATTTAGGTGCTACAGTTTTCATTAAATAATTCCAGAATATTACTAAGTACATACTGCCTTGTACTTATAGTAGTGAACTAAGGCATTGATTAAAATCAAGATATTTACTGTTAATACACCTGATTTCATTAACGTCCTCTATTCCATGCATGAATTCAAAATTATTATTTTTTTTTTGGTAAAAATTTACTATTCCACAAACAATTCTCCATTTTTACAGAAGAAACTACTTACGGTAATAAGTTCCTGTAGCACTGTCTAACATCTGAAAGGTGTTTTCTTTCATGTGGGAATGTATCATAGCGAATATTCATATTTTTTGTTGAAAATTAATTCTCCGACGCACAATAGCCTTTGGCACGTACACCTTCGTAGATCATTGCACATCGTGCTTGTGTTTTGTCGATGTTCATTGGGTATGCAGTGTTTCCAACTTTTGTGTTTTCAACCAAAAGTACAAACATAATTAAAATCCGTTGAACCATTCACGATAGCCAAAAGAAACATTAATAAGGTTAGGTTTAGTTAGGTTAGGCAAACATAGTTAACGAATTTTAACTTTGTTTGCCTATCCTAACTAAACCTAACCCAACGGTAAATATGCGATATCGACCGGATGGATTTCTTCAAATTTACAGGAGAAAGTACTTACTGAAATGAGTTTCTTTAGCATTCTGGACGTTCTTGGAAGTATTTTCTTTCACGGAAAGTAAAAACTTCATTTTTGAATGCTGCCGAACAAGAATTAATCACTTTTTACGTAAGAAATTGGCATTGCCTGCCACATTATGCCATTGTTTCCATTGTGTGCATGCAGATGGCGAGAGCGTTGAAAGTCACGCGATCTCTGCAGTGTTTCCAAACGTGCCTGTTTGTTACGAGAATTTTTTTTTTAACTATGCTTACCTAACCCAGCCTAACCTAACCCTGCCGGAAATGGTCCGTGGGGCTATCGTGAATGTTTTTTGGGGCTATCATGAATGGTATTTGGGGCTATCCATCAATGGTTTTTGGGGCTATCCGTCAATGGTTTGTGATGACATAATAAACACGAAATTAGGTATTTTTCGGTGAAGAAGGTTGAAACACTGCATACCCTCTCCAAATCGACAAAACACAAGCACGACGCGTGATGATCCATGACGAGTGCACAAGACAAGTAATCAATCGTAATATGAAAAGTTGACACTATTTTATGGAAAAAGGCATAACTTCACCTTAAAGAATGTCCTGCAAGGCAAAATAGGTAAGTAGCAGTGGTAAAATTAAGGAAATAAATGAGTGAAAGGTGTCCGGGCATTATCGCATATTTACCAGGTTTAGTTAGGTTAGGCAAACATAGTTAACGAATTTTAACTTTGTTTTTTGTTTGCCTATCCTAACTAAACCTAACCTAACTAGTTACACAAATTTTAACTGTTTGTCTAACCTAACTATACCTCACTTAACCTTACGTAATGTGTCTTGGGGCTATCGTCAATGGTTCAATGCTTTTTAACTATGTTTGTATTTTTTTGGTTAAGAAGGTTGGAAACACTGCATACCCAATGAAAATCGACAAAACACAAGCACAACACGCGATGATATACAAAGGTGTACGCGCCATATTGTGTCTTACGGAAGCGAAAGAACGAAAAGAAAGAAGTACTCGTAATGTAAAAAATTGAAGTTACTTTCATCCAAAAAAGGTGAATACACCTTAAAGAATGTTCTGCAAATATAAAAATGACGAAACAAAAAAGTTACGGAGCGATTTTACAATACAGGGAATTTCTCCATTTTGTTTGAAATTCGGCATACTCACTAATTTTGGCCCCCTAATCACGAATCTGCAGTCAAAATTTGGCGCTCACACGTGGAAATAGCAAAATAATCGAAATTAAGTTCTTATTTCCACACCCTCGATTTCCGAATTTCCCGCCGGTTCCGGGCTCCGCCCCTGGGGTAATCGACTTACCGCCCCCAACCGCTATCGCGGCCCCGCCTCCGCTCCGCTCCGCTCCGGCTACCCGCCTATATCTATAGACTCCCTGTTAAGGGCATGTTAGAAATTGGCCGGATTCACCTGCCCCCAAATAAGCGCGAAATTTATACGTGAGCGCCAAATTTTAAGTGCAGATTCGTGATTAGGAGACCCAAATTAGTAAGTAACCGAAAATTCAAACGAATTGGAGAAATTCCCTGTATTGTTAAATTATACCAAAGTTACATGTGTTTGTGGAATAGTAAACTGTTACCTTTTTTATTTCTTCTTCGATGTACATGTATTAAAATTCTACATCATACACTCATCACTTATTGCATTTACTTTATAGGGATGTGATTCTTATTTGTTTTTACTTATATACAGATTTTGTCTTTCAGCAAAGAAAGACTGTGAGGCTTGTGATAATCTGGAAAATGAGCTCATAGTTCTGCGTGAGGATCTTGTAGACAATCTCAATGCATGGGTTGTGAAAGCAGTGTCCAGTTCCTTAGTGAAGCTTTATAATCCAAGCAAGGAGCCAGCACTTGTATTTTTCAGACATGGGAATCCTTTACTTTATGATGGTATGTTCATATATGTTGAAATTATTATCAATTCTTTACAAATTTTCACTACAATATTTATCAGTACTTCTCTCATCCTTCCATGTAAAAAAAAAGTCACAGTGTAATAAATAAAATGGTATTCCAACTGGTTAATGCCATGAATAGATATCATATATTGTAGGGGGAAACGATTCATAACAGTTCTGATTTTTTTTACAAGCTTTAGAGTAGTATTAGGAAGTGGTTTAGAATGCTGGAAACAATTGGGGAAATAAGTTTGAAGCTTGAAGAGAGTAATTAGCATAATTTCAAGCTCAATTAAGTTTTATTTACTGGATAAATTATGATTTGAATAACCATAATTGGAAGCCTAAAGGGGGTTTCGTGCTTGAGGCTGATCAGATGTTGGGAGGCATTTGGCGACGTGATTTTAATGTTATGAGCCATAAACCTGACTCACTTAACCTAATAGCCAAAGCATTCACGGATGTTTTATTAATGGTAAGAACCTTGTACCCGACTCGCCTAACAATGAAAGCATTTAGCAACATAATGTCTTCACACCTCACACGCGTGAAGTAGATGACAGCTGCAGTTCATATCCAAGATGAAAATAAATTAATAGCTGCTAATAAGCAAATAATCAAATAGGTGTACACAGAAGGGAAAAATTGTTTACTAGAAAACACATAGTAGGTAACCACCAAGACATTGACGTATGTGCTAAATAGCAATTGAAACCTGCAAAAAAATGCCTGTGTACCATGATTCATTCTGAATTCAACAATCTGAACTTGAGCAGAAAGCATTATGCTGTCTATGATACTGAGCATTTTTGCAAGCTGTAGAAAACAAATTATATTTTAAAATTAATAAATTGTCTTTCATTTAAAAGAAGGCATGGGGATTTGCATGCATGTATGAAAGACTTATTCTAATGTACACCCTCAGGTCCTGTGAACGATGAGCTGATACTCCATACCTTTATCCAGAACAAGGAGCCAGCCGTTAAAGAACTGACGGATGACAGCTTTGAGCACCTAACTCAAGCGGCGACAGGTGCCACCACAGGGGACTGGTTTGTCATGTTGTAAGTTTCTTCACATGAATTTCCACTAAATTGATTCTGTATTTCCAATAAAGTGGTTCATATAGTCAAGGAATGTTCAAAGAACAGCATGTTTAATTGTTTGATTTTTTTCCCGTACGTATGCAACCCCATGATACAGATTAATGGTTGCAACTGCAATTTTTCAGTCACATAATGCACTTGCACCAATGCTAAGTTCTGAGAAGAACCACCATTTAAGAGTGGGCTTGCAAGGTTTACCTTTCCCACTGAAATCATTGTGAATCTCTAGTACAGGTGCTGAAAACATTCCTATACATATAACTGTAGTTCTAGTGACACTGCCTATCATATTAGCATGATGCATCTAGAACTTTCCGATGTCAAATTTCAAACAATAAAGTCTGTTAAATGCCTGGAAGGCTTCGTCTCATATTTTTTTCCCACCATATAATTTTGTTTCCTCAGCTACAGCAATGATTGTGTGGACTGCCAACGTCTGCAGGCAAGGTGGGAGGCCGTGGGGGCAAAGCTCAAGGGCCGGATGAACGTTGCAAGAGTCAACAGGCAGGGCGGAGGAGCTGTCACTGCAAGGAGATTCAATGTTCGAGAAGTGCCAGCCTTCATTTTGTAAGTCCCTTACTCTAACTTTAGTAGCATTGGAGGTTTAATTGCCTGTGTGATAATCCCTGTCATTGAAATTGTTATAGATTCTTTGCTGTGTTTAGAAGTAATGAGTTACTTGTTATACTTCATTAGAAGTAACAATTACTTTTTCAGGTAATGAATAAGAAAAGTGTCACTTTAACTTGGACTTGAACAGTAAAGGATAAAGTTATTGTTTCGGATGAAAAAAATAGGAATGAAATTTTACGAGCTAATGTTTCTGGGGTGTAATTTTTTTCAGCAAATGGGCTTGCTTTAAATTTTTTTGCCTTCATATTTAAACTTATTTGTGATGTTTATCATAATTTAATGAAAATTAATGTTAATATTTGTCATCTGTGAGAAAAAAATAACAACTTCCTTGTGCTTCATACATACAACGTATGTGTTGCAACTTATCTAGAGTGCGCATCAAATCTCCTGCATATGGCCTTGAACGGCTGAACAGCACCAGCGAATCACAGACGTGCGGCGTTGCCTAGTTCAGAACCTGTTTCACCTCGCTACTAAATCGTGCACCTGGCGCTCGGATATAAATAGATTATTTCAAGTGTCAGTAGTGCAACAGATGGAAAAATAAGGAATTTGCGAGTATGTACGAAAAACAAGCGTGATTGTAGCATATACCGTTCCCCCTGTAGAAGCAATGTTGTTATAAACGTATTTGCATTGTATCCTTTTTGCTCTCCCTTCGTACCTGTTTTTAAAATAATGTTCGAGTGAAGAAAAGGGAAGTAAAATTGACTTTAAGAAGTGCCAGGCTCTAACAGCTCAAGCGTGTGGTGTGAATCAAGCTACCGTTTCTCGGATATGTTCGGGGGCAAAACAATGTGGATCAGGGCCTGCTCCAATGTTTCAATCACCTAAAGCACATTAACATACCGAAAAGAACAACAAACTTAGATGACTTTGAGAAAGATGTAGTTCGTAGAACCATCTTTGAATTTTATGATCGAGGCGAATTTCCTACTGCCAAAAAGATAACATACTTTTTACAGGATAAAATATCTTACAAAGGCTCTACAACTTCCATCTTGAGAATATTGAAACAATTAGGCTTCAAGTACAGGAAAACCAATGACGGTCGTAAATTTCTGATGGAGAAAAGTGACATTGTTACGTCAAGGGTAAAATTACTTCGAACAATGCATGAAATTCGAGTGTCGGGTGATTGGAGACCAATCTTTTACCTTGACGAGACATGGTTAAAACAGAACCACACATTAAAATGTGTTGTTAACGAAGAACTTGACAATGTAACACAAGAACAATGGGCCGTTTGTGTTAAACATGCACAACAATTACAGGAAAACTATTTTGTAAGGGAGATAGATCGGGACGAAATTTTGGACCCAATTATAATAAATTTGAAGGACGACACAGAGGGCGAAAGTAGTGAGGTCAGTGATGATGAGCCCCTGGCAGTCCCTCTGGCATAATCAAGTATGATCTTTTCTCCCATTAAGTTTAATATGTGTTATATTATCTAATGTTCCGTGCTCTCCGTGACAAGGTGTGTGAGATTTCGGCATGGTACCATTGCAGTGCGCTGCTATTGGCTATCGCCATATGCAGGAGATTTGACACACACTCTAGACTTGTAACTGTATAAGTAACTCACATGTATGCTGTAAGGTTAGTAATCGAAGCTACATTTCAAAAAGCGTATTAAAACAGAATTGCTCTTTCAGTTTACAATTGCCAGAAGCATTTAAACACACAATTTGAGAGAACACAAGCTTTCTTTATCAAGCATTTATTAGTTGATTGTTACAGTTATAACAATAGGATAGATTTAACAAACAAAAAGAAAAAAAACCATTGTAAAGTAAATCTTGTCAATAATGTTACACTGTTGGAGCCCAACCAGGCAACAACCTAATTGATTGAAATGAGCAACCATTTTTTGACTGAAAAACTTATCAAATTTTAATTATACATCCTAAATATCACCAGGGAATTCAAAATCATCTTTAAAAACAATGTTTCTTGACCTTTTCAGTTGGATTAAATTTCATAGGTGGTGGCTTCCCTACTTGTGGAAAATAAGAACTAACTCACATTGTGAGTCAATGTTCTTATTATGTGTTTTATTCCACTGTTCCTTTGTAGTGAACGAAGCCTCCCTTTACTCTATTCTAAGCTTTTTCTCCTTGATGATGTGCCGACATACCTGTTCTTGGGTCTACATGTGTAATATCTGTCATGTCCATGGCATTTTTTACTATTGATCAAACTACAAATAAATATCTCATGAGGGAAGTATGTATGTCCACACAAAAAGGAATGAGACAGAGTTAATTTTATGTGCAACATATTATGTTACAATGCATTAAGTTTTATGAGGATATCACATAAAAACCACAATTTGGGATTAACAGTGACCGATGAAGGTCTTGCATTGCCCACAAACTACAGTTGGACATGTAGAATTTTGCCTGTTGCCACATCGGAAGGGAACTCTCAACTGGATTTCTTTGAAGAATTTACAACAATGTACATTCTTGTTTCACAATCCAGCTTTGTAATGTGGGGGATATAACAATGGGTTTGGAAGATCAAGGATGACAATCTGGAGGGAAGGCCAATGCTTGCAATAGGCAACACTGCATGTTAAACGTTACATTTCCTGCAAGGCCCAACAATTCTTAGCCTCTGCTTGCTTTACTTGTCCTCATATGTGATGATAGTACATTTCTGCCTAATTTCATTGTCGTTGGTAGAGTAGCACATGAATTATCAGATCAAAATATGAAGTTATTGCAAACCTGAACCACTCTTAAACTGTTTTCTTCCAGGTTCCGGCTGGGGAAGATGTACCGCTACCAGATTGCTAAGTACGACATTCCCTCCTTGTCATCATTTGCCATCGATTGGTACAAAAATGCAAGAACTGAACCGGTTCCTGTCCCCAAAGCTCCCTTGTAAGTATAAGAATATGCGCAGTACGTTTCCTTCGTGGTTCATTCATTCATTCATTGTTTTCTGCCTAATTGGCAGGTTTTTCACTGCAATCTCCAGCTTTCCCTGTTCTCTGCCTTACGCTTCGTAATAGCATACGACCCAGTTAATTTAATATAATCCATAAGCTGATATCTCTTTCTTCCACGGACTTTTCTTCCTTCAACCATTCCCTCCAAGGCATCTCTTAGCAGGCAGTTTCTTCTTAGACAGTGTCCTAACCAGTTTCTTTTCCTCTTCTTGATGGTCTCCAGTATAGATCTTTTTTCACCAACTCTTTTCAGTACGGCTTCGTTTCTTACCTTGTCCGTCCATTTTACACGCTCCATTTTTCGCCATGTCCACATTTTTAAAAGCTTCGAGTCGTTTCTCTTCATTTCTTCTCAACGTCCAGGTTTCTGCACCATATCTTATAATAAAATATAACCAGAATACATTATTTATTGACAATTAAGAACACAAAGTTTGGCATTTCTACATGTACATTATTAACTTCTGTAAACAATGGTGTCCCACATTATGAACTGCACACGAATGTCATCTTGCACGATTAACCCCTCAGTAGCCCTGCTTGTTTGTCTTACATGAGCAGCAACCTGACTAAAATTCATGTAAAAAAACGATTGTTATATATGCACTACTCAGACTATGTGATGTTCTACATATTTTTTGTAACTATTGTATGTACTGTATTTTCTATAACATAAATTATTAAATTTTCAACATTGGTGTTTTTTTTTTTTTTTTTTTTGTCTGGGCTCTGCAATAGATTCAAATTATCCTATGGAAAACAGCATCCTACATAGCAAACAATTTGCATAACGAACAACATCCCAGAACAGACTGCATTCATTATGAGACACCATTGTATTTATTATTACATGTCTTGCTTTGAACAAATGTGATAATCCAAAAATATTAATTTCAGTAATAAAGTGTACATGTGCAATGATTAGAGGCACATATTTTTGGTAAATAAAAAAAGCAAAATTTTGGTACAAAAACAGTCAATTTCGGGTTCAAAAGTGATAAATAAAATAAAATTCACTGTTATAGGGGTGAAAAAGCAGTATATAAAATTACATTTTGGTTTTAAAAATGTGAATGTAATCCAAAATTTGATTAAGAACTGCACTTACTACACAAAATAAACATATCCCTTCTAATAACACATTTATGTTGTCACCAGAATATTAAGTTCATTCCTGTATAAAGGGGTCCATTTTTCCTTCTCAAATATTTACAGCAGAATTAGTCAATTTTTCGTGAATTGCATAGCTTTCAGGATAATTCTGACTTCAGAAAGTGTTGCGTCGGTAAATAAACTATAAATTTCGTGTTGAAGATTTTATTTCGCATCATTTCATGACAAAACAGGGTAGGAAAATGCACCTCACATCTTTCAAAAACATGAAAAATTAACATTACAACGTGTTATTTCACATTTCGTCAAAAACGAAATTGATATAGCTTCATTGCATTTTTCATGTTATGGACATCAGAAAACAACACTTTCCTGGGATAATAGAACATTTTATTTAACTCTGTGGTTCCCAAAGTGTGCACCGTGGCTGGCTTACAGGGTCACTGCTAAATGTTCCAATATTTTCACTGAAATTAAATCAATTCCAATTGTTCCAAATATGTGCTTGTTACATTTTACACATAAAATGTTTCTGAATTTTAAATATACGTTTATTTTTTTAACTTAATGCAAGCAATATAACCACAGTAACTTAGCTTTACAAGTGTTAGATAGGCCTACATTCTGACTTGGACACTGCGGAAAAATCTTGAAACAAGAAGGGCACCATGAAACTAAAAAGTTTGGGAACCCCTTATTTAACTTTAGAATGTACCCCCCCCCCCCTCACACACATACCAAGAATATCTCTCTCTGTTGCAAGATACGTACTTTTAAAGACTAACATTCCGTGATCTAAGTATTGCTACATTTTGCGCATCAAAAGTGAAACAAATTTTGTATCTAAAAGAGTGCTTTTACCTTACGTTTGTGCGTGACAAAAACGGTTCATGTTATCATTATTAGGTTTCTGATGATCATGAAAAGGTACTAAAATTTAGGGTTGATCGGTGTTGCATCATCCCATTGGCCCATCTTTAAAAAAAAAATATATATAAAAAGGTCTTGAAAACTGAAATTTGATTTAGTTTTGTATTTTTTTTCAGTGATGACTTCACCCAGATGATAGCTGATTACCTGCATGAGAATCCATTAGTTTGGAAAATTGGGGCAGCTGTCGTGGGTTTGATCTTACTAATTGCGCTAATCCAAAAACTAAAATCATCTAAACCAGATCCTAAGAAGAAGAAGAAGAAATGATTACATCAAATGTATGCTTTTTCATTTGGGTGATGCTGTGCACAATTTCCAAAGGAAAGCAAAAGAATATGTTGGTGCATTGTAAGGAATAAGTGTGACATTGAATCTGTGAGAGATGCATAAAAACATAAAGGATGCATTTAACATTGAGCAGTATGTTTGTGTATAATGAATGACCATTTAATAAATGATTATTTTTTTTGTATTTTCACAAGTCATGAAGAAGATTAAAGATAGAGGTTTTTTTAATGTCTAATGGTAAGATTTGAAACCATTTGTAAGTTTTCATGAATTATGAATGACATATAAACTCTTACAGGAAAATGTTACCAAGTCAAATAAGTCTATCCTATACTTCAATTGTATTTTGTACTTTTGCAAGGGCATTTGAGTGTGTCAATTGAGAATACATATTTTTGTAAGTTATTATAAGTGATTTTATTGTAAAAATAGTGACTTAACCACACTGATTTCATGGAGATATGAGACTACAAGTTCCAACGGGAGTTATGTTAAGGTTCAAATTCGTTAAACCTAGCCTTTCATAGGGTTACCAGACGTCCGGATTTTCCCGGACATGTCCTACATTTTAGCCTTATGTCCGGCGTCCGGGAGGAATTTGAAAAATATCATAAATGTCCTACATTTTGAGCGTCACATAATATTAATTAGGAAAGTAGATAACAGAAAAAAATCATGCAAGTTACAAGTCTATGAACTGCGCTTCCAAACTCAATTGTGACATTTATTTTGATTCAGTCATTGCCTAAAAAGAAAAAAGGTTTGTCCTGGTATTAAAAATACGGAAAAACGGAAGCACTTAATGAACAAAGTTTTGGAACCACTTTCTGATAACGTAACTGTTCAATGCCTGAGCAGAATCTCTTGCCTTAGGGATTATACTGATGGAACAAGGTGTTGCCATTCTTATTCAATATAATTTGATTGTAAAGCAGGGGTATAGAGAACAAAGTTATTGAGGGTGTGTACCAGTCAAAAAAGTCATGGTAGTCAAGAAAAAGTAAAGAAATCAACAAATAGGTCAAGAATTCAATCCCAAGGAAATAAATTATTCTTGTGGTCAAGAATTTTTGCTATCATAATGACTGATTGGTGGATTTAGTTTCTTTTACTTCACTTTTTCTGTCCCTTTGGTTAATCGCGAAAATGATAATGAATGGTGGTAATGTAAGATGGATGAAGGCACAGTCACAAACATATAGGGACAACCGACACACGCCCCACATAAGTTTATACTGGCTGTGAGTCCAGACGCCAAAGCCTTGCTCGTCTGCCAAACACAGTTCAGGATGCATTAATACGAGAAAGCACATCTAATTCTCTTCTTAAATTCAGCTTCAGTTTTCATCTTAAGTAGACCTTTGGTAGGGATTTTCAATAAATAAATATTTGTTTTGTTAATTACTAATTTCCAATTTTACCTAAGTAGGGGTCGGAAAAATAAACGTTAAGAAAGACAGGAAAAAGGTCTAGAAAAGTCCAGAAAAAGTCAAGAATTGTGGATGTGTTATTTTGGTAGACACCCTGTTATTGAACTAAAGACTACCCAAGATGAAATTTCTCGAACTTTAAACTTCTCGAATTTTAAATTACGGTAATTGCTGAATATTTGTTTAACACTACAGGTCATAATTGAAATGTTCAGAGAGTACTTTTATTACCATCAGGCCAACAGACTAACGAGAGAAATTATTTTTTCATAAAGTCTGTAAAATGTCTGTTACTGGTCCCTATAATTTCAAAGAGTTTGACTGTCCAGTCTAACATAAATATAATTTGACTAAACCTAAAATTTTGATAAAAATTGTCTCCTCTGAGAAGTACCACTTAAATCATATAGTAAGAGGTGCATTGATTAGTATGATTGCAAGTCTTGAAATTTTGCATTTAAAAATTAATTAAGAATTCATTTTTTTAAAACTGAAAAGTGTCATTTTTCAACTACTTTCTAACGTGTTCTATAGAAATATGTATTATTTATTGAGAATGTTTTGTGTCCTACATTTTGACTCAATGTCCTACATTTTGGGACAGCATGTCCTACATTTCCCTTACAGCGATCTGGTAACCCTAGCCTTTCAGCAAGAATGGAAAGGAGTGGAGTGGTCGTTGGTTTTTGATTGTGTGTGAGACACCCAATAATTTATAGCTGACTCAGCATTGTAAGGACAACTGCAAAGCTATTTAAAGATGTGTAGAAGTGGACTAGTGTGAAGTCAGATAACTGTAGCAAAGAATTGTTGTCACAGTGTAGCTTTACAATGTATACATTACATTTTTACACTAGGAATTGAGAAAAATGGCAGATCAGGAGACTCACCTGGGTATATGCTCTACCAACATAGGGAAAATCAGGTCTTGGTAGCTTACTGGGTAAAGCTATATAGCATGATATGCCAGTGATGCATGTTTGAGTCCTAGTCAGGCTTACATGTTTTGGTAAATTTACACATATACACGTATATACTGTTAACCTTTAGCATGCAGTACCCTCCCTGCCTGTAACTCTACAGATGTGAGGTCTCAATGTGTGCATATTTCTAATGTGCAATAATGTGTGAAAAATTCGTAGCAGCAGAACTATTTGTCATAGAAAGGTAACTGGTTTCGTTTTTCTTCCCACCGACAGACCTTTCATAGATGAAATTTATAATCCCCTCTCCAAATAAAGAAGGTATTTCAAATTTATACAAAATTATTCTTGTGCACGTCACTGCAGCTATGGCAATGAACTGAAGTGAGGGGGAAAAGAAATGTTACCTTCCTATAATCTGGCGATGCTGGATTGAAAAATCATTAATAACATACTGTAATAAGAAAGGAAAATAAGGAAAGCACTCTAGCCATCTTATGGAATCTATTTTCGAAATAATGGTCCCAACATTGGCCCTATGGAAGCTGTGTGCACACACTTTACAGAAACTAACATCGGAAGACCACTCTTTGATACGAAAGAACTTCCAAAATTCACAATTTTAATATAATTGGAAATTTTAGATTGGGCATCTCCTGGTGGACCCCAATATTCCTTCTCAAGTTGTTATTTTTAACGTCCAGAATAAAAACTGCTATATTCAAGAATTTTCACACACTTATAGTGCAGAAAATACCAAGGACTGACCACTTTTTGACAGGATCCTGTGGAACTTCTCCACTGTACAGGATTCTGAAAGGTCTAATTTTTTTCTTCCCAATCCTGGTACAGACTTTTCAGTATCCTGCACAGTCCTAGTAGTTTAATATTATCAGAATTGGAAGTAAGGTAACTCAAGGAACATGCTAGTAATGCATTACTTTGTGTTACATTGGTAAATTCAGAATGGTGGAATTTGTTTGCCAGAGTTGTTTTGAACTTGTGCATGGAGAGTGACACTGGGCTAACTTACACTACTCGTGCAATCTTTAAAATGTCCTGATTGTGCAACAAAGTAACAGTATCATGTTACTTTTTGAGTAACTTTTGCAACTCTGGGCATCGTGCAGTGTGGATAACATTTTTAACAAAAAAGAACAAGACAAACTTCAATTTTCTTTTTATTAAGTAAATTCTTGTAGTGATCTGTTCAACACAGAATAGACACAAAAGTGGGAAGTGGAAAGTAGTGTATTACAAACCACAGCTCAATGAATCTGAGGAGTCAGATAAGATGTACTTGGCAATATAATGCATTATAGGAACACTTAAATTATTAATGTTATTGTCACTGACCTCGTAACTTGTGTGAATCATTAATAAATATTGTACAATGTTTGCATGTCATTGAGAAATTTGTCTAATGCTCTTAAAAGAAACAGAAAATTGCTAAGAAGTTATGTTAACCGGTTCATGGAAAAGTTTCCAAAAATAAAAAAGTGATGCAGACAGTATCCTTACACAATCTTGGTAACCCATGTACAGAAAATATTAAAATTTTATATAAAACTAATGATTTATCCAGCCTCACCCTTGCTGAATACCTCTAATTATTTTTTTTTACAAAGATACGATTTATGGTCATTTCAGTGCTAAATTTACCTAAGACTTGCATTCTTCACATTGAATAGTCAAAAATATGTACCACTAAGAATTTGGTCTCAAAAACAGCACTGATGGGACTTGGCACAGTAATCTCAACGACCTGTTTCACCACAGCATTTGTAATTTTTAGAATGGTGCATTTCTGTGCAGCAGTAGGCAAATTGTTCAGTTTGTGTTATGCAAGAAAAAGTTCTCCTTCGTGAATTGTACCTTGCCATGAAGGCATATACACTCCACACATTCTCAATCCTGACTACAGTAGAGCTGATGTGATCAGTATCACACTCACCCACTGACAAAAGGCTGGGTAAGCCACTATATACAGGGGCACTGTCACAAAAAAAATTCTTCCCAAGCCATAACCTAAATTATATCTTCTGTGTTGGAACATTTTTTTATGCAAGGTGAGGTTCTGGAATTCAAATAAAAAGACAATCAATAATAGCATATGATACTACGATGAAAATGTGCATTATCATCTCTACATGTGGTACAGAATGTTGAATTTATGTGTCTTGCTCACATGTATTCTAACATAGTGTAATATCTTGAGACGAAAGGTCATAAATGGATAAAATAGAATTTCTCCCTGACTTTGCAAACAAGGTACATAATTTGCTAAACACTCGTACGACCCTGACAAAGCTATTTTACTGAATTTTACTGAAAATATAAGTGGTTTGCCTATTGTTCTTATACAACTGTACACCTTATCTGACTTCAGTTATCTAAGGCACAAATATTAAATTACTTTTGGTGCATCCATCACAACATCCGACAACAATTACATCTGCACAAACAATATAGGTGCTTACACCCAAAACACTACATGAATAATCACTGAGAATATCCATATCTTATGTGTGCAACATACTGACAAGGAATGTTTGCAGATTGTGGTCACCATTCAATACACTTATTACAACAAATGTGCTTCACATGTGAAACATCCACAACATATAATGTGAATAGTGTCCGACGCTGATAAACTGTGCATACTTCGGTTGTTTGTACCTTTCTTACAAAGGTGGAAAAACAACCAAATTTACCACCAGTCTCTCCACCAGATGCTGGATCTCACTGTATATGCTTGCAACATAACTGATGTTTGTAAATTAAAGAGGTTCTGCATATTCATGATTTTATTTTTTGACATTTATGCAACTATGTATATAAATTCCCTGTTCAAAAAGTTTAGATGTGGTTAAAGAAATTGAGAAGTTTTTCTCAAGCTTGAGTATCTTTTTACACAGATTTTTTCCTCATTACGCGAACTTTTCTTAAAGAGGAAAAATGTTTAATCTAAGCAAGAAAAAGCTGAAGCAGCGATTGCGCAATTATGATATCATCATCATACTCATGAATTCAAATCAATACATGTCTAAAAGCATGTACTAAACAGGTGTTCTGAGTACTTACTTTATCTTACGTGCATAATCATTTCTCTACTTTGTTCCTATGCACTTATGCATTTTATGAGTAGGTTAGAATTTCTAGATTTATTGCCTTCTTATTTCCATGCTTTTCCCCCTCTCCACCACATATATGTAACATTTTCAATAGGGGTTTAAATTAACATGGTCACTTGCATAAGCTACTTTTCACATCATAATTTCTAAATTAAAATGTGTAGATCAGTTTTTCCCATGTACACTTCCAGCATTCTACACCCTCTTCTTCTCATCCTCTTAGGTAAGGATGAAGAAAATGCACGACACGATCACAACTCTGGCCGTGTCCAAAAGTGCCAATTAAAGGAGCAATCGAGACCACAGGGCAGAACATGCTTCGTTGAAGACTTGAGTACTTGACTCGTTCATTTGTTTGAAACCACAGAGGTAGAAAGTAAGCAAGTTGTTGGTTGAAGTTCTTCTGTGTGAATATGTATGCACGAGAACATTTTAAAATGCTATGTGATTTCTATGGTGAAAAACAAGTGTTTAAAATGCAGGAAGAACATGTCCTCAGTTTTATATACTGATTGTTATTTGGCACTGCAGTCGAAGTGCAATTCTAAAGACTTTCACTTCCAGTCCAAGACCGAACTGCGAGACCATTCTCGGAGGATGTTCGCTTCAAGTACGGTCTTGAATCTTTCGGACATGGCCTTAGATCCAAGAAAGTCCCACTAAAACATGTAATGAAACATTTGTTTTAGTTCTGGTTAGAGTTAGGATTACTGTTGTAAAGAAAACTTCTTTATTTGTATAAGGATTACTTCATAATTTCTTTCAAAGTCAAGATTTGTGTGTACTCATTGTTCAATAAAGTATGCACCATAGTCATAAGTTAAAGAAATTCAACAGTATATGATAAATTACATAGTGTATGTTAAATATTTTTAAAGTATGGATTTACTCATATCGTAGTGTCAGCAGTTATCTTTTTGTCAATTATTATGAGTCTATGCATTAGATGCTGAGTGAGGATTACAAACTTGCCTTGAAATCGGACATTCACTGAATGAATTACTGATGACTTCAACAAAGAATACATTTCAGGAACAGAAAATAGGAACAAAATTTCTATGTACACAAACCATGCTTCTTTTCACTCACACAAGAAAGCAATACCATTTCCATTTTTTTAAAAAGGCAACCAATATATTGGAAAACAACAATTCATAATATTCAAGTATTAAAACTGTGCAGTTGCCACAAAAAACAGAAAATATGAAGAAAAAAAAAATTACAATTGAAGTGATCCGTATGGTTGCCAATGTTGCTCAGACCTTTCCACCGTGATGGAACGCAAAAGTCACTAAATTATGATAATGGAGCCGTTGACCCACTGTATCCCTTCGAATACGTTGAATTTTTTAACCCATTACCTGTGGCGGACTTATATATTTCAAAATTAATGATTGTTGTATTGCGGCAAGTCATTTTTATAGACTCTGCTTTATCGTGCTTTTATTAGTGCGGTGGTCTAGCCGGGAGGGTGTCGGACTGCCATGCGAGAGACCTGGGTTCGATTTCCAGGGTGAGTAATCTAAGGTCGGAATTATTTCAGCCTTGTCCCTGCATAAAGCGGCTCACCCAGCCTCAAATCAATGGGTACCTGGAGGGTAAAGACAACCAGAGCATGATTCTGATCACATCACTTCCAAAAATGGCTGAGATTGAGAATCTCGTGGGACCCCAAACCTCCTAAATGTGTCTTAATGGCACAGTGCTATATGCACGCAGCACTTTCCCTTACCAAATGTGGAATGTTTATTTGCGGCAGAGTCTTTTTATAGTTATTATTGACGATGAAACGAATCTGCAGTTGCATCTATGTATAGGCTAGATGATTTCTTTTTGGAAGCACTTCCCTTCAACGTCATTGCAGGGTAGGGGTTAAACGACAGATTTTGATATTTTACGTAATATAAAATTGGTTTGTGTCGAAAAACACACACAACGGAGATATTTGATCCCAAAGCATGGCCTGTGTAAGTAAAAACCTACCATTTTGGAGTACTTTCGCCACTGTATTAGTAAAACCAGTTTGTATGCACTCTCAAATAGCGAAAGAATGCATTGAAAATTGCTATCAGTCCCAAATCTAACAATACTAACCTAATGACGTAAAATTATTGTTGCTGTTGTGGAATGTCATGTTGGGTGTTACATTCAGTTGCACTAAGCCTTTTGGCTGTTCTGCTTCATGGTAAGTTAACTCACTAAGACAACAGATGTACTTTACTTCACAATAACACATTTCTGCAAGCTAAAATCAGCAGAAAACGTTCATAAACCATGTAAAATATTTCTCTCTCTCTCTCAATGCGGTACAGAGGGTCAAGGGTACCATGATAACTACATGAATAGTGTCGAACACATCAAATGCTTAAATTAATTTGTGCAATGCCATAGCTTGCATACTCATATATTTGCCACAATAAGGTAAAGATTTCTGTAATATTTAAAAATATATTTCCTTCATTTTGGTGCCAAGCCTAATTAGTTAGTTGTGTAAATTATGTAAACAGATTTTTTAAAACAATTATGTAGTTTTATTCATTTGGAATGCTCATTACATGACACAGCCAAGTTCGGACTCTCTCTCCCAAAATAAATATTTTAATATTTTCTTTAACTGCAATGGTACTTGGAATATGTTGTAAGACCAGTATTCCTCCCTAGAAAATAGAGTCTACTGTTTTTAATAAGTTAAAGTTGCTCATTTCTATCAATCTTGTACAAGTGCCTTAAGAGAATCTATGGTAACTTCTTCGCATGCCAGAGGTTGACTTGGTAGCTCTGTAGTAGTAGCGCATGGGCATGAAAAAAAAAAAGGTTCAATCCCTGGTTGAGCCTTTTCCAGTAGTTATAATAAACATTTCACTTGGTAAAATTTTAGTATGCCCGAAACGTATTTCTTCAATTTTACAGGAGAAAGTACTTACTGAACTGACTTTCCGTACACTTTTCAAAGGTCGTGGAAGTGTTTTTTCCCATCGCTTAATTTATTTCGCCGGTAAATCATGTATTTTTGAAGATTAATGTCTCTCCAATGCACGAAAGCTGTTGCCTCTATGTCCTTCAACTACGTGAATCAAATGTTGCGTGCGTTCGATGATGTAACCCCCGATCAGTGTTTCCAACCACACCGTTGTTTTCCAAGAACATGACAATTTTGAAGATAACAATTTTAACTATGTTTGCCTAACCTAACCTTGCCGTGCATGGTTCGTGGGGCTATCCGTGCATGGTTCATGGGGTTTTCGAACCTGGAAAAAAATACAAGTCAGTAACATGAAAGTAGGTATTTTTCGATGAAGAAGATTGCAACACTGCATAACCACTGATCATGGACAACGCTAGTCAAGATTTCTCCGCCATATTGCGTGTAATGCAAGCGAAAATGAACAAACAAGAATTACTTGATATGTCGAAAATTGAGATTATTTGCGTGAAAAAAATGAAATGGCACCTTCAAGAATCCTTAGGAATGCAGAATACGTAAGTACCAATGTGAAAAAGAAAAAAAATGGAATTTCAGACATTTCGGGGATACTAAACTTTTAATGGTACTATTATAGTATGGGGGTGACACCTATAAATCATATATTTCACACTTTTTTACATTGCTAACATGCTATTTTGGAATGCGGAACATTTCCTAAGGTGAAATAATGCATTTCTAACTAAGAAAATGTCTATTTCTTACATTTACGAGTACTTACTGTTACTTGCTATTTCGATTCTGTAACACATTATGGCGGGTGATAGCGTACTGGTTCAGGGCGCGTTGTGAGTGTGTTTTGTCGATTTATGCAGTGTTGCAACCTCGTTCACCAGAAAATACCTACTTTCGTGCCTGGATTTGAAATTATGCTAATACCTCGCAAACCATTGACATTAGCCCCACAAACCATTCACGTTAGCCTCAAAAATCATTTTCCGTAAGGTTAGGTTAGGCAAGCATACACTATATTCAATTAATCATATCTCAAGCACAAATTAAGATAAATCAATGCTAAAACTACTATTTTAAAACTTGTTTTTTTTCTCTTCAAATTTGAAGGAAAACAAACATGCAACTTGGTACCAATTATGAGCCTCGAATGTTTAAAATACTGACTACGGGGTTACGTCATCTAACACACGGAACATTGTGCTCTCGTGCAGAAAGCAAATGGCGGCAACAGAAACACCGTGTCGGACAGAGATTTTTGCAGCAAACATGTATTCACATTAAAATGGATCAAAACTACATTCATGAACTTCGACAACGCTACAGAAAATGATTTCTGTAAGTACTTTCTCCTGTAAATTTGAAGAAATCCATCACCCCTATACTATAATGTTACCCTTTTAATTTTCACTTACGTGTTCATATCTTGGACAGGGATGTTGTTGTTATTTATATGTCCTGGCATTTTTTTTTAAAGGTGCAATTATGGTAAACAATAAACATATTCAGATTATTGAAACTTTTCAGTTTGCTGTAAATTGTGTATAAAAATATGACTACTAATTTCTGCACCATACCTTTCTAAACTTGGTAATACACCAACCCAACTAAACTTGGTAATACACCAACCCAATGTTGACTTACAGGAATAAATAAATGGTAACAAATTATTACAATGACAATAACTGCAATTCAACTTATATGTTATCGACAGAAAGGTTCATCCTAAACACAGTTGATGGTTTGCTGAGGCTAGCTCTGATGCTGTTTTCAAATTTTTCCTTTATGAAACTGAATTCCATTACATCCCGTGGTTTTTCACTAATCCAAAAGCTATCAAATTCATAGAAGAGATAACAATATAACTGATGAAAAACTTTCATTGTTGGTCTACAACGGCAAACATTATACACGTGGGTCTTTGCAGTGCCATCCTTTAGTAAATGGTATGCCATACTCGTTAAATTAATGCCAACAATTGCAAATGCATATCCGTACTGTGGATGATGTGAATGCGATAAGACGTGACTTGCTGCACCAGGATATTCACTAACAAAGTACAACAAATTTTCAAGTCCCAATAGTCCCATTCCTCGAAAATCTGTTTTAGGGTCATCACCTTGAAAACCTATCTCTTGCCACTGTTTCGTAACACGAGCTTCTAAAGGTTGTAGCGGCATCAGAAGCCGCCAGAGTGTAATTAGTTTATCTTCGTGTTCTTCATTAGCACTATCATATTGGGTCTTTCGTAAACTTTCTACTTCTTCAACCAACTGACCATATCCCCAGATCTGTCTAACACAATTTCCAAATGATATCACAAACTGGTCATGAACAACAGGATTGATGCACTTCACACGCAATATCGTAAATACAGCAAAATCTACAATATTCTTTTCTGAATGGTCAGAGAGTCTTTTCTCTGATGCAATTCTATTCAAATACGTTATCAACTGCTTCACGTCGTCACTCTTCGAGAGATACAGCGAGTTTTCGACGCCAAGAGCCCTCGAAGCACCAGCTGGTTCACCATAACAAAGTCTTTGAAGTTCACACAGCCTGGTTGTTTTCCGCAAAAACCACTTAATTAGTGGTCTGAAATACCAATATAACGATGTCCACAGGAAATCCAACATACTTTACTCCTTTCATAAAAATCATATAATTCTACACATCATATAAACAGAAACCAACCGTCCCTCCAATATTTTGCTGCAACTTTTCCATGGATAGTAATAATGATAAAACTTCGGCCTCATGCTGTCGCGACAAAAGTAGGCAGATGTGAGCAATCGCCGTTCCTCCGGCAGTTTCCAACTCTGTGGTGCAGACGGTGCAGACTACAGAGGCAGCACGCCCGAGGGCATTCCAAAGGTGTACCTGGGACAGGGTTGGCAAAATTTGTGTTTTTTTAAAAAAGAACAAAACAAACTGTTTTTTTTTGTTTAAAACATGTTTTTTTTGTTTTAAACATAGTTTTAAACATGAGTTAAAAAAAACATGTTTTAAACATGTTTTAAACAAAAGAAAGTCAGCCTTTCCACAGTAAACTATAGTTAAAATCGTTAAAGAAAAAATACTCATTGTTATGAGTACAGTGGCGGCAAGGACAGTTTATTTCCCTTTGGAGATAAGGTTTACCATACTGCAGGGTAGGGGTGTGCGGGACAGAATTTTTTTGGTCGGGACGGGAAATTCTCCAAATCCCGACATTCGGGACGGGGAAAATTCTCAATTTCCCGACAAAGTCGGGAAATTTTCGGGACGGGACATGTTCGAAATTTCCCAAAGCTCTTGAAATCTCGAATTCTACACGTAATTTCCATCTTTAGTGCTTGTTTTTGCACTTCTGGTACAAAGACTAACAATTTCCGATAAGTTACAAACATTTACAATGCAGAAAACGTCGAGAATTGACGACTTTTTAAAATGACCATTCGGTATTTACCGACTGCTTGGGATCCCGAAAAGTCAGGAAGTCATTTTCCGAAGTCTTGATCGGGACGGGATTTTTTTTTTCCGATCCTGGTCCCGACTTTTCGGGATTCCGCACACCTCTACTGCAGGGACAAAAGTTGGGGGTAATAGCCCCCTTTATCCGTCACTGCTGAAGTAGGTTAGGATTCATATTCATCTAAATTTCAAGAAACTAAATATTATAGAATTACTATCCTCGTCCTGTAAAAATCAGGGTGAAATATTTCCTGCTGCCTGAACAGTTTATATGGCAGAAAGCAACCTGCAGTGTCATAATAGATTCTCCAGATCAATTTATCTTTCCAAGTATAAAATTATGTTACCAAAAGTAAGCACCTGCGCTTCATTCAGTTATACAAACCAATGAATCGTATCGCAGGAGAAAAAAAATTCACGGCATTATCAAAATCACGCATTGTGTATTCAGATATTAGTTTCCAGCTTCCACCAGTCTCAAACTTACAGGACGGTAGAAAACAAGGAACTGAGAAGTTTTGATTTCTACAGTAAAGCACGCGTGTTTCTTGTCGCACAGCAGTCTTGCTACCTTGTACATAGCTAGCCTACCAAACCTAACAACGTAGGCATTTATTTATAGCCTAAATTTTAAAGGTAGTGTCTGCTGCCACGTTCTTTTTCTGCTGGAACCTCAAAAGAGATGAGCGTGGCAGCAAACTCGGTCTTTGTTTTATCGTGATTTCATCATGCTATTTATGCAATTACGTCTGTAACACATACTGTGAAGTTGTAGCGATTACTTTCACATAAATGTTTTAAGATTAGGTGCCTTAGCATTCTTCTAATAATAAACCTACATGCTCTCGTAGTTAGGTTAAATTCCGTTAGCATTAAAATAATATCTCTAAATGCTATCTAAAGAAAAAGGTTCTAAATTACCTGTATATTCATTCCCATTAATCATAAACTTGCATTTTTCTCGTCTTCATCTGTTCTTAAGATTTGTAACATCCTCTTAGCAGACGAATTACGTGGCAGGAGCAAATTTGACGCTTATTCTTACTGCTGACACGTGCGTGGCAGCAGACTCGGCCAAATTTAAAAAGCGTTTTTCCGTGATGTCAGAACATAAGGTTGCTCAAGTGTTGTGCGATAAGTGATACCCGTGTAGCACGGAATAATTAACACAGATTCAATGAAAAGACAGGGTTGCCAAACAAAAAAATTATCACAGACTATAAAATATCAAGTACCAAAATGTGTTTTAAACACTTCTAAAAAAAACATGTTTAAAACACATTGTTTTAAACGTTTAAAACATTTGTAAAAAAAACAAAGCCGTGTGTTTTAAACGTTTAAAACAAAGTGTTTTAAACACTTTTGTTTTAAACATGCCAACCCTGACCTGGAAGTAATGTTAATAAAGATTTCACCAACAGATGTCAATAAAAATGTATGTTCAAAGTGTATAAACAGAGCATATAATTTGTGTGAAAAGAGAAAAACACGCTGTTTCATGCAACACTGTTATTCGTACAGGCAAGAGTTTCAATGTCCCTCGCATACAGCGCTACCGCTATTCGGGCGATTTCGTGCAGTTTGCAACTTCGTAACAAGTTTGAACATGCAGGCGCGCACCCCGTCAAGCGGAATGCTGGCGTAGGTATTGTTGTAGGCCTATCGTCTATCTATCAGCGTGTTCGAAATGAGCAAGGTGAAGGAACAGGAATTTTGGGATAGTGGGCTGTCAAGCAGGACCATAGCCGCAAAGTTAAACAGGCCCAAATCAACAATAGCATTTGTGCTTCGTAAGTGGAAGGTGCATGGACATTGTGACAATGGTGAACGTTCTGGGCGACCGAAGAAACTGACTAACAGAGATCGGAGAACCCTAAAACGTGAAATTGTCAAAAACAGGACACAGCGATGGCTACCATCAGACAGGAGTTTACGGCAGCAACTGGGGCGTCAGTTTCCATTGGAACATTGCGAACAGAGGCCCACCAACTCGGATATTCCGGAAGAACAGCGGCACATAAGCCGCATATCACCAAGGTAAATATAGCTCAGCGTCTCAAGTGGTGTTTGGACCGTCGCAACTGGACACTGGAGCAGTGGAAAGCGGTTCTGTGGAGTGATGAGTCGAGATTCACATTGTTTCGGTCTGATGGACGTGTATGGGTGTGGCGGCTACCCGGGGAATGGCTTCTACCATAGTGTATAGTGCCTACCAGGAAATTTGGTGGTGGTGGAGTAATGGTGTGGGGTTGTTTCTCGTACTACGGTGTGGGACCACTGGTGGTTGTTCGTGGCACAATGAACTCACAGGCATACTGTACAATACTAGACAATGAAATGCTCCCAACCTTGTGGAGTTTTTACGGAATTGAACCCTGTTACTTCCAGGATGACAATGCTAGGTGTCATGTTTCGGAGGCTACTATGCAGTGGTATGCCAACAACAATGTTCACCGATTGGTCTGGCCTGCACAGAGTCCTGATCTCAATCCCATAGAACACCTTTGGGATGCATTGGACCGGCGGGTGAGGTCTCGGGAGATGCGGCCAAATTCCATTGTCCAACTGATTGAGATCTTGCAAGAGGAATGGCGACGCATTCCAATGGACGTCCTCCACAAACTAGTCGAGAGCATGCCTGACAGGGTATATATACAGGATATATAGTTTGTGTTAATTCGACATAGCTTGCGAAAAATTAACCTTAGAAGTTGTACCAGATTGATGATATACGTCACGGAAATAAAACGGCCTCTGATTGGAAATTGCAGTTAAGACGTTCTCGTTCGGCAGTGAAAGCGGTCGTCTGTTTCGCGCTCTGAAAAAAAAACGACCCCAAGGGAGCTCGCGGGGATGAGCGGTGCCCGACCTGAGTCAACCAGCAACTACCTCTTTCCAGCTTGAACCTCACCTAGGGTCTTAACTTTGCCTCGTAAGGCTGATTAAGGCGGTCGGGTTTGGTTGCAGCCAGGGGGTAGAACTTCTCGGAGAGTCAAATCCAGGTTTAGCGCTGGATGTGGCACCTTTGAGGAGACCTCCATTCATGCAGGTATGCACTAGTATGCTAACTACCTACAGGATATCGGATATCATGCTTCCTAGTTTATAGTCTTGTTAAAGAAGACTTTTACCAAGTGTCGAAATTAGAAAATTAGTGTTCGCCGTTTGTGCTGAGGAAGTCCTCGACTGTTTCGAGGGTGTCTTCCTCGTCTTCGTACGTTACATCGGTTTCCTCGTTTGGCTTAAATGCTTCTTCGAGAGTGTCTGCTAGCGCGTCGGCTTTATCCTTATCATCGTACGCAAGGCCGTTTTTGCCGTGCAAGGTGGGCGTATCCACGTTGTTACGAGTAAGTCTTCGCGTGAATTTATAAAGAGAGGAATCCTTTGTGGCAAGCTTATCAACCCGAGCTGGCCACTTTTGGTTCCGGTAACTCTTTATGTCTTTCTCGATTTCATTTGTGAGTGCCATTTGTTCTTGTTTGTAGAACGGTTGGTTCGCATGAATAGTTTCCCTATTTTATTGCGGAGTCGGATTTTCTCGATTATGGGGGTTGGGAGCGCCGAGTCTGGTCTGGTTGGTCTCAGAAGCGGAATGTGCTTGGCCATTGTACCTTTGATTTTTGACGCGATTCTGGCCACGCGCTCGTCGGCTTGGGCTGCACTCGTTATTGCAGCTTGAAGTTCGTCGTTCGCAAAATTCTTTTTTAATTCTGCGCGTAGGGCTTCCCAGTTAGCTTCTTTGTAGTTCAAGTGTGCCTTGCGCACCGGTTTTTCGAACAGTGTGACCAATATTGGGTTGTGGTCAGACGAGAGAGCTGGGATCGAGTCCTTTTAGGATTACGATATCGAGGACGTCTGATTAGGGTTATCAGGATAGTAGGTGGGGGTACACCAGTATTGACTTATTTTGAATGAATTTAAATAAAATGTTGCCATTGGGATTATGTACGTGACTGTGCCATGCCGAATGTTTTACATTGTAGATCACCTCCTATTAGGACTGAGGGTCCTAGCTAGAGAAGTTTCGCAATGTCCTCAGGATCTAATTTATTATCATTTCGAGGAGTACGGTAGGCGGATATGAATATGATTTCGCGTGAGGCCATTCGTGCTTTGACTGCGATCGCCTCTGTTGTTCTGAGTTGCTGTATCGGTATGCGGGAGTGCACTCTGTCGTTTTTTATTAAGAGTGCTGCTCCTCCTGCGGCTATATTTTGATCTTCCCTGTATACGACGCAGCCGGGGAACTTGACCGTGTCCGTCAGCTTTAAATGCGTTTCGGATAATAGCACTATTTCTGGCTGCCCGGATAGCAGCCAGGGATAGAACTCCGTAATTCGTTTAAGGAGACCTCTGGCGTTCCAGTGAATCAGATGTGGGATAGCGCGCTGGTTATGGGTGTCTGCCATAAACGGGTGATGCTACAACACTAGTTATTTGCGCACAGATGTTAATCATGTGCTGCATGTTCTGGTTCATGGCAGCTTGCATTGTTTGCATTTGCTGCATGGTTGCATGTAGGGCTACAAAGAGTTGGGTGAGTCCAATTTCTTGCGGTGACTCTACAGTCGGGGTTTCATTGATCGCTTCGGTCACTGCCGGGATTTCGGTTTTTTTCGGCAGTGCTTGTCTTTTTGCCGGAACCGGTGCAGAAACCTTGCGGTCGGCCTGGTGCGGTTGTTGTTCTGGGGAGATTTTCACGTGGGTGTTTCCACCGCGTTTCTCCTTGGCGATTGTTCTGATCTTGGGGTCCTTTTCAGGATCCGAAGTTTTTTTCGCCTCCCCGTTTGGGGGCACCTTGCTTGGCGGCGCTGTCGGTGGGTTGGTTCCTGACCTGGGACTCAGCGCCCTTTTCAGGACCAGTATTTGTTTTCTTCCATGCGGGTTTTTCTCGGGTCGGCTCTTGGCCTCCCTTTTTCCGCGGGGTAGGGATCGGTGTGGCGGGCGTCGGTGTCTTCCTATAGTTTTTTAACTTTGCTGATGTACTTTCTTCAGGATGGGGCAGACTCGGGCGTTTGCCGTATGTTCGCCACCGCAGTTGGCGTACTTGGCTTTGGCAGTTTCCCGCTCGCATTCGGCAACGTCGTGCGCAGAGCCACAGCGTACGCACTTCGGTTGGATGAAGCATGTACTACGACTGTGGTGGAACCCCTGGCACTGGAAACATTGCATAACCTTGGTGGGGACTCTGAAAATGATAGGTTCGGAGTGAAGGACTTGGTAATGTGGATTAATACTACGTTGCACAAGATAAAAACCAGACGGTGAACAATTAACATATTTAATATAAACTGGACGTTATGTCCGAAACATTCAAGTACATTGAATCATGATATAGCAAGAAGCATTTACACAGAATACATCTGCTTATTATTTATCTTCTTCTGGCCGTGAAGACCATAGCTTGTAGCCATATCATAATACCTGGACCGTATCATCCCTCCAGGTGTCCCATTAAAAAAGAATCAGGTATGCTGATGACCGTATCGATCTGGTGGGTGGCGAATCCTGGTAGACCTTCTCGGAGACGAGTGAAGTGTGCTAGGACCTGGTCCTGGGTATCCGGCTCTGCCTGGGGTAGGTTCTGGTACTGTTCCACCGGGATTTGTTGAATTTCTATTTGGTATTGTAACGTTCAAGTCGTCGCCAACTGCAGTGTCACGTGAAACACGTCTCTTCAACCACCTGGGATGTACCACTCGTTTGGTTCCATCTTCTAGCATGATTTCGTAGAGGATGCTATCCCCAATACGAGGAATAACAACTCCTGGGATGTAATTCGGAGTACCGTGTTTAGGCGATTGAACCCAAACTGCTGAGTTGATGGCGAAGGTACCATATTTCGACGAAGAGTCGTTCCGAAACATTGCTGACTTTCTCGGCTTGAACGGAGATTCACTCGACAGGGGCACATTGTTTGGTTCTTACCAAAATCTGGGTCGGTGTTTCAAGACCGAAAGTGCTGGTAGGCTTCCTTTTCCACCCAGTCGCGTGTTCCGAAGGATGAAAAGAAGGTTGGCGATCCCCATATCAAGTTCAAGCGTGCTCAGATTGGGTTTGTCAGTTATAAGCTTGACAAGAGCGGTTTTGACAGTACGAATGTATCGTTTGGCTAAGCCGTTGCTAGGGCTGTGATAAGGCGGTGAAGTAACATGTTTGATGCCATTCTTAAGACAGAAGTTACGAAATTCGAGAGAAGTGAACGTTGGGCCGTTGTCGGATACGATAGTATTTGGTATCCCTAGAGTGGCGCAAGATTGCATAAGCCAGCGGATCGTTTCCTTTGTGTCTAATGTGTGTACAGGCCACACTTCTGTCCACTTGCTGAAGGCGTCTACTATCAGTAGGAACTTACGCCCTGCAAAGAAAAAATTGTCTATATGCCATCTCTCGTTCACGTACGAAGCGAGAGGCCATGAAGAATCGGGTCCGTTGCGGACCTTAGGAGCATTAACTCGGCATGTATTGCAGCTCGCTACAAAATCCGTAATCTCTGTTGACATGCCTGGCCACCAAAATCTGGATAGACACAACTCTATCATACGAGTTGAACCTATGTGTCCATCGTGTAAAGCTCTAAGAACTTCATTCGGTTTAACTGTGGGAATGATAAGTCTACCCGACCACACGAGCGTTCCCTGCTCGTACGTTAGGTGAGCTCTTCTTTCGAAGAAAGGTGCGAGCTTCTTCCGTTCGGTAGACGTGTCGAGTTGATCTGGCCAACCATTTACTACACAGGAGACAACTAATGAGAGCAGTGGGTCTTCTGAAGTGGCGTTCTGTATTGAATCTCGAGAAAGAGGAGCTACAGCGTCTTCAATGGACCCGAAATACGCATGAAGTTCTTCTTCAGCTGGTATTGTGTCACGTGTTCGCGTAGGCAACCTGCTTAGCATGTCAGCTACTTCTACCTTGCTGGAATGAATTATATTATATCGGTATGAAGATAAAAGTAGAGCCCATCTCATCAATCTATTGGATGAATATTTTGAAATGGCTCGATCCGGAGAAAATATAAACTTTACAGCACGTGCGTCTGTAACAATCTAGAACTTGGATCCGAGTAAAAATTTGTGAAATCGCTTGATACCGTGAACTATGGCTAGAGCTTCTCTCTCTACCTGGGAGTATCTCCGCTCCGTCTCACTGAAGGTGGTATAAGAGCAGGCGATGGTCTGTAGACCGCTATCAACTCGATGACACAATTGCGCGCCACAGCCGAAAGGAGAGCCATCAGTGATAAGTACAACTGGCTTTGTTGGGTCGAAAGGCACAATAGGATTTACCTGTCGAAGTTCCGCCATGATGCTGTCGAACTCGTGTTGACAGTTATCGTCCCAGTTCCAAGAGACGCTTTTCTTGAGTAAAGAAAGAAAGAAGTGAAGTTTCGAAGCTAAGTTGGGAACGAACTTTCGATGAAAGTTGATCATCCCGATGAAAGATCGTAATTGTGATTTGTCTTGAGGTGGTGGAGAATTTAGGACGGCCTCCAAGTTCTTGTCTGACGGCCGTATACCTGTGGCATCAATCTTGTATCCTAGGTACTCGATAGATGAGGTTAGGAATTGACTTTTGCTGGCGCTCGCTTTCACATTGTGTTTGGCCAGACGACTCAGGACATCACACGTGCGTGTGAAGCATTCTTGCAATGTTTCATCTCCGACGATGACGTCATCAAAGTAGAAAGAAACTCCGGGAATGTCATCTAGGATCTTCGCTAGGACCACTTGAAACAGATCTCCACTTATGTTTATGCCAAAAGGTAGTCTGTGAGGTTTATATAATCCCCAAGGTGTGTTGACGACAGTGATGCGTTTGGCAGCTTCAGAAAGTTCCAACTGTCCGTAAGCCATTTGAAGGTCAATTACTGTAAAGTATTTACACCTGGCCAACTTAGAGAAAATATCCTCGACTCTAGCAATGGGAAACTTGACGTTTTCAGTCATTTTATTCACCGTTCCTGAGAAGTCAGTGCAGAGACGAAGTGAGCCATCTTTCTTGGTAACAACGACAAGTGGTGAGGCCCAATCAGAATATTCGACCGGTTCCCATAACCCTACTTTCACAAGATTTTGAATAGAATCCTGAACGCGGTCTCGAATACCGTAAGGAACTTCGTAATGTCTACGAAAAATCGGTGCAAAGTTGGATCTCAGTGGTATATCGACCAAATAAGGTGTAACGGGCTTGGTCAAATCACCATCAAAGATTTTCTCGTATCTAGAAGAAATTTCTCGCCTTAGGTCGTCGGCACCAGCCTTAGTAATAGTACCTTGTACTGTGTTAGTTGAAAGAACACTGGCTGTAACTAATAATCGCCTCCAAGATGGTTGAATAATGTCCAACCATGTACGACCGATCAATGGATATAAAAGTTTCTCCTGACAGAGAAAGACAGGTAAAGTATAATCCCTATTGTCTAAGTATAGTTTGACGGATGTTTGTGCTGTAACACGTACATATCCTTCGTTTACACCTCGTAATCGTAGGCTGGAATTAGATTTAACAGTGTGGAACAACTGATCAAAATATTTTTCGTTGAAAAGAGTAACAGCAGACCCAGTATCTACTTCACATTTAACAATACACTTATTGATTTGGAGATTTATTATGAAGCTATCCGAACTGAATTGTTGCTCCAAAATGTGTTGAGTAGAAGTAACCAGTGTGGAATGATGACTGAGCGCATCAGTGTTGAGATGGTTGAAGCTGAACGTAGACAACTCATCGGATGTTGTGCTCCGTGAGGTTGAACTAGACGTTCTATTCACGGATCTATCTTTCTGCTTCTTTCTGCATCGTATATTCCAATGGCCTTGTCGTTTGCAGTAGCTACATATTGCGTTTCTTGCCGGACATATATCTTGTGGGTGATTCTTTGTGCAGTTGCCGCACTGGGAGTGAGGATTTTGCTTGGTAGCAGTTGAGTTCTGAGGTTGATTGTAGCTGTTCTGCCTCGTTTGGCCCGAGCGTGAACTCGTTGAAGGGCCTGTTTGACGATCTGGATTCATCCGCGTCAAATTTCTTGAGTTGGTAGCAAAAGTCACAGAATCTGTATTGTACTTATGCGAGAATAATTTAACTTCTCGCTCTAATAACTCACAATCTCTTGACATTTAGCAAAGGAAAGATCACTTTCAGATAATAATCTTTTTCGAGTACTGTCTGACTGTACACCAACAAGGAATTGTTCAACAAGTGCCTCATCTAAATACTGCTCATACGCACATTTGGCTGCTTGTTGTTTGATTCTCACTACGAATTGAGTAACTGATTTTCCTTGAGACTGAATACATTTTCGAAACTTGAACCTCTCTGTAAACTTGTTGTTTTTGGGCCTGAAGTGCTGAACCATTTTGTCGTGAATGACAGCGTATGATAGATTATATGGCATTTCAGGAGTCGTAATATTGCGAAGTACTTTGAAAGCCTTAGGACCAATGACTGCTAATAAAACTGCTGCCTTTCTTTCATTTACCACATTCTGAGCGAGACAGAGTTGATCAAAACGCATAAAATAATTTTCGATATCTTCATTTTCTTCAACAAATTCGCTGAATGTAATGTTGAGAGCCATGTTGTTGAAACTTCACTTTACATTAACTAATAGAAATAACTGGAACATATAAAAGTTACGATGCGTAACTGAAACTTGCTTTTGCTTAAGCGTGAACAAAATTAGCAAACTGAATGTTACCTGTAAAACACAGTCTTGTTGATTTACTACATGAAATCTTACTTGTCATAATCCCGTGCCGATAATGTCATAAAGTCATCCTGGCGATACGATTGGAATCCTTCAAATCTTCTATTGACTGTCAATCCTGTGTTCACTGTCCACAGCGCCCCAAATTGATAGGTTCGGAGTGAAGGACTTGGTGATGTGGATTAATACTACGTTGCACAAGATAAAAACCAGACGGTGAACAATTAACATATTTAATATAAACTGGACGTTATGTCCGAAACATTCAAGTACATTGAATCATGATGTAGCAAGCATTTACACAGAATACATCTGCTTATTATTTATCTTCTTCTGGCCGTGAAGACCATAGCTTGTAGCCATATCATAATACCTGGACCGTATCAGTAAACCTCGACGGTTATCCTCTGTTGGAGGAGCGCAGTCATAGAGTGAATGAGCCGAAGTTTTTGTTTTTCGGTCTCTAACGTCTTGATGAGAAAATCGCATTTTTTCCTCTTCGGTGGGCTGGCTTTCCAGTTCCCTTTTGTCATTTGGAGGGCCTCGACCTTGACTCCTGTCTTGGTCTCGACTTCCTCCTCTAGTTCGCGAGGCTCTGTGCTAATCACGAGACCTCGGATGACATATCGGTGGGGTTTGTACACTTTGGTCTTGAGATAATGAAACTCAAATCCGGAGTCCCGCAGTTCCTTCAGGATGTTATTTTAGGTCGCGCCGTCTCTAGCACTGACCTTCATCACGTTCCCCTTATTTGTACCAAGGAAATTGGTTATTTTCCTGGACTTGCATAGTGCCAGGAAACATGAGGGGTTATGCACTGTTATGGGGGAAACCGTGTGTTGCCCTTGGTGGGTTGGTTCCCTCCCTGCGCACTTGTCGATCGTTGTTGTTGGGAGAGGCGAGTCCATCTCTCGTTATCCTCTTTGTCATGCGTATGATCATAGAAAAGATCTTTCTGTTGCCTTTCTCTGATATTTAAGGCCGGAAATACGTTGAGAATCATCTCCTCCCGTTCTCTCGCGGTCTTTTTGATCGATTTGTTTGATTTCCCTCGCGCCGGCTCATCGGAGTCGGTGCCGGCTCTGGAGTCGTGCCGGGAGGACTGCTTCCTCTTTTTAGAGGGTTGCGTCGATGGGTCGGGATCGGTGCGGTTGGCTTCAATTATGACGTTTTTTAAGCACTCTAGGCGTAATACACAAATAATACACGTCACTTTGCCACACAACCAGGGATAAAGAAATAAGATACTTACAATTTTTTTCATTTCAGCTTCAACCATCTTCCTTTCAGTAGTGCTCCTGATCATTTTTTTTACCTCATTCTTTATTGATATTTTTTCTTTCCAGAATTGAATACAAATTGACAAATTTCTACAAAGTTTTATATTAACCAATTTGAATGGTTTTTTACAATATTTTCTGATAATAACTTATTATTGAATAATTTGAAATAAAATAGGTTTTTTAAAAAAATCGCTACTATGTTGGGATATGGTTTGCAATGGTGAACAATAGATAGCTCTGGACTTATGAGTATTTTCTAACATTTTTCTTTATTGTTTCTGAATGTTTTACTGTGGTGGAAATGAGTTAATATCTTGATCTTTTTTACAGAATTTAGAATTTTATTTGAAATTAAGAAGATAAACCACATGTAGGAAGATAAAAAAGTTCAATTTCCAATTGTCATAAAGAAAAATGAATGTAATTTCCTTTTATACAAGTAATAAGAGAGCTAAATTTTTCATGCCAAACGGCTTTCATATCAATATCATGATGATATTGATATACAATGGCGCCTTTCGTACTCTCCTGTCGTGGCGTCTATTTTTCTTGGAACCGCTGTTTGATCCAAACTGAAAAACATTGTCGTCTCTTTTTTGTTTGGTTGGACTCCCTTGTTTCCTTTGCGCTGGCGTGAGTACATCCTGTGACTCGTCCAGAGTGGGCCCTTGCGTGTCGAGTTCAAGAGCGAGCTGGGCGCGGGAGGAATAGGTACCTTCGATTTCTTTCTCGCTTTCTCCCCCAGAAGATTCCTCGTTGGATGAGGACTCCGCAGAGTTCGCCTCATCCATTTCTTCCTAACTCTGAGATATGCGTTCGTTCTCACTATCGCCTTCATGGACCATTTCGATAATTTCCATGTTGTTTTTCTTTCACTTGGGGTTCATAGGGATCCCCATTACGCTAATTTTTTGCAGCGTTTGCAGACCCGATGGATTCCCGTTCGATCCGGCCAATCAGAGCCCCGGATGTTGGGGCGTTTGTTCGGCCGGTAGTCGTCGAAGTTTGTGGTGCTACGAAGGGCCGAATTTCGTTTTCGTAGCAATGAAGATTAATCTTGGAGATTCACCTGCATCAGTTAAGGAGAGAAAGGTACTCTAAATTCAATGACGTTCTTCGACGAAGCCTCTAGCGTGCAGTGACCTACTAACTGCGAACCGAGAATGGATCGTTGGGTGTCGGCAAAGCCTGTTCAGCCTCAACCTCACCGTCCCATCTAAGGGACCGCGGTTCGGAAGAAGGCCCCAACCACTTTCGGAACTCAGGTTTCAATCGTGCTTTTGGCTTTGAAAAATAATTTGCATTAGTGGATTTGCAATAATAACTGCAGATCTTTTTGCTCTGCAAGAAGGTGCTCATCGTGCTTGTAACGTTGAACACTGAAGATTCTCTGTGATTTTCATAATGAAAGTTTCTATTATGACAGGCGAAGGATATACGAAAACTAATTCCGGTAATCTAACATGTGTACATACATTTACGGTAGCTTCATGTTTTGCAGAAATTATATTGGAGTAGAAATGAGTGGAGCCAAAGCAGCGAGTTACGTTTTGTAAGGGAAATTTCACGTTTAACTTATCGACAGCATCATTCAATATTATTCTGTTGCAAGATTTTTCTCAGTAGCAATCATTCCTAATCTTCTGTTAACATTATTACTAGTAGTGGTGATATTACTGCAGTGCAATAAGTTCACCTGGAGAAAAATGTTACAGTCCTCCCAGAGATTCTTCGCTCTTCGCAGCACCGACATCCGGTCCTTGAAATGTCCGAATCTCGCAATTACGGGCCGCGGTTTGTTCTTTTATCTTCTCCATCCCAGCCTGTGAACACGCTCGAAGACCCTGTCGTCCATGGCGATGCCCAGACTGTCCTTTAGTACTTTTTCAGGGTTTCTTCGGACTCCTCCTATGTTTCATTTTCTTTCTCCGGCACGCCGTAGAATACAAGACTCGATCGTCTGCTCTGGTTCTCCAGAGCATCCAATTTTCCTTCCATCTCGTGAACCTTGTCAAACAACCATTCTGTCTGCCTCTGCGATACCGCGAGATGCTTTTCCAGTTCACTATTCCTGTCCGTCAGTGCCTGCACGCTCTCCCTCAGCTTCTGAATTTCGGTTTTTAGACTTTCCTGACCCGATTGGACAAGGTTGTAAATGTCGTCCAGTGACCTTTCCTGGCCCGGGTTGGGTTCCACACCTGCACACAGTAGGAGCATTAGAACCACCACGCCATGCACCATAAAACCGTTCACTTCCTTCTGTCGTTCTTTTTGTCGCCCCTTTCGCCCGAAGCCGCATAAACCGATTTGCATCCGCCAAGTATTGAGGTCCACCCCCATCGCGGAAAAACCGACAACGTCGCACTTAGTAGCTCTTTTCGACACGTCCTTCTCCTTCCACCGCTAACTCGCATATTTCTTGGATTAAATGGTAGAACATAGAAATACAACCGGGTTCCTGTATTTTATATTATTCTTTTTAACACGGTTCTGTCGCTATTCTTTTCGAATACTTACTACATTGACTCCACTTCTGTTATTATTATTAACAATACATAAAGATTATGATTATGAATAAAAATAACAAGTTTTCTGCTTTTTGTAACTGGAAATGAACGATGTGATTTTCCAAAGGGTTCGATGGATTCCCTTTCCTACGCCCATGATTCCAACAGAAAAACCAAAGTTAAGCGTGAAATGCAGGAACCATAATTTGCCATTTAAATCAAAGAATAAATGGATCTATAGTTTTCAAAAGTAAAAAAAAAAAAATATGTGAGAGGTCGCACAACATTAAACTTTATGACCAAAATTTACCCCTAACTAAATTATTTTATTTTCTTTAACAAGGCGTGTGAATGTAAATAACAAAATATAGTATTATACATTTCAGTATAATAACTGTATTGAAATGTTAAAAAATAAAATAAAAAACCTTTGTGCTGCATATTCGCTCATCTGGTGGACCGAATAGAACAGCTTCCCGAAGAAAAAATGTAATAAAATTATTATAGGAATAAAACTACTTTATTTTATTAGTTTATAATATTGGTCTACAATGACAATCATAACCATTATTATGTTTATTATTTTGAGTTTTATCAGAGCCTAAACACCCTACCTCGTACAAAAATTTCTCGCTACGCCTATGGTAATGCACGATATTGTAATTAAATAGAACAGTAATTGCTTTTTTAGTAATTTGTACTTTTACATAACTTTCACAGACCAAGTTCATTGTTCTTGTAGCTCATCAATTATCATTCATGTGGCCTCGCCATGCAAATCGCACCCCACCAACTCGCCTTTTCATTTGAGGCATCTGGTACTCGTATTTGTGCATAATGTTAAAATGCACCACTTATAATTGTTTATTGTCCATTTTGATATCAACAACACTGACCAACTACAAAATTCGGGCGGATCTGCTCTTGTAACTCACAACATGGAAACGTGTTGTTTCTGCGCAAGGCAACAGTAAAATCTTATTTGTAAAGTTAACTCGACGGAGAAAACTGTAGTAAAGCACTGACAGAATATTTTCTTAGTGGTAAAGACCACTTCCTATTCTAGTAATCACGTTTCTTTTCCAATCAATTATCTCATAGCAGACACAGACGCGCCCTAATACCAAATGCAGCCAACACGAAGTGCAGACGGCAGGAGAAGCCGAACCACGACGTCACAACATGGCGCAGGTGTGTTTTGTGCGCAACGCTCGGCTCGCTAATTGGAAAGTCAATTTTCTACCTATAAGTGAACGCACATGAACGTGGGAAATTGCAGGGCTTATTTGTCGATGGTATAGATTTTAAAAATGATCTTTAAAAAAAGTAGTGGAAATGCCCAAGAGCCTTCTAATCAAGAGGTCCCGGGTTCGATACCCGGTGGAGGCACATAGTGGATCGGATCCCACTTTAAACTGTAGGTCCAGTCTCGATTAGCCTCTCTGTGCATAAAGTGGACTTAAAACAAAAATTCAAACACGTAAAATAATACACGTGAGATATTTGATATTGAACAAGCCAAATTTTGTAGTTTCTGAACGTCGCACCAGTGACACATCGGAAACAAAAAGAAGCACTAATTTAGAAACTTTTATTAGCCCCCGTAATTCTTGATTTTAACCTTCAACATGTTCTGAATGATTGACTGATTGTTTTATTTAATTCGCCTTTCTTCCATTTTTAGCTAATTGCGAAGTTCTGGCATAGCCTATTCTGCCTATGGCTCTTAGGTAATAATACGAAATATATAAATTAACTGTTTATTAATTGTAACAAAATAATGTTTATATTATGATAAATATACGGTAAAGAAACAGAAATCTGTGATTATCTCAGAACTATGAGAAAATTTTGTTAGGACAAGGAACACCCATGCCCAGGTCGGGTTTCGAATCCGAGGAATGTGGAGTTAATAATTTATTGATAAACGAGAGAATTCCACGCGTTTTTTGTGAAGTTTTGAAATTTTTGACCTATAGTTGTGAGTAAATCTTGTCTCATTCATAAAAACAACAGCTCATTTAAGTTCATTGTCAATATGCATTAGCTTTCTCACGGTGGTCACTCGTGGTTTGCAATTTCTTCCGATTGTGCGAAACCATATGGCGTGCAAGGTTGGCCCTTTTTAGAAATCCTTTCTTGCAGAGATCACACCAGAAGCCTAACTCTTTGAAATGCTGTCGTGAATGAGTCTTCCACTCGCGGAGCGGGATGGAGGAAGTCTCGCACAGTGAACAGGAAATATTCGTTACATAATCTTCCTCGTGTCTTCTGAAAATTAAAAAAGAGAAGCATCAGATTTTAGCCAGAGGCGAAGATATAGTACAAGCAATGCAAGCACTGATTGCATAATTCGAATATCATTTAATGTACTTAATGTTCTAACCGTATTTAGTTTCCATCGCACTCGATTTCGCGAAAAAAATGCGGCCGCAAACTCCCCCAGCAGCTCTGTAGCAAGCACCAGCCTCAATGCTTGCAGCCGTTCTGCGGGAAAATAAGGCCTCCGAAGGAGTCACATGGCGAAGCGTGAAATTCTGGTGGAACCCGTCCACAAAGCTTCTACAAAAAGCTGTGCTTTCCGAGCTTGCGTGATTCCCGAAAATAGCCGAGTTCAACCGAAAGCAGAAGGATTCATCTATGGGTACGTTGCCAGCAAAAACTAGTAACGAATATTTGTCTTCATGAACACGTAAACAAGATCGCAAATATAATAATAATTGTTAGTCATAAAATAACTAAAAGAAGTTATTATCACTGTTCTAAATTCCATATATATCATATTATATTACAAATTATTTTAGATTTTGCGAAATGTAAAACGCGTAAAAAAAGTTGACATTGGGAGTTGGGGCAGTAGAATTTCTGCACCCCCGTGAAGAGTTTTCTCAGGGAGGGAGGGAAGATTGGACGGACCTTGGTCCTGCACCCTGCTTCCTGGTCGGTCCAGCTCAAATTACGCCAGAAGTGTTGACCGCTACCAGTGTTTGCAACTGCCAAATTATTTACGCAGTAATTCAAGTGAGCTCTTTCACAAATTTTACAATCAATAAATTGACTGCTTTTGAATAAAACTTGGGTGAAAATAAAGCTATCTGAGAAAGAACTATCTACTGACATTTGTACATGGCATAGAAGTAAATCGTATACATTCTGCATATTATGAGCACAAGAATATGTTTTAATGATTGATTGATTGATTTGTTGTTTTAAGTCCACTTTATGCACAGTAAGGCTAATCGGGACTGGACCTACAGTTTAAAATGGGATCTGAAACACTTGTGCCTCCACCGGGTATCGAACCCGGAACCCCTTGATTACAAGGCGACGACACTACCACTGCGCCATCGGGGAGGCCCGAATATGTTTTAAGTTCTATTATTATGATGCAAGTGGTGTTCCCAGGGTCATTTTACGGTCCCCATTTTGTCATCTTTTCCTTCCTTTGACGTTTTTTCTTAGATATACTGGGCCAAAAGGGGGTTATGTCTACCATCCACCCCCCCCCCTTCGCCCCGGGCACGCCATTGAATGACACTTTATTACTTAAATATTAATGCACATACTCGTTCTGCTGAAATGATTCTGATTCCTCCGCGTAATTTTTATCTCCAAACTGATATATCTTTCCTTTGTGACGGATAAAATTAAGGAAATAGGTTGGTATCACTTTCTGTTGTTTCAGAGATTTTCAAAGTGATCTTGTGTGGATGCTTGCATTTACAGTTGTGGGAAGCGCGTGGGATAGTGTGAGTGTTTGTTGCTTCGTGTTTTGTGCTGTGAATTTATCGGAATGAACGCGTATTTAGGAACGGTTGATGTGAAGTGCGGGTGTATTATTGAGCAATTGAAAATTGCTTCGTTTAGCTCGAGAGAGATAAGTGTTAAAATGAAAATCGTGGAAGGGGGTCGACCAACACCAAGAGTTTGAAATTTATTGTGGTGAGTACATCGTCTATGCATGTGTTTCTTTGCTTTGAAATGAATTTTTTATTGTTTGTGTTTAACTTTTTATTTAGTGTTTAAGTTACTCCAATGCGGTTTTTAGGGTGCCCAAAAATACTAAATTACATCATGCAGCGTAAAATAAACAAATGATTCCCTTTTTTTTTTATCTAAATCGGTTTGGTCACCGTTTGACCATATTAAATAATAATGAACAAATAAGGGCCGGTTTTTCAATGTTCAGTTAAGGTTCATGTTAGCACGTAACTGGAAGTTAGTGAAAATTTCGGTTTTTCAATGTACAGTTAGCTCGTAACTGGAACTATGGTGGCGATTATCTTTACTGGTACTTCTTCTTGCAGTTACCAGCATAACTGGAAGTTACGAAGCAATATGGATGCCTCGTGCAGCTATCGAAGTTCCACACTCGCAACTTCACTGTCAGATTAAACAAAATATGATTCATAAAACTTTTAAATTCGTACAGAAAAATACTTGTTTTGTTTGGCAGAGCTTACCAACGTCCATGCAAATATGGAAATTAAGCAGCGTAGTTGCTAGAATTCGCTTGGCAAGGTTGTGTTAGGGCCGGTTTTTCAATGTTCAGTTAAGGTTCATGTTAGCACGTAACTGGAAGTTAGTGAAAATTTCGGTTTTTCAATGTACAGTTAGCTCGTAACTGGAACTATGGTGGCGATTATCTTTACTGGTACTTCTTCTTGCAGTTACCAGCATAACTGGAAGTTACGAAGCAATATGGATGCCTCGTGCAGCTATCGAAGTTCCACACTCGCAACTTCACTGTCAGATTAAACAAAATATGATTCATAAAACTTTTAAATTCGTACAGAAAAATACTTGTTTTGTTTGGCAGAGCTTACCAACGTCCATGCAAATATGGAAATTAAGCAGCGTAGTTGCTAGAATTCGCTTGGCAAGGTTGTGTTAGAGAATTTGTGTCCATGATATCCGGTCTACCAGGCGGTACAAACTCCAAACAGTAATTTGGTGCAGTGGTTAGCGGCACCACCTCTCGGACCGTGTTGTCTTTTGTAATACGAGTTCAAGTCCTGGTCACGGATATTTTTTCTTCTTGTCAATTATTTATTACGTATGTTGCCTTCAATTCACGCTTTATTGTTGAATGATCTTTTCGGAGAAATATTACAGTAAATTTTAAAATTATTTTTACTCGTACCTTCATATTTTTAGAAGTTTAGAAAGCATGCTTACTATTAACATGATGTTTTTTCCTCAACAACATGCATAGAGAGGTACAAAGCATGCAGTCAAATGTACAATATTTACATATTATTAATAATAATAGTGTTTATATCAACAAGCAGATATTATTAATGTCTCGACTTTCGAGATCTTCACGCTTCTTCTACAAGAAAGTGTCTGCGCCTGCGCCTCATAACATAATTTTCCCCACGTGGGATTGACCTTTATTAGAAGAAAACCAAATTTGTAGTGCTGTCTTTCGTTAATTTATTTCGTAAGCATACAAGATGGATACGCAGCCATTGTTCCTATCGTTTCCCAATGCAATAACGTGTTTTAGAGCGCGGCGCGCTTGTAGTTCTATATTTAAACGCCAGGCTGTGTGCCAGTCGACGTGGTTTGGAACTATACTAACAGATGGCGCGCAAATCGATTTCCTGTAATTTCCGTGCTTCAGAATTGCCAACACACTGTTTCGGAGAACGAACCATGGTTTAGTTTACTGGCAGTTACTTTCACATTGAAAAACCCGGTGCTGGTTAAGACTGGCTGTTATCTCCAACTGGCAGTTTGTTAACAGAAAGATTAACAGGACATTGAAAAAGTGGCCCTAAAGGTACTAATAAGTAAGTAAGAAATTCCGTCTCCCTTTAGTCGTATGCGGAAAGTTCGCATATGCAAAACGTTTAATATCATATGAATAACGTTACCTGGATTTTTTTTAAAAAGTAAATGTGACGTTTGCGGATCATATGGTTTATTTTTAGTACAGTCACTTTATTACGATATTTTGACAAATCCAGCGACTGGGTAAATGAGGCTATAAACCTTGAATGTTTCCCCTCGGCATGTCGTTGTACTACATGTTTTGTTGTACTGAAACATTGCTTGCCTCCTTCGTAAGACTACGCTTCGCTACTGGATTTTACGATTGATAAACCTGATCGAATGCAGTGCTTTTAGAAAATCCTAACACATATGGAAAATAAGTTTCAGCCTTTTGTATCCAGCTGTAAAGTAACGAGACTTGCTTTTACAGCGTGAGTGAAAATATTTGTTTCAGTTTGATGGCAGCATGTGAGCATATCCATGGAAGTTGCAATCGACCAGGAAGGGATAGACTCAGTTTGATACTTCCTACGCGAAGTTAGTTTTAAACCTCTTTACAGACAGATGGATTGATCAATGTTGAGCCTACAGTTTAAGAACATGGTCGGATTGAAAGGTTGACCTTGATCACACCCACAAGCAGATGATCCCATCTTTCACATGCTCTGACACGTGAAGAAAAACTCAGGGTGCCTTCATGCTCATGATTTTTCTCGCATCCATGATTTTCTATGTAAATGTAGATAAGCGACCTGAAATGACAATATAAGAAAGTTGAGAGAATCAAATCTGAAAACAGTTACGTGCAGGATCTGCAGAACTTGTAGCTTATACAACGTCACTTTTCTACTTATTTGGGTTAATCGCAATGAGGACGATAAGCATAAAAGGAGCACCCATCGGGAAGTCAGAATTTTCTGTGTCGAGCACTAAATGAGTGCTTTATGAGTTTATGTATCAACTTCATAAAGAAATTTATACTTTGGGTCTTATTATACAATGGAAAAAGACTATTGGAAAAACGAAAGCACTTTCCTTGGTTGCTCAACCCCTTTTTGGGTTTCACCTTGTTGTGGCTGATGGTCGTCAGACGATTGCACCATAGGCTGAATGGTTGGTGTTTGCAGCGGGCGAGCGAAGTGCTGGCGTCTCATATGAAGGCTCCAATCTGACAGTCTCTGAAAAATGTTCCCACATCTTCGACAGGCGATGGGCGACCGATTGGGCAAAGGGGAGTGCCTCACACAGTGGATTCTGTAGGCTTGTGGGGTCTTCAAGTCCATCCCACACTCGTGGCAATGGAAGCTGCTTCGTCCCGTGTGCACATCCAAATGAACAAGGAAGTGGTGATCGTCCACGAAGGACTTCGAGCACAGACCGCACCAGTCATTCTCGTGGATCTTGATGTGAGCCAAGAATTTCTCCAGCAAAAGGAACTTCATGCTGCAAACGCGACACTCGTACGTGACATACTTCTGATGGCTCTTCGAGTGTAAGTCCAGCAGCATCTTCTCGGGGAATTTCTTGGGGCATTCGACACACTGCCAAGGAATGTGAGTGCGTTGAATATGCCGTTGGCGTTTCTCAGCGCATTTAACAGTTTCGAACTTGCCGTTCTTGAAAACAACTTTATCTTGCATTCTTGAACCGATGTTCGTCTGATCTACTGCGTCGAATAAAGCAATTACTGGATTATTGTATAGTCGATCACCATCCGTGATACTTCCTATAGTTGCCAAACCACTAATTTCCCGAGTGGCAATTGCACTAGTGTCCATGACATCTGCTCCGATTACACTTCTCAGAAGACGTCCTTGGTCCATGTATTCCTTCGGATATACACGAAACTGATACTTGTATGTACCAGAAGTGCATGTATGCTTCATGTCACACCTTGGAAAACAAGCTTCGTCCTGTTCCTGGACAAAAATGTTCGCGGAGAAAATTTTACTTTGGAGCTGCTGGTCTAGCAAACCACTTTCCATTGTTACTGGAAAATTTGATTGAAACTCCATATACCATGAAGGCCTGACAGTTCCTCCACTAGCAACATTTTGAACGTTGAAAGAAACATGCATGATCACACTGCTTTCTTGAATAGCTTGTGAAGTATGTAATAAATTGTCAACGCAGTCTCCTCTGAAATTCATGATTTCAATTTATATCTCCCAGTAATGCTGACTACATAACAATACGACATCTATAAAATTCGAGTAGTGAAATAAATGTGCTTGTATTAAACTTGAACAAACTTCGTTTTGGTTGAAATGAAACGCTTCGTTTAACCTGCGACTGGCATAATTGCATTTACGTTAGCCTAAAGTCCTGAAAGAAAATAATATTTTCTTTACTAATTTCTTCAAGTAAACCACAGTATTAAAAGATACCTAAATACATATTAGTCACAACTGCACCTAATTACATTGTCTGTGACTTATTATACTCCATTCGACTTTAATAGAACGAAAAATTAAACTGAAACCTTCATATTCTACCGTTGAATTGATTGATTGATTTGCTTTATTTTACATAACTTTTTGTGCCACTTTGGGCTAATTTGCAGAGATGAGGATGAGTGATGACATGATGAAATTGATGAATGGCCACTCACAAACATCCATCCCCATGCCGGGATTAGATAGAGGGACCCCTGGCTGTGCCCCTGGTGTCGTAGCGCAATGTGCTAACCATTCCGCTACGGGGGGCGGCTTTACCGTTGGAATGTAAGAACGTTTTGTATCTACTGTAAGATATGACAAGATAGAAATTTATTTAATGTAACCAGATGCATGGATTTCAGTTTCTTCATGTCCCAACTAATCAAAAAACTTTTCCAACCTTGTGTTTTAGGTTACAACTATGAGAATATTTATCAACTCAGCCAATGTGCTTCAAATTGTTTGCCTGGATCAGAAAAGTTGCTTTTCAATATTCGAAATTAAAATAAGATCAATCTGAAGTAAAAAGATAATATAATATGCTTTTGAAATTATTATTTTTTCATAATTTATAAGTTCGTTATACTTTTGGGTTACGGACATAAGTTAATCACTTATTTTTTACATTGTATTTTCCATCTTTTTGGGTTGTTAGACAGCTAACCCGTAATCCCCTTTCTCCTGGGCACGACAGATAATGATATTCTTACTAAAAAAAAAGTTCAGTCTTAAGCTATAATTTAATCTAAAACAGTAGCAAATAGCATGTGGAGTCAAAGCTTGGGTTATTAATTTCCTCTCTACGATGGCAATATACTCAAATGCTAAATCCTTTGACTACCCTACACTAACCTTGCAAAATAGCAAATGTCACAAAGCCAATTGCATTATTTCATCGTAGGGAACCTGACAGGAAGTGTCTAGATTAAACATAAACTTGGTTACCTTATTAAGATGTCATCAATAATAATTACTTTGGCAGATGCTAAACACACAGAAAGATTGCATTAGAAAAATATAACAGCAAGATTATTAGAACTATTATTAGAAATGTGAATGTCGCACAACAGATACTTCTAATAACCTTGCACAACAGTCTGATCAAAGATGATATAGATAAACGGCGATCAATCAGGTTCCACAGAAATGATGATAATTTCGATCTAGGTCATAGTGGCCAGAGCCTCCTCATACCGTACGGTCACGGTACCCTCACAGGTCACATTGGATCCGGTTTCGACCTCATTTTTACACTCCCATGTTTGACTGGAGGACGTTCTGGCAATGTGTCGGTGTGCTGATAAGGGATCGATGTGCATAACGTATCGAAATAGCCGACGAAATATTATGGGTTAGGGTGAAGGGAGTCGAGTGGATAACCGAGTATTTAGAAGAGAAGGGTGCGTCAGGTGAGTTTTGCGTCCTCTTCTAAGGCTGCTGGAACAAACATCGCTCTTCTACCCCTGTTGGCTACTTGCTTGATTGGTCCATTTTACGTAGTTTTTCTCCCACGTTTCCTAATAGCGAAGATGAGGATGAGTGATGATGTGATGAAGAACCCACACTCATGTCATGCCGGGATTCGAACCCAGGACTGATGGCGTCGTAGCGCGCTGTGCTAACTACTCAGCCACGGAGGTCGGCCTTTGGCTACTTGAGTCGGTTAGGTGACAGGTTGAATTACAAATACGAAGGAACCGTCACAGAATAAGACCCGTACAACAGACAAATTGCCCTACCCAGGCTAAAACTAATTGATAATAATAATAAATTTCTTTATTAAGCGGGCGAGGTTCATCCTATACGGTAGGCTGCTCTGCCACCTAACTCTTGTCAATGTAATGATACATATATAATAAACTGCATGTGGAGCAGTGAGCTACAAGTAAAATAATACATCTTACTTGTAAGAGATACACAAAATTAAATGAATACACAAAGTGAATAACTACAAATACAAAAGACAAAATAATAAGTAATAATAAAAGACAAAAGTAATACGTAATAATAAAAATACAATTTCATGTAGTAACTTGATACCTTCAATATGTGCCGCGACTCTGTCATTGTTCCATTAACAGTATATATATTTTACTTTATCTCTGAAATTTACGGGGTTCCTTATGCATGCAATGTTTGTATGCAATGCATTCCATGCTTTGGGAGCCAAAAAGGAGAAATATGATTTGTAGGCCGTGGTAGAATGATGGGGTAAATCGAAATTGTTCCGCTTGCGGGTAGCATATTCATGGATATTCCTAAGAGAATGCATTTTTTCGAACAGATACTGTGGTTTACCTTCTGCTAATATACCGCGGACGAAACAGAGATAGTGCATTTTCCTACTGTTTGCCATAGTAAGAACCTGATTGTTATTTAAAATCGGAAGAATATGATCGGATCTTTTTAGTCAAAAAATGTATCTGATGCAGGCATTTTGCACCATTTGTATTTTTAGACTGAGCTTTTGCAAGAGTTGAGGGCCGTAAACGTCATCACAATAGTCAAATAATGGGTATATTAATGCTTGGATGAGTCTTAGTTTTCATTCAACAGGGAGGAAGTCACGGAAAAGATTTAGACTTCTGAGTGTTCCGTAAGCTTTCATATATTGCGTCTTTATATGTTCTGACCAGTCGATTGTTTCGTCAAAGACCAGACCAAGATTTTTGGCAGTGTTACTCCTGACAATAGACAAATTGTTTATTTTGAGATCCATGTTAATGTTTTTCATTAACGACTTTGAATAATTAGATCCAATGATCATCAAAGTGGATTTTTCCGGATTGATTTTAAGACCGTTAGATTCACACCAGTTATTGACGATGTTCAAGTTGGAGTTCAGTGACCGCAGGTTATGTTCCAATGAAGCTAAACTGAAAAGCAAAAAAAACTGAAAAGTAGAACTGGGTATCATCTGCGTAAAAATGTGGAGTGAAGAATTTTATGGCTTGCTGCAAATCTGCAGTATAAAGGGTAAACAGGAGGGGGCCTAGTATCGATCCCTGTGGCACACCTGCTTTTAGCATTATAGCATTATTGATGGAAATTTCTCACGGTAATACGCAGTAGCTTCGATTGGGTGCCAAAACTGGGGGTCAAAGACAGGACAGCTTACTTTATCTTGGCAGACTAGGTTTGTATTAAGATGCCATAGCATGGCCATAGTGCGGGGGCAGAAATTAGGAGGTTGCACCTTCCTAAGTCCCCTATTCGCCGCCACTGGTCACACGTTTCGTAATGTTGAACCATTTTGGAAATAGGTAGCGCACCCTGAATCTATTCTAATCACAAGAAAGTTATATTATTATTTCTGCATATTCTTAATAACAAAGAATTGTATTTGGTGCCTTGGAATTCTCTTCCAATTTTAAGCTCGTGATTAATGTGTCTCACAATAGTTGACGTTCGTAGTCATGTCAATGAACATTTAATTGTGCACTATTGTCAGATATAAAGAGCGCATGGAACTATATCCTGGCGTATTCAGTCTCAAGAAAATAATTCGATTCCATTCGGTGGTCGGTGAAAAACGTCCGTGCATGCTAGAGTAGCTAAAAAAAAAAAAGGAACTCAAAATATCTTGACGACGTTAAGTATTTTATACGTCACTTGTAATTTCCACAATTTAAGTTCTTTATTATTTTGAGTTGGCAGGTTAAAGAAAAATTCATAATTTTATATGACTATACTTTCCTTTTCATAACCCGTGGCGCAACAGCACGTGAGGGTCAGGAGGACCGGCCTCACTCCCACCTGCTGAGGTGGGAGATCATCCAACCAGTTACGGGGTGACGTGTGGCGAGCACGAGGAGCCCCTAGTAGTTGTTGTAAGTTTTCATGACTGGGTTACACTACTTATTCGCCACCGGTCCCATACACACGGGTCTCCCTTATCGCACAACACTTGACACTTGAGCAACCTTGCGTTCTGACGTCAGACGAGGAATGTCTACGTTATTAGGTTTCTGTTAGGTTTGGTTCTATTAGCATAAATACACTGAAAATGTATTATTTATGCTAAGAGAACTAGACCTAACAAGCCTAACAATAAAGGTTTCATCCGGTGACGTCAGAACACAAGCTTGCTAAAGTGTTGTGCCATAAAGATATCCCCTTACGGAAACAAAATGACGAACGAAATTATGTAAGCCATAAGGACATAAGTAGAGGGTGATGCTCCCACCGGAAAAGTTTGGCAATGAACAGCCCCATTGACATTGGGTGGCCAAGCGTTTTCACAGTCGACCTTTCATTCTTATTATCGCGAGTAGTGAAAGTGCAAGAAAAGGTGAGCAAAATAAGAATAAAATAATAATGTTATTTTCAAATGATGATATGATATGAAAATTCTGTTAGGTGACTGTAATGCACAGATTGGCAAAGAAGAGACATTTAAACCCACGATTGGTAAAGAAAGTCTTCATGAATTAAGTAATGATAATGGTATAAGATTGATTACTTTTGCAACCTCAAAGAATTTAATTGTGAAAAGTACCACTTTTAAACATAAAGATATCCATAAATATACCTGGTCTTCTCCAGATGGTAAAACTCATAATCAGATAGATCATATTCTCATTGATAAGAGAAGGCATACTAGTATAATTGACGTTCGTACACATAGAGGTGCTGACTGTGCCAGTGACCATTATTTAGTAATTGCTAAATTAAGAGAAAGACTCTCAGTGATAAATCATAAGCAACAAAATCTAAAAGTTCTAAAATTTGATACAGGAAAGTTTACTGATGAAAGAATTAAGAAAGATTACCAAATTAAACTGTCAAATAGATTTGATGTTTTGCAGGATTTAAATGATGATGAAAATATAAATGAAACAGACGTAAATAAGAATTGGGAGCACATACGTAATGCAATAGAATCAGCAGCTAAAGAAAGTATAGGATACCATAAACCGAGAAAAAGTAAGCCATGGTTTGATAATGAATGTCATAATCTAATAGAAATAAGAAATCAGGCTAGACTTAGGTGGTTAAATAACTCTGATGATACAAATCTAAACAATTATAATAGAATAAAGCGAGAAGTTAACCGCACGTTTAGAAGTAAAAAAAGAGATTACTTGAAAAGCAAAATTAACGAAATTGAAACAAACAGCAAAAATAAAAATATCAGAGATTTATATAAAGGTGTAAATGAGTTTAGAAAGGGGTGGCAACCTAAAGTAAACTTGATAAAAGATAAAGACGGTGATTTTCTAGCTGACCCAAGCGATATTCTAAATAGATGGAAGAACTACTTTAATGACCTTTTAAATGTCCATGTAGGAGATAAATCAGAAGTGAATGAAGTACACACAGCAGAACCTTTAGTCCCAGAACCTAACTTGACTGAAGTTAAAGATGCTATTAAAAGGCTAAAGAATAACAAAGCACCTGGCATTGATTTAATACCAGCTGAGTTAATTAAATATGGTGGAAATTCATTAATTTGTCAAATTCATAAATTAATTTGTTTAATATGGAATAAAGAAGAAATCCCTCAACAGTGGAAAGAATCCATAATTGTTCCTGTGTTTAAAAAAGGTGATAAAATGAACTGCAATAATTACCGTGGAATTTCTCTACTCTCAACAACATATAAAATATTATCTAACATTCTTTTAACAAGACTAACCCCATATGCTAATGAAATTATAGGTGATTATCAATGTGGATTTAAACGTAACAGATCAACTACAGATCAAATTTTTCACATCAGACAGACACTTGAAAAAAAGTGGGAATATAATCAAAATGTCCATCAGCTATTCATTGATTTCAAAAAAGCATATGATTCAGTCAAAAGAGATAAATTATATAATATATTAGTAGAGTTTGGAATACCTAAGAAGCTTGTTAGTATGATAAAAATATGCACCAGTGAAACAGAAAGTAAAATTCGTGTGGGTATTAATATGTCTGACAAATTTACAATTCATGATGGGTTAAAACAAGGAGATGCATTATCTCCATTGCTCTTTAATTTTGCCTTAGAATATGCTGTTAGGAAGGTAAAAGAAACTAAAGAAGGACTAAAATTAAATGGTGTGACTCAGTTGTTAGCATATGCAGATGATGTAGACTTACTGGGGGATGATGTGAATACAATTAAGAATAATGCTAAAATATTTTTCAAAATTGCTAAAGAGATAGGTTTGGAAGTTAACAAAGAGAAAACTAAATATATGCTTACAGGCCGAAACCAAGTGTTAGGTAATAATCAAAATCTAATTATTGATAACAACTCGTTTGAACCAGTTTCCAAATTCAAATACTTAGGAGTAATATTAACAAATGAAAATTATATTAAAGAGGAAATAAAAAGTAGGCTTAATTCAGGAAATGCATGTTACTTCTCTCTTCATAAACTTTTGTCTTCTCGTTTAATATCTAAGAATCTAAAAGTTAAAATATACAAAACCGTAATTTTGCCTGTAGTATTATATGGGTGTGAAACTTGGTCCCTTACATTGAAAGAGGAACATAAATTGAGAGTATTTGAAAATAGGATCCTTAGGAAAATATTTGGACCTAAAAGGGATGAGGAGACAGGTGAGTGGAGAAGGTTACATAATTTAGAACTACATAATTTGTATTCATGTCCAGACATTATTAGAATAATTAAATCAAGAAGACTTAGGTGGGCAGGCCATGTGGCACGAATGGGAGAGGAAAGAGGAGTTTTCAGGATTCTTGTTGGGAAACCTGATGGTAAGAGACCAGTAGGAAGGCCAAGACGAAGATGGAGGGACAACGTCGAGATGGACCTAAGGGAAATCGGTAGGGATGGAAAAGAGTATATAGATCTTGCTCAAGATAGGGACAGATGGAAGGCCTGTGTTGCTGCAGCCATGAACCTTCGGGTTTAAGAAGGCTAGAGAGTTAGTTAGTTAGTTAGTATGTTATTTTCAATGAGCAGTTACACATTATACTCATGGATCTGGCAGTTGGCAACGCTGCTCGCTGTGCCAGTGTGACGTGTACGAGATAGATTGACCTGACGTGTACGTCGTGTATGGAGAGTCGCGTTTGTAGTGCGAAACGAACATAAAACAGATTGTATGATATACTTGGACTAAAACTTGTCTGAAGCCAAAATGTTGCAAAGCTTATTTGATGATGTGAAGCGGATGAATAAGCGTCAGGTATGAAATCTATATGGTTACCATAGAAGACCTACCTGTGGTTCCAAAAGAACATAATTTCAAGCAAGCATATGTCAAGTTCACCGGGCAGCCTTTCTGTGTTCTTGTGGAGTCGTGTTATATAGATATTATGTTCATGAACTATTAATATTTTTATCTTAGGATGTTTTGATTTGAATTTGAAAATTGCGAAATTAATAGTGTAGCTGACCGGGTTTAGATAACACTACAATTACGGGCACCAGACTGCCTCTTCGCAAAAAGGAGAGAAGTTTGTATATTTCTAAAATGAAAAAGTGACCAGCTGTTGTTAATTGAACAGAACAGGGTAACATTATCGTATGAGGGAAGCGGATTCCTTCAAATTTACAGGAGAAAGTACTTAGGGAAATCATTTTCTTTAGCGTTGTGGAAGTTCCTGAATATAGATTTGATCCATTTTAATGTGAATACGTGTTGTTTTCTGCGAAAATCTCTGTCCGACACGCTGTTTCTGCTCCCGCCATTTGCTTTCTGAATGAGAGTGCAATGTTCCGTGTGTTAAGATGATGCAACCCCGTAGCCAGTGTTTCAGCCTCGCCGTGTTTTTACTAGAACCACGTAACGTAACCCTACCATAAGAACAGCAGCTCCATGGAACAAGCAAGCCCGACCCTGTGGCCGAGTGGTTAGCACATCGCGCTGCGACGCCAAGGGTCCCGGGTTCGAATCCCGGTCGGGCTTGGTTGTTTGTGAATGTCCATTCATCAATTTCATCATTTCATCACTCATCCCCATCTTCGCAAATTAGCCAAGAGGCACAAAACGCGAAGTAAAATAAACTAAATCAATCAATCAATCCATGGAACAAGCCATTTCCCCCCCCCCCCCCCGAATAGGTGTCACTTATCGCACAACACTGTAGCAACATTGTGTTCTGACGTCACAGGAGAGAGCTTGTTCATGTTAGGCAATACAAGGTAACGCGTCTCTTAGCGAAAATATTAATTTTTCTTTGTATTTATGCTAATGGAACCTAACCTAACCACGTAGGCATTCCTCGTCTGACGTCAATATTCAAGGTTGCAAGATTGTTGTGCGTAAAGGAAGAGCATTAACGAATTGCAAAAGAAAGATGGTTCCGAATTGCTGTGTATGGACAATGAACGTGGTAAATCGCAAGGTTATTTTTGAACGTGGTAAATCGCAAGGTTATTTTTGAACGTGGTAAATCGCAAGGTTATTTTACAAGTTCTACACGTAAATGCGACGTATTAGCATAATTTCAAATCCGGGCACGAAAGTAGATATTTTCCGGTAAACGAGGTTGCAACACTGCATAAATCGACAAAACACTCTGAGAACGCCCCCTAAACCAGTACGCTATCACGGCCATAATGTGTTACAGATTCGAAACAACAAGTAACAGTAAGTACTCGTAAATGGAAGAAATAGAGATTATCTTAGTTAGAAATGCATTATTTCACCTTAAGAAATGTTCCGCATTCGAAAATAACACGTTAGCAATGTAAAGAAGTCCGAAATATATGATTCGTAGGCGTTTCCCTCATAGGATAGTAGTACCCAGAACAGATATGGGAAAATATTGACTAAACACTGAAGGATTTATCACATTACTACAAAACAAAAGTTTGTAGATGTAGTTTGTTCAATCTCATTTGAAAGCAACCCGTGTGTTGCTTTTTGATGCACACTGTTCTCATTTCCACAAAACTTGCTATTAAATAGAACTAGAGTGAAAAGGTTCAATTAGTCATACCTATTCAGTTATTCAAAATTATTCACGCTCGCAGTACCACAATAAATGCAATATAATAATTCAACATATTAGGTGGCATTAAGGCCGCAGCCGTAACTTCATTATGAAAGCAAGTGGCAACAAATAAGATCCAGTGAAGTTAGAAATTTCGTGTAAGGAAATACCTGGCCCAAGTTCCATATGTTATATGATTGGTACTACTTTACTATAGGGGTGACACCTATAATTAATTTATTTCACACTTTTTTACATTGCTAACGTACTATTCTGGAATGCGAAACATTTCTTTAGGTGATATAATAAATTTCTAATGAAAATAATGTCAATTTCTTACATTTACAAGTACTTACTGCTACTCGTTATTTTGATTCTGTAACACACATTATGGCGATAGCGTACTCGTTCATCGTGCGTTGAGTGTGTTTTGTCGATTGGTCATTCGCCTGTTGTGTTTAATAATAAATAAATCAATAACACTGCAAGTTTGAAACACTGACTACGGGGTTTACGTCATAATACATGGAACATTGTGCTCTCGTGCAGAAAGCAAATGGCGGCAGCAGAAACAGCATGTCTGACAGAGATTTTCGCAGAAAACAACATGCATTCGCATTAAAATTGTTCAAAACTATATTCACGAACTTCCACAAAGCTACAGAAAATGATTTGCATAAGTACTTTCTCCTGTAAAAAGTAAGAAATCTGTCACCCCTATAGTAAAGTGTTACCATATGATTTGCGTACATAAATTCTTTAAATGCGTACATGCACATGTGTGTGATGGGCAATGGTGCATGATAATCTTGTCATTACGAATGTTCCTGTACTACACGTACACACATGCTGAGGCATAATGAATATTTATAGCAAAGGTAACGGGGTACCAATTTCTTATAGGCACAACACCTTTTACTCGTAATTTTTAACATTCGTACTTACGTATTCTGTATTGCGAAACATTCTTCAAGGTGGTATGTTGCTTTTTCACGAAAATAATTTCAATTTTTCACATTATGAGTAATTATTGTTCTTCCTTTTTTTGCCGTAAAATACAATATGGCAGGCATAGCTTGGCTAGCGTTGTGGAATTCAGTGTTTCCAACCTTCTTAACCGGAAGATGCCCCACAAACCATTCCTGCATAGCCCCAAATACCATTCATGGTAAGGTTAGGTTAGGCAAACGTAGTTAAAATTTGGGGTCGTAGTAATATCAGGAATGTAGATTTCGTTTTTTTCATGTTCTTGCAAAACAATGGCATGGTTGGAAACACTGACAGGGGGTTACGTCATCAAACGTAAGCGACATCCGGTTCACGTAGAGGAAAATTGAAGCAACGGAGAGATATTTTTCTTCAAAAGAAATACGTTGTGCCCATATGAAATTGTTACTGGCAACGGTTCAGAATGTTCTACGATTTTTCTAGTTTCATAGGAGAAAGATAATTTCTCACAGAATAGTGAAAATGACTGTAAAAGTAAATGTGAAGTTTAGTGCAAGTAATTAATGCTGTTTGTAGTTCCAAAAAGTGCTATTTATTGATGAAAAGATGATGTAAAGACTATGCAAACATTCATACTTTCCATTGACAAGGCATTCCACAGACTACTGCCATATGTATTTGCTTGCTGCCGAATGTTAACACACAGCTCGATGGGGTGGTGAGTATGAGACCAGCAACAACGTAATGTGCTGCATTTTTAAAATGGATCCTGACCATGAAAATATTTGGTCATGTTATTTTCATGTTAAAGGCTCAAAACCTGATATCCTCCCAAATGTACATTAATTTGATTAATTTGAAATATATATATATATATATATATATATATATATATATATATATATATATATATATATATCACATGTAATTTCATTTCAGTCACAGGCATTTGTGTTTATTATTATTATAAGGGTGTTGCAGGAACATGATAATCTTCAAACTGAAGGAGTATTTTATGATGAAGCAACACTTATCATGGGGGAAGTATACCTCATTTGTCCCCTCCCTGGAAGAACTTAACTAATAATAATAATGTTACATTTTACTTTTCAGTTCCTGTACCAGGTGCTGAGCTTCGGTATGATAGTGTCATCAGCCTTGATGATTTGGAAAGGCCTGATGGTGGTCACAGGCAGTGAGAGCCCTATTGTCGTTGTGCTCAGGTATTCTTTACTTTAATACATGTTAACATTTTGCGGTCGCTTAGTCGGTAACGCATCTGACTACCATGCTATAGGTCCCGGGTTCGATCCCCGGCCGGTTCAAATCCGGGAACTTTTCTAACGTTGAAAGCGGCCCCGGTGCCCACCCATCGTCGAATAACATGGGTACCTGGGGGGTAAATGCAGTCAGGGGCGTGGTGCTGATCACATCACCTCCACTCACGACCGGATCAAGAAAGTGTGGGGTGCTACCCCCACACCCCCTATACGCCTTCATGGCGTGGTGCTAAGCACAGGGGAACACTTTACCTTTTTTACCTTTTAACATTTTGTTACTAAAAACACTTTTGTGCATCGTAAAATGCATGCAAGTGTTCATTTCCATACTGTTATGTTCTAACACACATTCCACCATCCTAATACGTGTCTGGTCATAGACTGTGATTCAGTTTACACTGTGCTTTGTTCACAGGTTCACATCAAATAAAGCAATAATGATTTTACAAATTATGAATAATTTTAATTTGTATTGTGAGAATAAGCTTTAATACCTGTATTCTTGCACAATGTTAGATACAGCAGAGTATTCTAAAGTCGTTATCTTACAAGAAAAGTACTTAGACCATATGATTTGTTACATTATGAAATTACTGCAAAGATATTATGTATTTAGCATCTGTGTTAAAAATCAGGACAATCAGACATCACAAAGATGTCTTGTGGTCTATTAATCCTACACATCCGGGGCTTGAAGTTTTCATAGAACCAAATAATTTGTAGAGATAATAGTCAGTCGAGATTGTGTTAAACCATAACCATCATCATGTGGCTTCCTTTTTAAAGTACAATGATTATTTTAGATTAGTGTTTAGCTATATGTATGGTTTCTTAAAGCAAATAAATCATTTGTGATCACATGGTTATGCACATGAGAAACAAAGTCAAAACTAAACACTCGGCACTGAGGCAGAGTGGTTAGCACATCACGCTGAGACGCCAAGGGTCTAGGGTTCGAATCCCGCTCGGGGCGTGGTAGTTTGTGAATGTCCATTCATCCATTTCATCACTCATCCCCATCTTCGCAAATTAGCCAAGAGGCACAAAACATGAAGTAAAATAAACTAAATCAATCAAATAAGCACTCAGCATCCTTTGCAAAAGAATACAGTGATCAGTTTTTTTTTTCCCTAAACAAAATTTTGTTTGATAAAGTTTGCTTGAAGTGCACTTCATGCTTGGATAGGCTGATTGGGACTAGACCTACACTTTATCTAGAAATCTGAACTACTGTGAAATGAGCCTCTATTGGGGATTGAACATATGAAGAGCATAAAAGAACACATTAGTTTACCCTGGTGTATGAGCATGTGTTCCATTTGAACATTGTTGCCTACAAGAATCTTTAGAATTTCATTTTGGCATACAGTGGTGCCTTGCACTAAAAAGAACTGGCCAAGCCGAAGTAACAATGAATGGAAGACACTGTACATACATATATACTGGAGTGTGTGTAACTGCATTGTACATACTGTATTTTCTGTAACTTACAAATTAATAAATTCGTAGGATATTCAAAACTGCTGAATGTTTTTGACTTTCCCTGCAATTTATTATTATTAAATTATTAAAATTTCCTAGAGTTACCTATGGGAAACATCATAACGTACAATTTGCATAATGAATGCCATCCTAGTGGGTTTCAGCTTGGACAATGCTGTTTTTATTTTCAATTGTTGCAACTATTCAAGAGCTAACTTCATTTGTGTTTAATCTGTAGTGGAAGCATGGAACCTGCATTCCACCGAGGAGATCTTCTGTTTCTGACCAACTACCAGGACGAACCAGTGCGTGTCGGAGAGATTGTTGTATTCAAGGTGGAGGGTAGGGACATTCCAATCGTGCATCGTGTTCTGAAGCTTCATGAAAAGTAAGTTTGCCCTTTGCTTTTTTTTTTCTTTCATTGGATGCAAGTTGGAGTGATCTTCTGTTCTGCACGATTATGTGCGAACTTTGTTAGCTCGGTGGTAATGGATATTGCTTTGTATTCAAGTTGTGCACATGCTTGCATTATCAGTAGAGACCAGATTTTAAAGGGAATAATTTTTCTCTTAAAAGGACTATAGTTTTTTTTTTTGTACTCCACTAAAAATACTATTTTATATACCATTCATATATAATAAGGGATACATAAAATTTCATATTAATGTATCCCTTTTTACGTATGAATGGTATATATTGTGCCTTCATTTAAAACAATATGTTCAGTGGACTGCAAAAATAAACTATAGTCCTTTTTCATTTCCTTTTTATGAAGATAAAGTGCAGCGAATAATCTTACTACCCATTTCAATGAAATCTCCCTTGCAACAGCTTACCGCATTCCATAGCTTACTGCTGCTACTTGCACCTGGCTTCGCCTTTCACTGTCACTCTAATACTGTCGTCACTGTCACACAGTTAAGTTAAAACTATTCTAAAGAACTTCACAATAAAAGTCTCAATCTAGCAGATAAGTATACTTTCAACCTAACAGGCGTGCCGTTTACCATAAAGGAATATGTTTTAAAGAAGGGAATGTGTGCTGAAAAAGGGAAGTCAAAACCATGTAATCTTGTTGGTTGAAGATAATATCAGAACTGTTGTTATTTATTGTTGTGTTGAAAAATAAAGAAAGACTTTCCTTTAAAATCCAGTCTCTAATTATCAGATAAGTTACATAATATTTTCCCAGTAATAAAGTTATAGACATACACTCTACCATTATTTGGGGAAGGGGGGATAGAATGTTCAATCAAAATTGAATTCCTGCAATGTTCAATCAAAATTGAATTCCTGTAAAGCTAAGAAAATATTTCATATGCTCAAGCAATTCTCTGATCACATATATGCTATCAGCAAGGGTGAAAAAAAAATATTTCAGACATGAGCCGCCCTTCTTATTTTTTTTCAAATACGGTCTTAGATGAAATCATTTCCTTTAACATTTTTGCTAGCATAAATGCTACGTAAATGCTTCCAAGAATCTTATAAGAGATAGTACTTTACATGAAAGCATTTTTGTAGAACATTTTGGTTAGCTGTTTCAATTACAATATACAATACATACAGCATGAAAGGCACGTCGAGTTATACCGTCAATGCTGTGTGCACGGTGTTTACAATTGAAAAAGCTAAAATATTCTTCCATATATGTACAGTAAACGTTGTAAAGTATGTATTTAATCAGCACCATTCTTCTCTATTTAAAACCATGTAATACAAAGCGATATTCCTCTCGACGTTTAAAAGCGTGAAGTGATACATTGTTTACAACTCTTGCAACCTTGAGGTTGCTTCCGATTGGTTATGCTACAGAAATAGAGCTGGTTCTATCCTTGAGAAATGCCATGAAATATACCACGGCATCTGAAATTCTTGATATTCGCATTTTTTGTATGTGATCAACATGCACTTATTTTTTGAAATTTGTAGCTTTTTATGTTTTCTAAATAAGAAAAATCAACGACCATAATAACATGGGTAGAAGGTTATACATATAGTGTTCCTTAAGCTTTGCTATCCTACCTGTTAAGGCCATTAAGTAACTAATATAGCAAATTCAACTGTCATTTTCATGTGTGTGCAATGTACAGGCTTTACTCTTAAAATTTTCAAACCAAATGTGGAGAAATATTAGGTTCGAAGATATCACGTGTAAAGCAATTCACACCATAAATAAGGCATGAAGAATAAAAAGGGATTTTATTGTGATATGTGTATTTTCATATTCTTCAATGTATTGTTCCCTCTACAGGGAGAATGGTACAGTGAAGTTCCTGACGAAAGGTGATAACAACAGCGTTGATGACCGAGGGCTTTACGCTCCAGGACAACTCTGGCTTACAAAGAATGATGTGGTTGGACGAGCACGTGGTTTTCTACCTTACGTTGGGATGGTCACTATTTATATGAATGAATATCCCAAATTCAAAGTAAGTGTCTTGATTTTTGTGGATGTTTTTTATTCTTGTTGTAGAGATGAAATATCATAGTGCACATTGGAAAATATATATTATTTGTACAAGATAATAGAATAGCTCACACTTCTAAGTGATGTATGAGATGGGGGGGGGGGGAATTCTAGAAAAAATAGGACAAGGACAATTTTTAGGAGGTAAACTGTTTTATTAATTTATAATTATATGTTTCGTAATGTTTGGGGCAAAAGGCTTATTCCATAGCAGGGGTTCCAAAACTTTTTTGTTTGAAGAGTTTTCTGCAGTGCCCAAGTCAGAATGTAGGCCTATCTAACACTGCAATGCTCACTTAGTGTGGTAGGTTGCTTGCCTTGGGTTACAAAATAAACACATATTTCAAATTCAGAAACATTTTATGTGTAAAAAGTATTAAAAAAAGGCACATATTTGGATTGATGCGTGGTCCGATTCTAAAATCATGTGTATACTAACAAGCAAGTGCCATTTCAGTGAAAATATTGGAACATTTTGCGGTGCCCCTGTAAGTCAGCCATGGTGCACACTTAAGGAACCACTGTTCTATAGTGATCTAATATTTATTACAAATACTAAGCAAGGAATTTCACCTGGAATTTAAATTTTGAATGCTCAAATATACTCAAATATTGCATTGGTTAATTTTGACAATTAGTAATAAATTGGCTCCATCCCTACTACTGTTTTTATGCAATAGCCACTAAATATGAAAGATTAAATTTTCATGCTTTGTATTTTCGAGACAGACACAAAACTTAAAGATATGCTCATGTATGTGTTTTCTTTTATACACACTGATTTCTTGTGATTCTCTTTCCAGTATGCTGTGCTAGCATGTCTAGGGTTATACGTCTTGGTGCATCGGGAATGAAATGAACTTTTGATAAGTGCAAGTGTTCAGTATGCTCAGTTTTTGATGAATGGCTAATGAAGTGAAGGAAGGATTGATGTTCCTTTTTTTTTTTTTTTACTCTGCCCTGGCAGTCTGCAAAAAGTAATCACTGTGAACTCTGGGAGTGATTGAACGGCTTGATAATTCCAGGTGGACTTCCATAGGCATTGCAGCAACGGACTAACAGAAAGTATTATGTGTTGTCTTTGCTCTTCCAAGAAAGAGTGTTAATTGTTTACGAAGCAGCTGGTCACTGCTGCAAAGTCATATTTTTTTTTTCGTTGTCTGAAGTAAACAAGTTTCTGCGTTCGAATGAATCTGGATCGAGTGAATGCGAGTCAGGATGAAGGGAAACTTAATTTTGTTTGTTCTGGTATTGTTTGTAGCCTAATCGCACACGGACACACATTCACATTCATGGGGGCAGTTTTTTTATATGTGAACTTTACTTTGGAAGATTGTAGTAGCCTATATTCATTAATAAAGAATTTTACACATAATTCCACTATTATGTTATTACCCTATTATATACACTACCAATGGATGTCATAAAAGTTAAAATTTTGAAAAATATCCATTTCAGTGAGTTAAGATTGTAAGCTGTGTACTTTTTTGGTTTATTCCAAATGTAATCCATCACAGGTATGTCTGACAAATTAGATTCTCAGTTAATTTATAGTGTATAATTAGAGACCTAGATTTTTCACAAATGTGATAAAAATCTTCAATTGTTGCACTATATATATATACACACACACACATACATACAGGATGTCATTTTAATGGTGCCCACGACCACAAACATATAGAGAACATGAAGACAAACAACTTTTCTCAGTAACATTTTTCTCGGTACAGTGGTTCAAAAAAAGCCTGTTTTGCTGCCCAACACAACATTTGATCGCATTTGTGATGTCATTTCCTGCTGCGAAACTGCACGGCAGTGTTGCAAAGACAGCACAAATTTTGTGAAAAATAACGGACTACCAACAACATGACCTGTAAAACGAAGGTAGGAACGTCTCCCGTAGACCGAACATTCAAGGTAACACAGCCTACCAGACAGGAGACTGGTAGTCATCCCAGGGGAAGGGCCAACAATTGTAGAAAGACAACTTATTCAAAATGAAGTGATAATATTGGATTGTTTCTTAGCCTACATGTCAAATATAATCATATTCAATAACAAATTTTATTGGACTTACATTTTACATCTGGTTGTTTACACCCAGCTACATGTCAAATATTTACAAAACCTTGTTACAAGGTTGATTCTACAAGTTTGTATATCCATTTGTCCCGATACATGTATTGTGGTGCTGATAATGGAAGTGTCAGAGGTTCACATTGTTACATTATGGCTAAAACACGTAAAACCACAGTAACAACATAATCGTGAATCAGCAGAAAATATACTGCCACTGCCATGTTCACAGTTGCAAACTATTACATGTGTATCCGGTGCATAGATAAATACTACTACTTATTTTCATGCATTACATTGTGTGTTACTTACCTTTGGAATTTTGAGTGGATAGACTAAACTGTAGATGCCAACATTAAAGTGAGATTTGCAAATATTTGACATTTAGGCTGAGACATAATTCGATATTTCCACTTCCTTTTGAATACATTCTTTTTCTACCCTTTTTCGTATTGTCGTTTCACTTCCTATTGGGTTACATTATGCATTTTCTCGCTTTCTTTTACGGTACATAATATGTGTGATTGTAGCTGTCATTTTCACAGAATATGTGTTCCTGGCATCCTTGGCACGCATCGCTTCATGACAGGAAATGACGTCTCAAATGCAATCAAATGTTGTGTTGGATTGCTAGCATTCAGGTGGCAAGACGGGCTTTTTTGATCGACTGTAGCACCGAAACTATGCACCAATGAGAAAAATGTTACTGAGAAAAGTTGTTTGTTTTGATGTCCTCTATACATTTCTGTGGTCCGTGGGCTCCATTAAAATGACACCCTGTATATGTATGTATGTGTGTGTGTGTGTGTGTAATAATACATCCTAATCACATTTTATATGCTTAAGAAATCACAAAATAATGTAAATTTGGCATATGTAATTTCTGTAGTTTTTGTAAATTTCAACATAACACTTTTTAAGGGCTCATAAAATGTCATGAAAATCAAATATTCCTAGTGACGTGTGTGAAGACATACTTTAACACTACGAGAACAAATTGAAAGATTTGGTACATTATATACTATAATTACATTAATTTCTTGAAACTTAGCTGGCAAATAGACAAGACAGTGATTTAGTTTAGTCATTTTTTAATGAAAAGAAGTTGAGAATTGTCAACATACATGACTGCATAATTACTTGTTAATGTCCCAACTTTTGATGGTGGCTCCACACCTAGTGGTCACTGCCAGCTGAGTTAAGGAAGCGAGAATTTGTTTGTTTTTGCTTTTCATGATGGACTGGGGTGATTATGAAAATCGTGTAGCTTATGCACTGCATAAGGTAGGGAAGTCAGCAGGTAAGATTATCTAAATCCTCCAGAAGCTTAAAATCTCAGAGGTTTGTATATCACACTACCCAGTGATTCATTGAAATTGGAACTGATGAAAGACCACCTAAGCTGTCCATGGATCATATGAACTCCAGAACTGGTTAAGGCAGTGCATGTGCACAGAATCATGCAAGGACACAACCTGTGATGGTTTGTAAAGTCAACATTTCTAAAATATCCGTGTCTCGCATGTTAAGATGTGACCTTACGACATATAGGTTCTCTCTTCATGGATGAATTATGGCATGAAATGCTAAGAAACACAAAGTGCTTACTGAAGCGTTTTGCAACAAATGGACTCAGAAAAAAATGTCATTGTTGAGTAGGCTTTACACTCGGAATGACAGGTTATGTGTGGGAAGTTGCCAATAAGCCTGCAGGGGCTGAGGAGACATCATCCTGCTTCAGTCATGGTGTGGTGGGGGAGGGGAGAGTTATTACGGTACGGTTGAGCAACATTTTTGCGAGAGAGAAGTAGAAATGATGCCCACCAGAATGTACCAAGAGATTGTCATGGATGCTGGCAACACCATCTTTCATGGTCAGGATTGCAGCTTTTGGCAAGATTCTAAGCTCATAAGGCTTGGACAATGCAGCAGTGGCTTGAATGGAATACATCAGATTGGCCTTCTAGTACACTGGATCTGAATCCTATCAACTACAAATTGTGGTCAGTGCTTCAGAAAATTGTCTGAAAAAAAAACACATCGCCAGTCTGAACCCTCTGTGAAGGCAGTGTTCCCTGTACATACATTACATAATGCAATTGATAAGTATCTACAAAGACTTTAGGCCATCTTTACCTTGGCAAAAATTTGAGTATTATACTCGTCAAGCCTGCTTAACTCTGGTCACATTTATATCAAGAACCACTGGTCAACATAATTTTTTCCCATTTTACCTGACCACTGAAAAAGGATGTTTCTAGTGAAACACTTTTTCATATTTTAATTTACTGCATCAACGTCTCAAAAGTTAATAAATTTTACTCTTGAAATATCATATTTTCCTTGAGAGGGTAAGCCAGCAGACATGACCTTGCGATCGCCTTATGAGGTAATAGGAAGTGTGTTGGACACGCAGCAGGTGGTTTTCATCCCAGCAAACAATCAGTTTGAAGGATGTATAGGAACTAACTTTGAAATTATAGACTTGAAGTGCTGGAATGAAATTGGTGAAATATGTTCTGAACCTATGAAAATATTTAGTTGGGCTGTGGTCCGAAAGTATTGTTTACGGCGATGGTGAAATTATATTTCTAAAGAAGTGACAATCCGTGGAGGTCCAGTTGGTAGAATATCTGACTGCCACATGGGAGATGTGTCTTCGGTTTTAGGTGTAAATTTTTAGATATGGCCTGGGTGAAGAGGTTCAAGGGTTCACCCAGCCTGTAATAAAAATATCCCTGGGGCAACCCTGGTAAAGGCAGCCAGAGCATGATGCTGATTACACGACCTCTACAAAATGGTGAGAGGCCCTATTTCTATTTCACTTCCAAGCCTTCTTGATTCGATTTGATTAAATTTTTGTTACTTAACGTCGTTTTTCTGCCACTCTTGGCTAATCGCAAGTGATGAAATTGATGAATGGATACTCACAAAGATCACTCAATGCTCAGGCTGGGATTCAAACCTGGGACCCCTGGCGTTGTAGCACAGCATAATAATCACTCTGCAACGAAGGTTGGCTCCAAGCCTTTTTGACATGTTGCAATATGCAGGAGTAGATTTACCATTGTACCAAAGCAACATGTCTAGTACATTCTGGAGCACAGAGAATGAATCTAGCAAGTCAATATTGACTGATTGATTTGATTTATTTTATTACTATCCTACAGTTTAATTACAAGAGCAAACACAGTAAAGCTATCTATCCCCTGTGTATTGCACCATGCCATGAAGACATGCCCCCACTCATTCTTGACTTTGGTCATAGTGGATGTGATTTAATCAGCACCATGCTCCAGCTCCCTTCCCTTTATAAGGTTGTTTAGAAGCTGGTTGATCCCCAGAGCCTCTCTATGTGAGGGCAGTGCTGGAAAAATTTCTCCCGAGATCATTCACCACTAGAAATCGAACCCAGGTCTCCCGATATGGCAGATGTAATTAAAGAATGAAAATAATAAACTGCAAGACAGTGATGTTAAATAACATATTCTGGAGAGTGATAATGCTAGGGGTGGGGCAGATGCCCTCTCCCCACTCTTCCCTCTCATCTTTGCAATCTAAAAAATCTAGATACAGTTAAATTACTGTCACTGATTCCGGAAGGACATGGATTTTTTTAACCACCATACTATCAATTACAAAGATTCAGTTTGGAATTGTTACAAATCTTTTAAACTCTTATGGTTCCCTCAGGGACGTAGCTAGGTTGATCAGTTTGGGGGGGCCCAAAACTTAAGATTTTTTTATCAGACCTTTAAAAACTAACAAACTATTAATATACCATATAGGCTTACATATAAGTACATATAAGTACAGTATGTGTGTGTGCCTTATATATATATATATATATATATATATATATCCTATTTGGAAGAGAACATTATTTTCTCCTGTAGCCCCCAAAATTTACGAATATAGACTCGCGAAATCCACGGCCATTATTCGGAAATCTAAATGCAGAATGAACTCATTAACTTAATGGCATCTAGACAGTCTTTAAAAATCCATGTATTTTCTCTTATGTCAGATTTGAGACACCAAGAACAATGTCATTAGTCCTTACTCCTGAGATTTGTAAATTTGCTCGAAGAAAATTGAGAACTAGAGAAAACCCTCTTCCGTGGGTTTAGATATAAAAGGGTGCTGGAATCAGGTGTACAAGTATGACAACGGTGCGAAAATGAAATGTTTGTGTAATGAGTTCAAGATAGGCGTTCCATGTATATTGTTTATACCAGAATCGAATCCGGTGTCCTTTAGTGCAAGGCAACACCGTTAACCACTATTCTATGGGACATGCCCGAGTCTTTTGTGGCGTCGTACTGTACACATTGGAGAATGATGACGATATATAAGAAATTTTATGCACACATCTAATTTCTTAAAAGTTATCTTATTTTTCTCTGAATATATGATGGCAATAGAAATAACAAAATTCCCGCGTGCTAAAGTTATTGCGCTCTCGTCTTTGGTAACACAGGTTCAAGGTTCGATCCCTGGTAGGAACTCCAAAATTTCTGTGATGTTCAAACATCGTGAGGACAATTGGGAAGCTAGTTGAAATCAATGTGTAAGCGAATTCCACTCTCAAAACTAGATGGAACTCGATATGATGACCACGCGTCACCGAATGGAAAAACACTTCGGAGGCTTTGTCCTTCAAAATTAATTTTACTGAATAATTGTAGTTTTCTTTAGAGGACCTAAACATGGCATTTTTGCGCAGTACAATGTTGTTTTCTTTCACCCTACTTTTATAGTTTTTCATTCAAAGGATTCTACTCCCGAAGCATGAGCATGACGCGCTACGAAACCACAGGTCCCAGTTTCGGACCTTGGACAGGTGTGGTTGCAACATGTCTCTCGCATCGCTATTCCTTCGGATCATCATTCAATCTCATCGTCGCATTTAACCCAAGAGAAAAGTGGCGTAAAATAACGAAATAGAAATGATTGATTGCCTTGGTTCATTTTACTTCACTTTTCTGACACTTTTTGGCTAATCGTGAAGATGAGAATGAGTTAAGATTAAATTGATGAAAGGGCCATCACAAAGAAGACATTTGCAGGAGCCGAGTTCACCACGAAGGGCAAAAGATTTTCGCTCCCACTAGAGGTAAATAACAGGAAATGCTTGATAAGTATTTTGGCTATCCATATTTCATGATATTATTATGTAAGTAACAATTATTTGTTATATAACTTCGGATTAATTCTATTTGTATGTGTAGTCAACTTTCCCGCCTAAGCAGCAGCCACAGCGTCTGCATTTGCGGGTGGAGGCCAGGGTTGTTAAAGGTTCAGGAATTTTAAATAAATTCAATTCCCGTCCAGGAGAGAAAATCAGCAAGCGTAAATGAGTTCTGGACCGTAAGGAAAGTTTTCAATTCGGTCCAGGAAATTTTTTTCCAGATGAATTTAAATTCGGTACAGGAACCTTATTTCCTGATAAATTTAAATACGGTCAACGAACATTTTTTTTCCGGATCAGTTTAAATAGGGTCCAAGTTCCGTATTGGAATGAAATAATTCGCAATTTGGTACGAATTTAAATTGTGCGAGAAAAAAAGTTCCGGTCCTGTTACGATACCCTATAGAACAAATTAGAATGTATGCGTTCCTTGATCTTTAACAATTCCAGGGTTGTTAATGGTCCAGGAATTGTAAATAAATTCATTTTCCATCCGGGAGAAAAAAAATCGGCAAGTGTAAATGGGTTCTAGGCCTCAATTCGGTCCAAGAACTTGTTTTCCGTATGAATTTAAATACGGTGTAGGAACTCTTTTTCCGGTTGAATTTAAATACGGTCTAGGAACCTTATTTGCGGCTGAATTTAAACACTGTCGAGGAAACATTTTGTCCGGATCAATTAAAATTCCGTGCAGGAATATTTTTCCGGATCAATTTAAATACGATCCAGTAACCTTTTCTTAATGAAACAATACCCTACTTGGACCGAATTTAAATTGTGCGAGAAAAATGGTTCCGGTCCTGCAACGGAACCCAATAAAATCTATTACAACTTATGGCTTCCTGGACCTTTGACAACCCTGGTCTAAATTAAGAAAAGTCACAAAAAGTCATAAAAATATGCAGCATTTTTAAACGTAATATTTCTAGAGCATGCACACTACTATAAAAAGTTTACTTCATACCTCGTTTCCTTCCATAAATGAAACGTGACTTATTCTTCATCACATGTGATATCAACTGCCCCGGGAGTCAAACCCCTGCTCCTGTGTGGTAGTCGGACACCAATTTAGAACGTCAATATGTTGGACATTTGGTCGATCATTTTTTTCGGGAGGACAACAAGCTGGCAGCTTCACACTCGAGATTTCACGTCGCCGGCCCCCGTGGCGTAGTGGTTAGCAGATCGTGCTACGATGCCAGGTGACCCGGGTTCGAATCCCGGACCGGGCATGGGTGTTTGTGATTGTCCATTGATCAATTTCATCATATCGTCACTAAGCCTCATCTTCGCAATGAGCCAAATGAGGCAGAAAAGCGAAGTAAAATGAACCAAATCAATCAAAATTTCACTCGCAATGTATGAAAACGAGATCACAAGCACTCCGTGATCCTACCGTAATCTCGCGTTTACAGAAGCTAACTATGGAACCACTTCTCGGATGGAGCTGTACTTCGAACTATCTGACAATCATCAATTGTCTACCAATCAACACAGTAGGGCGATGTTTCTTGAAAATGCGTGGAAAGTTACCAAGGGAGTCGGTACAATACAAAGGCTTATTATGGTTCATTGCAGGATATGAGCACAAGGGTTGAGTGTGGGAACCTGAGGGAACCGCGACATCTTTGTCATTCATCTCCCGCCAGAAAAGGGACAAACAATAGAATTTTGTCTCTTGCAAATTGAAAAGCATATGTCCATCCTGAACCATAAAGTAATTAACCCAGAAATGTCCTAGCTACCTGCAGCTAAATCTTCTTGTTTGTGCGCAGCCGATAACCAGAGCCAGATGAAGAGAAGATTTTGTGGGAGGGGGTGACCTGGCTTAGGCCCCTGGTGTGCATGAAGGGAAAGTATGTTTTCAAAAGGTCCCCGACTTCCCAGAAACGGAGGGCCCATAAAATCACCGCATTTCCTACCAACACATCTGTTTGTGTTCAACCAAAGTGTATGTCACAGTACGATCCGAGCGCTTCGAGTTTTGTCGGTTGCGGTACTTCTTGAGTCAGTTGTCAACATGGAGCCAATCGCCAAGTTCGTTCTACCTATGAATCGGTTCTTCAGCCTGAGTGGCAAAATACATGTTGTACGGAGGAAAGTTGCACCGGAAAATTTGAAACCTGTAAAACATCCAAAGATATTTATTCGGCTGTGGTCCCTCTGACAAAACATCAATGTTCTCAAAATTCTTCGAACGGACTGTGTAAAACATTGCAATACTACAAAAACTGAACCTGCTCTGCAACACAAGGAAAATGTCTCATTAAGCAATCAATGTGCCTTTGCCAAGTTGGTAAGTTTAGTTAGGCACTTTTTTTTAAATAATGCTGATGGAATAAATCAATAAAGTTTGTTAAATTACAACGACTCCTTACCACAAGAATATAATTATTCTTTACGAATATCCCCTATAACGGTTGGGGGTTCGACGTGCTGACCCCACGTCACCCCATTACTGGTTAAAGACCTCCACACCTCTACGTAGGATTGTGGGAGAGAGACTGGCAGTCGGAAGATAGGCCAAGGCTCTCTTCCAGGGCTGTCGAACCATGGGTAATTATTTATTTATAGATGCTTAAATATATGTGCAACGACACATGTCTTTCCAGTGACTTATTGCAAGGGTTGGGTATTGTACTTGACTCAATGAAATAAACTTACTGTGTGAGACAGATTCATACGAACTGAAATAGCCACAAAAATAATAATAATTTACTTCAAAATGACAAAAATGTATTTACTTATTCTTGTTTAATTTTTTATTCTTCGAAACGTTTGTTAAGGAGTTGAGTTGAGTTGGTGTTTTAAGTCCACTTTATACACAGTAAGGCTAATCGGGACTGGACCTACAGTTTGAAGTAAGATCCGGACCACTATGTGCCTCCACCCATGTATCGAACCCGGGACCCCTCGATTACAAGGCAATGACGATATAACTGCGCCATCTGGGAGGCATCGTTTGTTAAAGAGGATTCTCGCCGGACCCTGTGGCCGAATGGTTAGCACATCGCGCTGCGACGCCAAGGGTCCCGGGTTCGAATCCCACTCGGGCTTGGTTGTTTGTGAATGTCCATGCATCAATTTCATCACTCATCCCCATCTTCGCAAATTAGCCAAGAGGCACAAAACGCGAAGTAAAATAAACTAAATCAATCAATTAAGGAGGATTCTCAAAATTGGTCTTCACGAAATCGAGAAAAATATGCGACTCAAGAAATCGTACAGTTTGTGAAGATAATTACTTTTAACACGTTGCGTGTTTTAGACTGTCCCAATAGTAGAATAGTTATTTGATGCGAATACTACTTACCCGAAAATATGATAATCTACATAGGCATCCTGCCATCATTATGGTACTGATTTTAGCTTGTATTTCGCTCTGATTCGGGACCACTTGTAACTGTTTGCATATATGTGCTTTACCGCAGCCAGGCGGTTGTTCTTCAATCTGGTCACAAACTACTCAAGCTCGAAACATTGTTTGGACGCAACGGCAACATCCAACGCCCAACCCTGCCTGTTGTTGAGGGGTGGAAAGACCGCTCCTTCAAAATTCCGAGAAACATCGAAGTGCTAGGTTCCTACACTGACATCCACTATAGCTAGAACCGGGGAAACGAGAAATAAATGTAATGTTTGGGGTTCGTGCCACTCAAATTCAAGAACAGTGTTTCAAACTGAAAGCAAAATGTACTGAAACACTATTTTGCAATATTTGTCATGAATGTAAAATTTTTAGCAAATGTAGAACAGTTTGCCGGGGCCACGTGAACGTTTCGGGGGGCCGGTGCCCCCCCGTGCCCCTCCCTAACGACGTCCCTGGGTTCCCTCCATATTTAAACCATTGCGTGTTCCACTTGGAAAAGATTGGAAACTTCGTCTTAAAAGCGAGATTTTAATATATTTGATTTCAGCGCCATCATCGGGAAATTGCTGAACTACAGATAATTCACATCCCTTGGGAAAAGATTGGATACCTCCGTTTTAAAAACTTGATTTTAGTTCAGTTGATTCCAGCGCTATCACCGGGAAATGGCTGAACTACAGGTTATTTACGTCCCAAATAATAATATTGGAAACTTTCATGTTAAAAGCGTAATTTTAATATAGTTGATTCCAGCGCCATCATCGGAAAATGGCTGAACTACAGATTATTTACGTTCCATAGAATAAAATTGGACACATGCATGTTTAAAGGATAATTTTATTATAGTTGATTCCAGCACCATCATTGGGAAATGGCTGAACTAAAGATTATTTGCGTCCCATAGAATAAGATTGAAAACAAACATGTTAAAAGGGTAATTTTAATATAGTTGATTCCAGCGCTATGATCGGGAAATTGCTGAACTATAGATTATTTACGTTCCATAAAATAAAATTGGGAATTTACATGTTTAAAGGGAAATTTTAATATAGTTGATTCCAGCGCCATCATCGGGAAATGGCTGAACTATAGATTATTTACGTTCCATAGAATAAGATTGGGAATTTACAAGTTTAAAGGGTAATTTTAATATAGTTGGTTCTTGCGCCATCATCGGGAAATTGTTGAACTACACATTTACCTCCCTTTGGGAAAGGATACTTACCTCCAAAGGGAGGCTAGTGATTTGTAGTTCTGCTACTTCCCGATGACTGCGCTGAAATCAACTATATTAAAATTACCCTTTTAACATGGAGATTTCCAATCTTTTTCAATGGGACGTAAATACTCTAATCTGTAGTTCAGCCATTTCCCGATGATGGCGCTCGAATAAACTATATTTAAATTACCCTTTAAACATATAGGTTTCCAATTTTATTCTATAGAACGTAAATAATCTGTAGTTTAGCCATTTCCCGATGATGGCGCTGAAATCAACTATATTAAAATTACGCTTTTAACATGGAGATATTCAATCTTTTCTCATGGGACGCAAATCTGTAGTTGAACTATTTCCCGATGATGGCACTGGAATCAAATATATTAAAATTACGCTTTTATCATGGAGCTGGAGGTATCCAATCTTTTCTCATGGGACGTAGATCTATAGTTCAACCATCTCACGATGGTGGCGCTGAAATCAAATGTATTAAAATTACGCTTTTAACATGGAGATTTCCATTTCTTTCCGAAATGAGATAAAAGTAATGTGTAGTTCAGCAATTTTACGATGTTGGCGCTGGAATCAACTATATTAGAATCACGGTTTTAACATAGAGTGTTCAATCTTTATCAAAAGGAGGTAAATAATCTGCAGTTCATCCATTTCCCGATGATGGCGCTGGAATCAAATATATTGAAATCACGCTTTTAACATGGAGATATCAAATCTTTTCCCAGATTCAAATCTTTTCCCAAGGGAGGTAAGGTAAGTAATATGTAGTTCAGTAATTTCACGATATTGGCGCTGGAATCAACTTCATTAGAATTACGGTTTTAACATGGAGTGTCCAATCTTTTCCAAAGGTAGGTAAATAATGTCCTTCAATAATTTCCCGATGATGGCGCTGGAATAAAATGTATTAAAATTACGCTTTTAACATGGAGATATCAAATCTTTTCCCAATGGAGGTAAGGTAAGTAATGTGTAGTTTAGCAATTTCACGATGTTGGCGCTGGAATCAACTATATTAGAATCACGGTTTTAACATGGAGTGTCCAATCTTTTCCAAAGGGAGGTAAATAATATGTCGTTCAATAATTTCCCGATGATGGCGCTGGAATCAAATGTATTAAAATTACGCTTTTAACATAGAGATATCCAATCTTTCCTCTAAGGAAGTATATAATCTTTAGTTCAGCCTATTCTCGATGATGGCGCTGGAATCAAATATATTAAAATCACATTTTTTTAACAGGGAGGTATCCAATCTTTTTCCAAGGAAGGTAACAGTAACGAGTAATGTGTAGGTCAGGAATTTCACGATGTTGGCGCTTTAATCAACTATACTAAAAATCACGGTTGTAACATGGAGTATCTAATCCAATCTATTCCCAAGGGAGGTAAGTAATATGTCGTTCAATAATTTCCCGGTAATGGCGCTGGAATAAAATATATTTAAATTAGGTTTTTAACATTGAGGCAGTGGTGGCGATTGGGTTCCAAAACTAGGGGAGCAGTTTACGTTCCATTGGTAAGTTGGGGAGCAGTTTACGTTTACGCAAACGTAAGGTTTAACATAATTCTGGGGCAAAAGTGGCAAAATGTGTGTTGGGGTAAGGGAGCAACTGTCTCGAATCGCCGCCACTGCATGGATTCAACTATTTTTCCATGGGAGGTAAATCTGTATTTCAACCATTTCCAGATGACTGAGCTAGAATTGAATGTTTCAAAATCACGCTTTGGGATTCAATCTTTCCCCAAGGGAGGTAAATAATCTGTAGTTAAACTATTTCCCGATGATGGCGCTGAAATCAAACATATTATAATCATGGTTTTAAGATGAAGGTATCCAATCTTTCCCCAAGAGAGGTAAATAATCTGTAGTTCAGCCATTTCTCGATGATTGCGCAGGAATTAAATATTAAAATCTCACTTTTAAGATGAAGTATCCAAGGGAGGTGTAATATGTAGTTCAGCCATTTTACGGTGTTGGCTCTGGAATCAACTTTATTAAAATTACGCTTTTAAAATTGAGATATCCAATCTTTCCCCAAGGCAGGTAAATAAAATGTAGTTTAACCATTTCTCGATGATGGCGTTCGAATAAAATATATTAAAATCACCCTTAGGAGGTGCAAGACACTTGCTGCTCCCCCAAATTCTTTAAGAGGTATATACATAATACATAAAAAATATTTGTCAATTTTGCTCCCCCCCAAAATATTTATGTGAAGTTGGCCACCTCTGCACGCTCTTAAGATGAAGGTATCCAATCTTTCACCAAGGAAGGTAAATAATCTGTAGTTCAAGTGTCAAGAAAATCACTGTTCCAAAATGATCTGGTAAAATTCATGTTATTCTGAATGGTTAATAATTACACTGAAGAGTAAACGATCAAGAGAATGTGCTTTCGAAGCAATATGAGGCATGACAAAAAAAAATTCAAATACTATGACCATGGGTGTACAGGAGGAACTACCCCACCCCCCACCCCCGGAAAACGATTGATTTGCTTTTACTTCGCTTTTTGTGCCACTTTTGGCTAATTTCCGAAGATGGGGATGAGTGATGATGAAATTGATGAATGGACATTCACAAACATCCATGCCCCGGCCAGAATTCATACCCGGAACCCCTGGCGTCGTAGTGCGATGTGCGAACCACTCCGCCACGGGGTGCCGCCCCCGGAAAACGAATATCAGAGCATGTGTGTTCATCGTCCCTTCATCTTTTCATCACTCATGCTCGTAGTCGCGATTAGCCAAAAGGGGAAGAAAAGCGACGCTAAATAACAAAAATCAGATCCAAGACAAAAGCGACTAAGTATCCTCTAGCTAGGAATTTCCATTTCGAACACTGCTCTCCATGAAAAAAACAAAAAAAAAAAAAACTAATCATGGTCGTCGCCAGAAATTTTCGGCAGGGGGGCGGGCTAATGATAAAACTTGAATAGAGAAATAACAATAAAAATGTGTTATTAATAATAAATGTTATAAACTAATAAGAATGAACCAATTTTATTCCAAATTATTATTATCATTATTGTTATTATTATTAAGCGGAGAGACTTTACTACTCCATCCAACAGATGAGTGAATGTCCACTCCAGCTTAATTAAAAAAAAATCATACAGTTAGTGTACTGACATTCACAGCCACTGTATTTTGTTATTAATTCTTTTGCATACCTCATTCAAGAAAAGGCTGTAAATGTTAGGGGGAAATTTTACTTACTTATATGTTGTGTGACTTCTCACCTAAAACCATAAGTTTTATAATTTTGAAAACTGTGGAACCATTTATTTTTTGTATTAAATGGTAGAATGGATGTAGAATTTATAACCTGTATTTTTCATTCAATTATTTTCGATCTAATGCAGTTTTGACTTTGGTTATTCGGTTCGAATAGAACTAAATGGACTTTATTTCTCTTATTCGATAAAGAAACAAGTTTTCTGCTTTTTCTTTAACTCGAAAACTATGCCAATTTGCACGAGGGCAGGAGGGTCGGCGGACCTGTTCGACCCCCCTGACGACCATGCCTGTGATGTTTAGAACTACGACAACTTTGACTTTTAAGTTGAAATTATTGGCTAGTATACACGAGTGTCCCGAGTTTACCACATGTCGTGAATCAGGTAGAACCCTCAACGTTTGCGTGCCTTGTTATTTCAAACCGGTCGATTCATACAAGCATGTTTTCCTACTCGAAGCCACCGGATCGATGCCCGTGACGTGACCGCTTCTTGTCACGTGACTAGCAGAGATGTCGGCGAAGGCACCGCAAGGAGGAAGTAGTGAGGAATGCGAGCGGACTGGAAGCCGTAAGCAAATCAGGTAAGGAAGCACCGACTGGCGTTTCAAGTGGCCTTTCGTGACAATTCTCTCTTCTCGTGATTGTCATTCCAAGCCTGTCCCGTTTTTTTTCGTACCTTTGCAAAGAGAACGCGAAAGAGTTTTGTAACTACGAAAGACAATGCAATGTCATGAATGTGGTAATAGGTTAGGGTTTCTTGAATGCAATTGTGCTTGACCAGGATCGTTGCACGTATATTAGATTTGGAATATCCACGTTATTGATTTAGTAATGAAGACGACAATGTGCGTGCTTTTTATACACTCCAGTTGTTTTTCCTGTGCGTGACGTCATTTTCTTCTTTAATTATTAATGAAACTTGCACAGAAAATCAGCTCCCGACACACGAACGTTATGCATAGCAAGAAATAATCATCTTGCATAATGTTTAACGTTTGTACTTCCCTTGTGAGGTATGATTTGTAGCACCTCGCGTGTGCAGTCACATCCAAGGTGGATACATACAGGTGTGTCCATTAGGCAGTCCGTGTGTCCGGAAATTTCGACGTTCATTCACTTGTGACCATGGACGTTCGCAGGATTTTTTCCAGGGAGGGGCAAGCAAGGTATTTTTTCAAGGGGGGGCAAAGGCGGCATATATTACCCCATACTAGTGATGTTCTCTCAAATAATACTGCTTCAGTCTGAAATTATTAACGCCCTTATAATAATTAAGATAAATTACTGTGACTGAAATGAAATTTTGTGTGAAATATATACTTTTTAGGTGCACATTCATTTCCAGGGTGGGAGCGTGGTCCCCCTTGCGCCCCCTTCCGGACGTCTTGTGACGTATTTGGCAGCTTAAAATAAACAATAGTTCTGGATTTCAAAGGATAGCTGAAATTGTTACTTCCGTCGCTTTTTTGCCACTTACAGCTAATTGCGACGATGGGAATGAATGATGAATGTATGAAATTGATGATGGAACACGCACGCAAATCCGAATCGAACCCGGACCCTTCGATAACGAACTCGAAAGTGGGCCACTTGACACCTTCGGCTACTGAAAAGTGGCGGATAACCTAAATTGATATGCGAGGGATTTATGGGTTAGAATTGATAAATTATAACATGATTAGTCTTTTTAGAATAAAAGAAGAAACGACAGGAGTCAACTTTCAATATTAACTGGCTTGTACAAATTTAAGATCGAATTTACTAGATATTTATGTTTTAGGTGTATTAATGAAAAAGGTGAAACACGTTTCCTTTCTTTTCACATTTCGCTCCAGCGCACTCGTATTAGAAAATTATATAACTTCGAAAGATAAATTTTCAGAAAGAAACAAACACAATATATCCGTTATATAGGTCTACTATCAAGTTCACATGAACATGAAAATGGTATAAAAATGTGGAAAAAAAATACTAATCTGTGTTCGCCAAATAGCATATACTTTGCATTTTGCACAAATAACGTTGGAGGGGGAGGGGGAGAGGAATATTTGCAACCAGAAGAGAGGTTGGGTGGGTGATTCTTACTCATCCCCCCTATGTGTGTGTGTGTGTGTGTGTGTGTGTGTGTGTGTGTGTGTATATATATATACACACACACACACCTAGTTTTAAGTAAATTGACCCAAAATGCTGAGATATTTTAATATCCTAATAACATTACTGAAATAGATGAATGACAAATCAAAATCACAAATCAATATTCATAATGGCCGCCCTTAGCACGCACACATTCCGTAATTCTTTGTGGCCATGCATCAATTGAATTACGCAACACATCGACTGGAAAATCAGCAACTGCCTTCAGAAGAGACCGACCGCTTTAAACTTTCAATATTGGGATCTCTTCTTGCAAGCCATCTCCTGAAGCTTGGACCACAATTTGTAGTCCAAAGGGTATAGGTCCGGACTTGCAGAAGGCCAATCTGAAGTGGAAATGAAGTCTGGAACATTTGCTATGAGGGCACGCTCAATTTCTGTGAAAACATCAGCCAAAGTGTACCAGCAGACAGTGCTTGAGAGACTAGTCAAAAATATCAACAACACCCTCTTCCATGGGCAGAACTGGAGCTTCCAGCATGATTCAGCCCCAGCATATGAGGCCCGAACAACACAGCAGTGGCTGGAGGCAAATGTACCAGACTTAATTTCCACTTCGGAATGGCCTTCTGCAAGTTCGGACCTATACCCTTTGGACTACAAATTGTGGTCCAAGCTTCAGGAGATGGCTTGCAAGAAGAGACATCCCAATATTGAAAGTTTAAAGCGGTCTCTTCTGAAGGCAGTTGCTCATTTTCTAGTCGGTGTGTTGCGTAATTCAATTGATGCGTGGCCACAAAGACTTACGGAATGTGTGCGTGCTAAGCGTTGCCATTTTGAAAAATGATTCGTGATTTTGATTTGTCATGCATCCATTTCAGTAATGTTATTAGGATATTACAATATATCTCAGCATTTTGTGTCAATTTACTTAAAACTTTGTGACAGTATTTATGGTAAGACTAGGTGTGTGTGTGTGTATATATATATATATATATATTCATGCTGTGTGTAAGCAATATTTTTTCATAGCAGAAAATAATAACAATGTCGGCTTTATCGTGAACTTTATGTGAAATGCGGAAATTGTACTATTTTCACCTTTCAGAGCATGGCAACCCCATTTAAGGCCGTTCCTGACCGGAAGAAACGAATTTTCTGACGTGATATATGTCGCAAAACTTGCAAAGCACCCAAGACCATGCTAACCGTCTCGTCTGCGGAGCAACCTGTCACAACGTCCGGGCCGCGCGTGTTGCATGCCGTTTAGGGGTAACCTATGATTGATTTGGTTCATTTTACTTCGCATTTCTACCACTTTGGCTAATCGCTAAGGTGAGTATAAGTGATGATATGATGAAATTGATGAAGGGGCACTCACAAACAACACCCATGCCCAGGATGGGATACGAAACCGGGACCTCTAACGTCGTAGCGCGCTGTGCTAACCACTTCACCGCGGAGGTTGGCAGGAGTAACTTGTCTGAAACTGAATTGTTTCAACTTCTGATGCAAACGACCCTTGTATCAAATTTAAGCTAATTACTATGGCACTGATCAGATATTTTGTTAGGCATAAAATTACGAGAAGTATTTGAAACAAAAAATATTTTGACATTTATTATTATGGCATTTTATTCACAGTCTTGTGAATAAAACTGAGAATCATCTAATTTTTGTCAGGTTAAAAGATGCCGTAGTCCATTTCGCATGAATAAAAAGTGCCCTTAAGACATGGCTGAACCTTTGGCCGCCGTCAGGTCAACCGGTTGGTTTCAAAATTCCTCTCGTTTCGAAAAACCAACTTGATATTAAAATATCAGAAAAAATACATATTCTTAGAATTCCTTCTAGAGCATTCACGTGGATCTTCTTGTGGTTTTCTTTGCTGTTATGTACATATTATCAATAATTCAATAGACTTACCACGAAACTAAATCTTAATTCGCTACAGGTACAAGTGCTGCCTCCACACTTGTATCGTGTATCACTTTGATAGGGTCTATCATGATCAACCTAGCGTGGAGGGAACTGCACATCGCATCAGCGTATCAAACCTTGATATGTGATGCGGGTATGGTCACGGTGGGGTGAGAGCCGGTCTTGGAGAAATAAAAAGAGACAGTAGCGACGACAAGGTGCCAAAACTGGGGGGCATAGACAGTTAACTTTTTTTGGTAGACAATAAGAGACCATAGTGCGGGGGTAAAAAGTACGGGGGGAGGATCCGCTCCACACCTAAACGCCGCCACTGAAGAGAATGGTCCTTTCTTCCTTTCTCTCTCTCTTCTCAATGTTTTCTCTCCATCTCTCTCTCCCTTTCTCTCGTTTCTATCTCCTTCTCCTCCTCCTCTATCTGTAGGTAGATAAGAAAAGGGAGAGAGGGGGGAAGCTTCTCTCTCTCTCACTTTCTTTCTCGGTCTCTCTCTCTCATCCAACGTCTTCCTCTTTCTAAGGATGCATAGCAAACAATTGCAAATATGCATAAAAATATAGTCAAATATACTCAAATGCAGCAGTCGGGCTAAAAACCCGATCACTGTTTTGTTAAAAAATAATAATTCTAGAATATACCAGAACCATTTCAGTTTGATTTGGTTTTTATTGTACTTCGCATTTCTGCCACTTCTGGCTAATCACGAAGATGAGGATGAGTGACGATATGGTGAAATTGATGAAGGGACACTAGCAAATAACACCCATGCCCACGCTGGGATTCGAACCCAGGACCTCTGGCGTTGAAGCACGCTGTGCTAGACCCATTTCAGATCTCGCCAATTTTAAGTATGTTTTGTAATTGGAAGTCCTAGCAATTTATGTTGCAGCCTGTCTTTACGAGTGAAACTAAAGGAGACAGGCATGTCTGGCGGATACGGTTACGTAATACAGACTCAAGCAGGAGCGTATATTCCAGGCTATCTGCGAAGCCTGAAGCCTAGAAAATAAAATACTGAAGAAAAATCTATTAGAAACTGCGTGATTAACCTGATTTCAAAAAGAAGCAAATGGCGATTCTGAAGTTGGCAACCTGAATTCTTAGGAGTTGGCAACCTGAATTCTTAGGAGTTGGCAACCTGAATTCTTAGGAGTTTGCAACCTGAATTTTTATAAGTTGGCAACGTGAATTTTTATAAGTTTGCAACCTGACTCCGCTGAGATGGCAACGTGGCTTCCTTGAAGACGTCAAGAATGAGTCTAGTCTTCTCCCTTCCTCTATAGCCTAGGACCAGGTGTCATAGTGAGCTAGTCCAGGTGTTAGATTCAGCATACGCCACTGGACTCAAGCAACTATGGACGTGGTTTAAGGGGCCCGATAATTGGCGATTGCGTACGAAGAAAACGAGCGTAATGTTTACATGAAGCAAGTTGGCGCCGAATTCTATTCTTGGGCGTCGAAATCTCTAGCTGGAGCTCTGAAAGTAACAATTATTTTTTTCTTCTTTAAAAAAAAAATAATAACTGTACCTCAAGTTAGCATTTCAAGTAACAAGTAACGAAATCACTGTGACTTTTCGTTACGCGTTTCAACACTCACGAACAAAGTATTGTCTCGTTAAAAAATGTAAACAAAATTTTAATACGCCTTTGTTACGAGCAATTGTTTTACTTCACTTTCAATTTTCGTTTTAAAACATATTTAATCAGTAAAAAATAACGAGGCCTCCCCGTTAAACTAGTGATAACATCGCCGCCTTGTAATCAAAGGGTCCCTGGTTCGATATCCAGCGAAGGTACATAGTGGATCGGAACTCACTTTAAACTCTAGGCCCAGTTTCGACTAGCCTATCTATGCATAAAGTGGACTTAAAACAAAAAAACTGAAAGAAAGAACACACCGCTTGAGGTTCTTGCATAGCATACAATACAATACAATACCAGTGACGGCGATTGGGTCCCAAAACACCGGGGGGGGGGGGGGCAAAGACAGTACATTTCCCTTTGTAGATAATATTTAGGATAGTGCCGGGGCAAAAGTCGCGAAAACTGGGGGGGGCAACTGCCTCCCCTTAATCGCCGCCACTGCATTCTACCAATTATACAGTAGTTATTTCTTAAAGTAACTGTAACAGACTAACATTTCACAATGAATAACTGTCATCCAGTTACTCTTAAAAAAAGCTTTCCAAATACTGTATTAAAACTTCTATGGACGGGAAGCTCCTAACAATAATAAATAATTAAAGCAAGGACGATGCTTTTCATACTGCAGTAGCTTATTCTCCATGTTACCTCGTTTAACGCTGGCATAGTGGAACTACGGGCAAAAGAGGCTGCGCAGACACGCGACTACTGTGCATCGCACTCCCGCTGGAGGGGAGGGGCAGAGTGGAGCATGCTGCCTTATGGTCAGAGTTGAACCGATGGAGGGGAGGGTGTGCGGAGACTTATGGCAGAAGGTTCTTTTCCTTGTGATCGCCAACTTTTCCCATATATTTTTTATACATTTATGCTTTAATACATGAGAAATAATTCATTATGTATTATGCAAACTATTTAAACAAGCCTTTAAAACCTTAATTTAAGTATTTTTTTTAAAAAGAACATTAAGACTGGTTTATACGCCACTGATCGTTCTCCATTGCACCCTTCTGACGACCGGGTTTCCTCCCCTGACTGTACGCGCTAAGGACGAGCCGAAGCGAGTGGTTATTTAAAAGCAGAAGGCCTGCCACCACTAGAAAGAGCGTTGGCGGGAGAAAACTGCTCGTTCCTTTCTGCTTCTTTGCTGCGCTTAGTAGAGGCAGTGTTGCTACATGAAGGGAAATTTTCCTTGGTGAAGGGAAATCCAGGTTCAATTTTCAGTGAAAAGGAAAATTTTATGGAAAATATCGAAGTTGTCGGGCTTCTGTTTTCTTGTTTTGCTTGCATGGGCATTTTATTTCTATCATATTTAATTCATATAGAATATAATGAATATATACTCGTACAATAAGTAAGAATAGTTGCAGCAAACCAGGTCAAATTTTCAGGTTACGCCACTGATCAAGAGCTCTTGTTTTCCTGATTCAGAGCGCCCTTCCTGTCCCCTGAAGACGGGATTCTGGTGGTTTCGTACTTCCCTCTGGCGGGTGCCCGATGGCCGACCCTGGGCGCCATGAAGCTGCTGGGGGAGAGGGAATCGGCCAATGAGAACAGGCTGGAGAGAGAGCGCCGAATGGTGGAGGAGGGAATTGCTCTCTGGAAGAAGAAGCTGCAGCAACAATGGCTGCAGAAGATCAGAGAGCAGAGAGAGGTGAGCACTCTTTTTTCTTCAGTCCGGAATGAAATGCTTGAAGTCAGTCGGTCAGCAAGAACTATGATCTGTCTCTGGATGACAATCTTCTTGATGGAGAACCATACAGATAAGTTAATGTACTATTGTTTTTAACTATATTTGTGTTTAGTTCTTTTTTAAAAAATCTATATAAATTATAAAATATATTAAAATTGGGTCTTCTGGAGTCAACCCATAACATGTTTGAAATGAAAATGGACAAAATAAAAGGCCCAAACTGAATCTATACGAGGTGTGGCAATTAAATAACGAGACTGGTGTCATAACTGTGATGTATTGCAAGAAAGTTACAATTGACTGGTATCCCCTTCAATATACTCCCCTCCCCATATCAATACACCGCTGCATACGTGTCTTCCATTGTTCAAAGCAATGCTGTAGGTCATCAGATGTCACACTGTTCAACAACTCTGCCGTTTTTCGTTTCACCTCTTCCACGGAGTGAAAATGTGTTCCCTTCAATGCACTTTTCACTTTTGGGAAGAGATAAAAGTCACAGGGGGCCAGGTCTGGGGAATACGGAGGATGGTCGAGCACAGGAATGCGCTTGGCGGCTAAAAACTGTTTCACAGAAAGGGCATTATGGGCAGGCGTATTTTCCTGGTGGAGGATCCATGCATCGTTCTTCCACAAATCTGGTCTCTTCTTCCTTATTCTTTCCCTCAGTTTTCTTAGCACTTCTTTTGTAGTAGGTCTGATTCACCGTTTGACCCTGAGGCACCCATTCAGCCATGATGATACCCCTGATATCGCAAAAAACGATGAGCATTGCCTTCAGTTTCGACTTGCTCATTCGTGCTTTTTTCATTCTTGGCGATGTTGGAGTCTTCCAGTGCATGGATTGACGCTTGGTCTCGGGATCATATTGGAAAATCCATGTTTCATCACATGTGATGACACGTGTTAGCAATTCTGGGTCTGCTTTGAGTCGTTCCATGATGTCACAGCAAATGGTCTTTCGATTGTCTTTTTGGTCCTGAGAGAGGTTTTTCGGAACAATTTTTGCACACACTTTTGTCATGTTTAAATTCTCATGCAAAATTTGTCTTACTGTCTCTTTGTTAATGTTCATCATGTCTGCGAGCATCCGAATGCTCAGACGTCTGTCTTTCTGCACAAGTTCATGAATTTTTTGAACATTGTCGTCCAGTAGCGTACGCAGGATTTCATCAAGGGGGGTGTTATCTCGAAAACTTTCTACAAATTCACATTACCATTGTTTTATTATACTTTAATTAATTAATAATAATAATAAATTAATTAATAATTCTTATAATTAATTAATTAGTTTAATTACTACTAATGTAGCTGCTATTTATGAAAGAAATAGAACAAAATTACAATTCTTTTGTTTCAAAATAATTGTCTAGTCAACGGTTATTTGTATATGATAAGTGAGACATTTTAAGTGTGAAGAAAATCCATAAAAACAAGCAAATATATTAAATTTATTGAAATAATCGAAATATGAAACTCATTCAAGGAGCCGCGCAGGTCTAGTCTGACAACTTCGTGGGATATCCGGGTTCGATTCCCGGAATTGGTTGGAATTTATCCAGCCTTGTCTCCGCACCCAGCCTATGGGTATCTGAGAGCAACCTTGGGGGATGAAGGCTGCCGGAGCATGGTGCTGATCACATCACCTGCAAAATAGTTCGAGATCAAGAATCTTTGGGGCCCACCACACCACTATGTGTGACTTCATGGCACGGTGCTATATACACGGGGGAATTTACATTACCTTTACCTATGGAACTCACCCAGGGTGATGATGAAGCGCGAGAATACATGTTGCTAAATTCCACTGAGTCTATGTTTTCGTTGTAAAGTAAGTTTATAGACATTCCAACACATTTATCCCTTCTAGGTGATTCACAAAAGACTTCTTCGACATTATTTAATGATGTGGATGTAGACTCAGCATCACTTGAGAGTTCACAAGGGGATGTGAAATCAGTACCGGGAAGAACGTTTGCAATAAGGACGAAGCAAGGAATTTTCACAATTCTCGCAAGAGTCACTGCGCGACTTTAAAAGAAAATTGCAAAATTGAACTTTGCGGCCGCTTAGATTGTGTTTGGAATGTTGTGTTTTTCTTCATGCTGCATGGGAATAATAATCCAAATTATTATTATTATTATTATTATTACTGTCGCAGATCTTTGACTGTGATAAATTAGCCATTTTTAATTTTTTCTACAGCATTTTCCATAATATTTCAAGAGCTCAAGGGGGGGTTTAAACCCGGTAACCCCCCCCTTGCGTACGCCACTGTTGTCGTCCTTTCTTGAACTCGCAGGGCGGCCGGGACGTTCATCATCTTCAACCTCCTCCCTCCCTTCTGAAAATCGTTTGTGCCATTCGAACACTCGCGCACGTGACATAGCATTATCACCATACACCTCTTTTAACATTGCACAACATTCCGTCGGTGTTTTTTTAAATTTCACCAGAAATTTGATGTTAATGCGCTGCTCAACTTTATTGTCCACCATGATTCCGGCACTACTACAGAACACTGTCCTCTTCAAGCAAGCCTGCAAAGAAAATAAAAGCTTTCAGAATCATGAAACAAACAGTGGGTGCGCATGAAGGTTCAATATCAACAACACATCAATAGCTACCTCCCCCCACTATCCTACGCGACAGGAGGTGCGCAGTCTCTTTATTTAATTGCCGCACCTCGTAGATCCACCAAGGCATTTGAAACCCTGGCATGGGAGCAGTGTCGCTACTTAAAGCCATGGGGAAGCCTGTAGTTCATATATTTTCTGAGGTTTCAGAAGTCTTGGCGGTACTATACCACCAAAAGCAAGGCTTTTTAGTTATATTTATTTTGCTTCTAAGGGGAGGGGTATGACTGTAAAGGGGAAGGGTTGTCTTTAAGAGTTGTTTTAGAATCAGTTCTAATTTTGCAATCTGTACCTGAATTTATCATTCTCTTTTTAGAAAATCTGGGCCAAAGGGTAGGGGTTATTACCCAATCAATATCTCCTTGAGAACGCCACTTCTTATATCCATACCCATGAAATAATGAGTCAACAGATAAAAAAAGATTCTGATTTACATATACATATATATTAATTCGGACTAGACATACATTTTAGTATGAGTCCCAAGTCACTGAAATATGCTCCTCAGTCCCCACTAAGAATTGAACATGCAACCCCAGAACCTTGAAAATATTACACACTGCTATTGGTGAAGGCTGTGAATTCATATGCAAGCCATAGCTCCAATCCCAAGGTGTTCTTGTGTACAAGTTGGTTTATATGAAAGTTGAAACAGGGACATAAGCTTAAGCAGGCCCGTAGCCAGGAATTCTTTGTAGGGGGGGGGGCGAAGTGAATCCTAGAGGGGGCAAATTTTTAATATATTGTGTCGCATTGGCAGATATAACAGGGTACACAGAGGCACTTGCCCCCTCGCCCAAAAGAGATAAGTAACAGAAAAGGGATGATATCTTGAAACTGCAACGAACAAAAGAACTTCGACCAACATCAAATAGCAACATTTCGATAATGACCTTTCCAGATTGCCAAAGAATATGAAGTTTAACATAAATACTTAGGTAGGCTAATAGGGACTGTATCTACTTGATATTTACAGGTCGATAATGTTAATAGATGATTAATATGCACCAACAACTTTGGGGCTCTCTGCAGAACTGATTAAGGGAGCCCTTTTTATAAATCATGCTTCATAATGATTCCCTCTAGTTTCCAGTATGCAAGATTTTTACGCACAAAGGAATCTAACGAGAATCCAACAACACCATTGTGTTGTGTTATGCAAGGAAAATAGAATTAATTAAATAATAATGGTTACATATTACCTACACTTTGATGAATTGTGTAAAAATTTGATTAAAACATGGGTCCCTTAGTCCACCACGGACTCTATTTCTTTCAAAGGGGAGACTCTTGCACACTACAGACAACGTTTGCCTACTGGTTACGTTAATCATTTTGCAAAATATTGTGTGAATTGTATTATATTATAGTTGAAATACATGTGTTTGACACCTGACAAACAAATGGGAATCCCTTGATTGATCAATGACTTCTTGGATTACAGTGTCATCATTAATATTTCATATTAAGTTTCATAGAAATAAATTGTTTTAATAGGGTGCAATAATTTCACGGGACACCATGGCATTCCCTTTAACATTTTTTTTTCATATAGATCGTTTGGCTCCCAGGGCCGACTCCTGCTGCCCCATAGCTATGAATCTGAACTTGGACTATGAGAATAGCAGACATTGCGAGCGAAGCGAGCAAGATAATTTTAGGAAATGTTTTTTTATTTGTATAAAATTTAAAATCGAGGGGGGGCAATTGCCCCTCTGTGCTCCTTGCAAGTGCCCTTGGCCGTCTGGTAGAAAAATGCAAGGAACACGTAAAAACTAATTCCATCATGAGTATCCAATTGTCCTGCTATTCTTAGATTCTCCTAGTCTTGTTTTTTACTTAAATGTTTGTTTCCCCTAGAATGGACTTCTGTCCAAGGTCAGGGGGAGGGGACAATGCCCCCCTGTAGTTGCGGCACTGTTTATGAGTGTGTCTTTATCAATTTCACGTCATCCTTCATTGTTGCGATTAGCTATAAGTGGCAGAAAAGTAACGCAAAGTAACAAAAATCAAATATCCACTCCCTCTCTCTACCACACTATTACCAAAAGATAGACTTGGGAACAAAAATTTAAGCAATTCAAAGTTCATAGCAACATATCCAAGAAAAACATCCGAACACATTAGGCACCTGTAATACAAGACTACTCAAAATGTCACAACTGTTCTAGATACTAAAATTTGTGAAATCATTTCCTGAAGTCTAATCTGGAAGGGAATTTTTCCCCCCAATCCTGATACGACATTATATGGAATCCCATACACCCTAATAAATCACAAAATCAATAAGTGTCTTTGTAATGTTGCTAGAGTAACACATGATATAATTGTAAAGATTAGTGAGAATTCTAGGTAAGAATGTGTTCTGTATTTTTCACAGGGGGGGCAGAGCAGGCTATCAGGGGGGGCAGTTGCCCCCCCTGCCCCCCTCTAGCTACGGGCCTGAGCTTAAGATAGAACTCCTTGCTATGAAAGGGAGTGCACCAACCTTGGAGATTTCTCTGCAGTTTCAAAAATGTCGGAAATACCTGGGAACACTCTTTACTTGGGCAAACAACAAGCAGTACATTATCTTAGATAAGGCATTCACTTTTCAACAACACACTATGAATGCATGTTAACATTGGCTACAAAGTTTGCCTTTTGTGATATTCGGAGTTATATCAAGACAGTTGTTCATAAATTCTGACCTTGCAAATCTTTATTACACCTGTCAGCTAAGTTCTTCGCACCATTGAATGGTGCCTTCCTTCAAGCATTATCCCTTGATATAGTTGTAGTGGTCAGCAGTGTTGCTGACTATTAAAAAGTACCTCTGCACGATCTTAGGTGATTTTACCTTGAAACATGCATACATTCATGCTGTTTCATTTCAGTAATTACTTCACAGTTTCAGTTAAGTTAGATTCAACAACAAACAATATTCAAATTTCAGATTGCTTGTTTATACTATCCTACTTAACCAGCCCTGAATAACTTTCATAACTATTGGTTTGGAATGTGAGTAGCATAACAAATATTCAATTGTCCAAGCAATTGTGATAAACATTTTAAATTCCTAGGTTATGAATAAAATACTATAACAAATATTCAAGATCAATTGAGATATACAATAAGTATTCCTTCTTTAATGAACCCTGCCTTGTATATTCTAGGCTCGTGAAATGCTAGCTTTGTATTCACCTTGGGGGAAACCTGGCAGTGGGGCACCAAATCCTGCTAGCAGAAAGAAGAGGCTTCTGGAACCTCAACTAGATATAAATACTCATCAAGAGGAAAAGGTAAGTATATGCTTAGAACTATGATCCACTGATTTAGAAACTTGTAGATGCATCAGCATGGAACCTTGATTACATGCATGTGCACTCCGGTACAGCAAGGCCAGCATAACTGTTACACAGCATAACTGTTACAAATTAATTCTTTAACTTTTGGTTTCTTATTATTTCTTCCGGGTTGCCTCAACAGAATATCAACCTGCAAGCGTCCAAGGTTCGTCCTTTTCCGATATGGAGCCATCAACACCCTCTCGTGGCCTGTTTACAAAACATCTGCATAGTATCACCACCCTGGCAATGCCATCAGAAACCTGAAAAATACCCCAGCGACCTTCAAGGATTAATGGGAGGGGACGTTGTGTGGAGACAAAGCTTGTTTTCCAGCCCATTAGGGCTGGAAGAAAGCAGAGTGTACCATCGGTCAGCCTGCTGATGTCCTCAGTGTTGCGAACCGCACAATTAAGTGTCCAAGTGTACTGTATACTGTCAGCGATGTAGTATATACACCAAGCTAGTTAAAAATTATATTCATAAATAAATTATAAAGTTTCAAAACACAGGAGAAACAAAAATATGATTGCTGACGTAAAATAAAAGGTAAAGTGCTCCCCTGTGCTTAGCACAACGCCATGAAGGCGTATAGGGGGTGTGGGGGTAACGCCCCACACTTTCTTGATCCGGTCGTGAGTGGAGGTGATGTGATCAGCATCACGCCCCTGACCACCTTTACCCCCCCAGGGTTTCCCCCAGGTACCCATGTTATTCGACGCTAGGTGGGCGCCGGGGCCGTTAGAAAAGTTCCCGGATTTGAACCGGCCGGGGATCGAACCCGGGACCTTTAGCATGGTAGTCAGATGCGTTACCGATGACGTACGGATGATATATTCTATGTGAAGATAAACATTTCCGAGCGTTCGGTCTATTAAGACAGCTAACATGTCCATGGACACATCCGCCAAATAGTTGGTAAAACTTGCTGGCCGCGGTCACACTTTTTCAAGTGCTTTGTGAGGTGAAAAGTTATGGCTTTTCAGGTGGGTGAATTTCTATTTGTTTGCTTCAAAAACTTTAGTGTTGGCATTGTTTACTATTTATTACGGAAAGAACTATGTGGTGCCAAAGTGGATTTGTGAATATTGCAATGTGTGAAAATCTTGAAAATTGTTTCAATCATCCGCGATCATCTGTTGCATTAAATACGTTTGACAACAGACCAACTGAAATTATAAAAAAAAAAAAACAGTAGAGGGAAATAAAGTAAAATTTGGCTAGGGAAGAGAAAAGAGAAATTTTATGAAAACTATCAAAATTTATAAATTTTCGAGTCATATATTTGATTTAAGCTGTTTTGAAGATATGAAAGACATTTTTCCTTTATTTTGCTGTGTATTTCATCCTTCCAAAGAAATATAAATTAACTTTATAATTTGTTTTGGGAACAATCAACACCTTTCCATTTTTAGTTTATAAAATTACTGTAATATCACAGCTAATGTACATTGTCATAAAAAATTATGTACTTCTTGCAGTATTCAATTTGTTTTTATTAGTGAATATTTTTTGTTAAACCCTCCTTATTTTTAATTTATTCAATCAATCCTAGTATTCTTGCAAATTAATGGTTTTTTTTTATTTCAGTGAAAATTGTAATAATTGTTGATAACGTTTTGTGATCAATATTTCAATATTTCTTAGATAAAGGAAACATGTGTATGCAAAGGAACATTTTTATCCAGGACAGGGAAATTATGCTCACTGCTTGTGACAATATTGGTATGAACAACAGTACTACAACTTCATGCATACACTTCCTTATTCACTACACTTTACAAGTTTGTTTAAGGCTAGGATATAAAGCAAGTCACTTTATTTTAGAGTGTTCTGACCATGGGGCGACCTGGCAATGGTGCGCCTGCGAGGACATCTTCTGGCCGAGTGAGAACTTACATTCATGCTGATCCAACCATTAGGTTCCAGCCACAGAGCTCATTGAAGAAGTGCGTGGAAAATAAATTTCGATACAGATCAGGGGATGAAGAGAAATTTGCTTACAGACTGGAATTAGGTAAGAATATCCTCAAGTTTCCCTTCTCATTGTGTGATGTTAGTTGCTTATACAGTGGAATCCTGATTTTACATTTGCCCCGCATAATACATTCAATCTTCATAGTCCCAACAGAGTAAAATACTCTACAACTTTCCAGGAATTTTAAATTTCCTCATATTCTAAGTTTTTTTTAGAGCCTTCTGACGCACTGTGATCAGTGCTCAAAGTAAAAATTTCTAAGTAACAAATGCTTGGTGGAGCCTTGGGGATGGCAAGGGAGATGGTTATGCAAATTGGCCTAGTTGGGGAATCTTTTATTGGAAGATGGAATGAATATATCTCTGGTAATAATGGAAATACAGGTCTCTGATAACACAAATATTTTTTATGGTTGGGTTTCTCAATTATAACACAATTAAGCCTTGTTTCCATGATTATGAAAAACTAAGTATGCTGACCAAGGCAGTAATTTATTTTATTAAAAACAAACTAAACGTAACGTTTCAACCTTCTAGCAAGGTCTTCATCAGACTCTGTATCAAGTACAAAAGTAACAAGATACACAAAAAGGGCATTATATATACACAAACATTACTCCCTCCAGACTATTAGAAAGTTGTTAGGAACTTTCTAGCAGGTGGCTTTCACTTTCCAACTGTACTTTCACCTAAAAGGCTAAACATAATTACTTTCATATAGAAAGTAACCAACCAGCATTTGTATCAAATGGACCAATGAGGATAACCATCTAAGAGGTTGCCACATCACATTAGCTAAACCTGAAACTGATATATCAAATTCTGACTTTAAAAAGATATCAGTTAATAAATTACAGAAAAGTTAGTGCACATTATAACACTTGTCTGAATGTACTTGTTCAGTGTTGGATTTTTATGAATGCCTTTTTCTTACATCTTTAAGTTAGTTGGTACAATGAGAATAAATTGTAATTGAATAAAATATCAGCAGCAAGATTGTTAGTCGAGTACTCAAAATACTTTGCTACAAAGGTAACATGATTTTCAGTATATCAATTGCAGCATATAATTTGCAAAATACTCAATCTATGTAGTGCATGTGAGCTTCACATAGCCAAATGGTTAGCACTCTCACTTTTGGTTTGAGGGATCAAAGTTCATGCTGTGATGGAGGCTCCAAACATTGTGTTTACTTGGCATCATGATAACAATTAGGAAGCTGACTGAAAGTAATGATAATGGACACCGACTGGTCTCAAATGCCAGAACACAGTGACAATGAAGTGCTGACTTTGGACCTCAAAAGGACTGTTACACAATTGAGTTGAGTTTATCCAGCTTATACATTATTTTAATTTTAAAATGTCTTATAGGGTAAGAAAATGATGTATTGTTAAGACTATTTGTTATTTATCAACAATTACCAATTTTCAGTAGCATGCAGGTAATCAGAGGTCAGTGCCAGTATGACGTCAATTAATGTATTTGATTCATTGATTGATTCAGTTTATATATATATCTTCATTTCTCTTTTGAGGATGAGTGACGATATTGATGCAGGGACACTCACATGGAACACCATACCCAGGCAGGGATTCAAACCCGAACCCCTGGCATCATAGCATGCTGTGCTCCACTCCACCATGGAGGTGAACTACTGTATTTGAAACCTAGATTTTAAATTACAGGAAAATTTCAGAAATACTCATCATCAATGTGACCAGTGATAAAATGGAATTTATCTTGTATCTAGTAGGCACATCGAAGCAGTTATTTCATGAAAATGAACCTGTTAAATGAGTTACAGATTTTTAACAATGTAAGAACATGATATATAATTTCACATTTAACTATATTTTTACATACTTTATGCAGAAAAGATGATTGCAGAGAAGCAAAAAGCCCAGCAACGGGAATTTCAGAAGGAGAGAGAGCTGGAACGAAAACTCGTAAGTATGTCTTTAAAATAATATATTTTGACTAAGTAACACGACTTTCAAAAGTGTTTGTGCTACCAAATCGGTTTTAAAGCGTCAAATTTTGAATCAGCATTGTCCAAAAATTAATGTGATTATTGTACAGTTCTAATTTGAGAAAAATTAAAATATTGGTTTCGGACCTCACTGCACAAAATATGTCCTAGATAAACCACATGTTAAAGGTTAATTGACAATTTAGTATTAATATTATATCCCAAGATACATAATCACATTTTTTAACATCTAAAGGGGTTGATTACTATTTTCTCTTACATTAATTGATGTCTCAGGGGAGCAGTGAGGGGGGAGGAGGGTCCTATTTATTCTTAACAGACAATTTATTGTTAGTTTTGGATGCATTTTGAGGGGCAATTGTAATTTTAAAGTCCACTTTGTACACGTATAGACTAATTGAGACTGAACCTACAGTTTAAAGTGGAATCCGAACCACTATGCAATGTGTGTCAATCCAGTGTCGAACCTGGGGCCCCTTGATTACAAGATGACGATGTTACCACTGTGCCATTGAGAAAGTCCATTAATGCGTGCTAAATGTGTTCTTCAGTATATATGAGTATATATTATTCATTCAATAACAGTATTATTTTCCTACAGCAATTCATTTCACTTAATTTGAATTCATCTCTATTTGATTCAGTTCAGCTGGCCTCCATAGCAGAGTGATCAGCTTAAATTTAGTTCTATAAGCATCTATTAGTGATGCAAATTGTCACGATGTCTGTGAAAGCTTACAAAAATACATCAAAGGGCATGAAATAGCACCTGCAATCCAACAAATTGCTGAAACTTGATGCTTTATGTGTTAACTTTCTTACGTTTTGTCATAAGTGTTTGTGTTCCACATGTTGGTTGACCGAGAGCAGTTACACGAACCTTCCCCATGGGGACGTCCAGGCCCAGGAGGTTCACCCTGGCGAAAACCTCATGAGATTGGTCTCAATTTCTTTGAGTCACTGGTATGTACTTTGAGCAGACATGTTATGCACAGCTGTTTAAGCTCTGTGTAATATAAAACAACTCAATAATAATGTTGGTCTAAAAAAGTGACTACTAAATTCTTTGTTACAGAAACTATTGATATTCTAAACTACTGGTCCTTTCGTGAGATGGAAAGTATAGACTTCATATAATTTTGTATTCAAATAACTAATTTATGAGATATGACTGAATCACATCTGGAATAATATAATGACAAAGTAACACTTACTCAAACACCAACACCCTTCCCGCTAAGATCACTTCATGTAACATTTGGCCACATAAATTATGTTCTTTAATATTATCTACCAGTACATAATTACACCATCTTATAATGTTGACAATATTATGTAACATTATCTCATTCTTTCTGTCTTGCTTGGACCATCACTAACATCATGTTCTAAATGTATAATAAATATTTTTTGCTTGATTTTTACTATGAGCAGATTTAGAACTCTAGTATCGTTCAAATTTAGTTTCAGTTTTTGAACTACTTAATGTTTTACGATATGACTTAGTTTTTTCAATAATTTTCTTTAAGTAATTTCAAACTAATGAAGAATCAAACATTTCGATGTCTATGTGGAAGAGTAGTCGTATTTCCCACATATTCAACAGTTTTAAGTAGCACTCAGTGATCAAGAAGTGATCTGTTTTCTTAATGTTCATCCTAAAACTAAAGGTGCATCTTATGGTCCATAGTATTATCTCAAGTCCTTGAATATAATTTCACTATTACACAAATCATTTTTAAAAGGCATAAAAAATTTCAGAATCTACGAAGACATTAGAACTATCATACATGGAATAATTAATCGTGCACTGTTTGCACATTCCTCAAAATAATAGATGCCTGTACAACATATATGTTGGCGTACATTTCATCTAAAGTGACACAATTCTAAAGAACCGCAAATTTCACATATCCAAGGAAAAGAGTAGTACTTTTCATACCTGTACATGCACTGAATCTTCTATAAATGTACCCATGTGCTCTCCATCTTGGCATTTCTTGAACACAAATGGGAGATAAAATTTCGTCTCGGATGAAACACTTTACACGCTAAATCTATGGTAATAGGTTGGACAGATGTTTCAGCAAGTTCCTGATTGGTGGACAACTGTTGCAATGTGAGACGTTAAATCTTCATTCAAATTATTCATCTTCCAGGGATGGTCCAATGACAAAATGATTCAACAGGAGAAGCAAGACTTTGACACCAAGCAGCCAACTGCAACTAATGTGAGTGTTTTGTAGAAAGACTTTCCTCAAATATAATTTTTTTTCATGTTTCAGTATCTGTTCAAAGTTTATTATGGATTCTAATTTTTGCCACTTCTCCCTCCACCCTATTACAGTGATCAAACTGTATTTGACTATTTAACATTGCTTTTCGGGATCTTTTGGCTGACTGTGATGATGAGAATGATTATATGAAAATGTACAAAAGAACGAACATGGTCTAATCTGGAACATGAGGTCAGAGCCATCAGAAACAAGATCGTGTGTCCAACACTAAATGCACTCAGCTACAGAGTTCATACAGCTCCACTATATGATTAATATTTGGTTCAATAAAAGCAGATTTCTTATAGAACAAAAAATAATGTGAATATATCACTGATGTCTGAACAATGTTTGCCAATTTTTATACAAATAGCACTATTAGTATCAGTAAAATTTGTTACAAAATAATAGATTCTTTACACTTGCAAGTGCTTTTTTTTTTAATAACTTAAAGACAACATTTGTCCTAGTAAAATTCTCAAGCTGCAACCAGACAAACTCAAGCTAGACATATTTTCTAATCTAGCTATGAGAATTGCTTAACAAGGGTTCTTCCACTGATAGAATATTCCTGCTCCATCCACTTCCTTCACCTGTTTTTATACTACATTTTAACCTTGACAATGTTGTCAATTTTTTTTTTTTTTCATCTGCTGTTTCTTCTTGTGTTTGTACTCATCGACAGGTACGCCTTACATACATAGTTCATCATATGGTGCTATTTAAAAGATTTCTTTGACTTGAAACTTCTGACAAAGTTCTAGGAATACAGCATAAAATGTTGCTCTTAAGGCTCGGCTGGGCGTTTGGGCAATGCTAAGGAATCTATTTTAAAATTTTCCTCTTCTTTCGAAAAACTGCAATGATATTCCAAAATCTGAAAAATTACATAAGATTTCTTCTACGGCATTCACATGAATCTTGGTGTGTTTTGCTTTGACTATTGTCTAGATATTATCAATAGTTTAATAAGCTTACATAGCCACAGAACAATTGAGAATATCTAAGCAACATCGAAAGCAAACTGCACAAAGATTCACATGAATGCTCTCAAAGGAATTCTAAGCGTATGTAATTTTTCACATTTTGGAATATCATAGCGTTTTTTGAAACGAGAGGAAAATTCGAAAACAGTTGCCCCAGCATCGGCCAAAGGTCCAGCAATGCCTTGAGACTCAACTGGATCTTTGAACCCTGTCAATAACAAATTACTCGTTTTGAAATTTAAGACAGTCTAAATTCTGAAAGATTGAGTCCCCTTAGATTACTCTCTCAAGCACTCGGAAGAATTCCATACATGTTTCTTTTGATATTGTCTATTTATATGTGGCACCATGAACCTATTATATATTACAAACAACTGCAGGTAAAATTTAATGAATTGCCCAATAAGATTTTCCTAGATAATTCAGAACAAAGTTTTTGAGAATTAACAATAATAGTTTTTTCTATATGAAATATAGATTTAAAAGATATATGATATTGATATACTGTGAATCTGTCCATCCTTGACTTGAAGTAGTTTGTTCCAGCAGGGAGTGGAGCTGGTGCCTTTGCTGTGGCAAGCAAGAGTGGGGAAACCAAGGCGAGACAACTCAGGGTCTCTCCTCAGCCATCCTCTGTGCACCACAGATGTCACGAAACCATTCACTCCACGACCTGGGTGAGAGTTGCTTATTCTTATTGGTTATTTCCAAAGCTGTAGATTTAGGAAATTAATTTTTAGATATTGAAATTTACAATCTTCTCTTTGAATTTTATTAGTTTCCTACAGAATATTGTTTCCTCTACATTTACACACAAGGCAATGTTCGTGTGGGCTACCGCGCATGCGCTGCACGTGATTAGCGTGAGTCATGCAGTGAGAAACATACCCTGGCCATAAGGAGTAGTGAGTCAGGCGGAACGTGTTTTGGCAGTGTGGAGTAAAGAAGAGATTCGTTCTGGGATCCGGTATGAGTGGGCAAATGGTTTTGCTCCTATTGACATCTGAAAGAACCTTGTTGTTGTTTATGGAGAGTGTAATGTCAGTGCAAATGGTGCAAAGGTGGTGCAAATCGTTTTCTGATGGACGAACAAGGATATTTGATGAAGATTGGCCCGGTGGCCCGTCTGTAGTCAGTGATGCAACATTGGTTGACAAAGTGAATGCACTGGTTTTGGCCAACCGTCGAATCAAGGTTCGTGAAGCAGCCGCTGATTTGAACATTTCCGTCGGGACTGCACACAAAATCATCCATGAAAAATTGGGATACGTGAAGGTTTTATTGCGTTGGGTCCCACGACAACTCACGACACATGTGACATGTTGCCTGGATTCTCTGACCCGGTACAACAATGAAGAGAACAACTTTCTCTGCCGTATTGTGACTCAGGATGAGAGCTTCGTTCATCACTACACTCCAGAATTCAAACGGACGTCGATGGAATGTAAACAGGTGTGGAAAGTGTTCTTCGTTCCCTGGACCCCGATTTTTTTGCAGATGGCTTTCAAAAACTTGAGCAATGATGGGACAAATGCTTGTACCGCCTTTAAAATTATGTTGAAAAGTGAGAAAGGACCATGCTACTTGGTGCAACTTGATTTTTGTCTGTAACTTAAGAAATACATTTTTTGCAACATAGGGAAACTTTTTATTTGAACGACCCTCATAGAACATCTTATAAAAAAGTTTTTCAAAAATTATGCTGAACAGATTGAACCTACTTTGTAGCTAATCAGTGGTGATTTATTCATTCTAGTTTTTTTGACTTGTACTTTACTTTACTTAGTCGATCCTCTTCTACCGTCAGGTGTAGAGGTTTAGCAAAGAGCTCTCCATCCTTCTCGGTCTCTGGCTAACATTTTTGCCCTGTTGGTATCCAGTCCTCTTCTCCTCAAAACTTCTTCCATCCAACCGTCCCAGGTCTGCCTTGGTCTTCCCTTTCGTCTCTTTCAATCTACTTTAGCTTGCCATATCTTTTTAAGTATCCTTTCTTCACTCATTCTGTGGACATGACCAAACCACCTCAACTGCGACGCTTCTATTTGTTGTTGTAAAGGTTGGGTCTTAAGGCTCATTCGAATTGTCTGATTCCTTACTCTATCTCGTTTTGTTTTTCCTTCTATTCTTCTTAGGTATCTCATTTCAGTTGCTTCAAGTTTGCTAGAATAATTAGTTGTTAGTGGCCATGATTCACACCCGTAAATTAGTGTAGGTGCATACGTTGTTTTGTAAACTGTCAACTTTGTTTTCTTCGTAATTTCCTTTTTATTTATGAAGTTTCTATTTAGAGCATGATATAATCTTCCTGCTGCAGCAATTCTATTATTTACTTCTTCATCTATTTTCCCACTGCTGCTTATTATAGACCCTAAATACTTGAACTTTGTTACTTGTTCCAAGCTCTCGTCTTCTATCTTAATGGTATGAGTTCTATGTTCTCTACTTATTATCATTGTTTTTGTTTTACTGGTGTTAATTCTCATATTTACCTTTTGTAGTTCTCTGTTCCATACATCTAAATTATATTGTAGGTCCTTTTCAGTTTTAGCAAATAAAACGAGATCGTCTGCAAAAGCTAGTTCTGATATTTGTACAGGTCTCATGAGCCAATTCCCAACAGTAAAGGGTTTAATCTTTCTTTTGCAATTTTTTGTAATTTCATCAATTAAGATTATGAACAGAAGTGGACTTAAAATGCAGCCTTGTCTTACTCCAGTTGATGTATAAAATTCATCAGATTTTATGTTACTTGCACGGATGTAGTTACAACAGTTATTGTAAAAGCTCTGTATGCTAGCAATCAGGTTATCATTCACTTTTCTTCTTTGCAGCACTTCCCATAATTTAATCCAAGGTACCCTGTCAAATGCCTTTTCCAAATCTATGAAACACATATGAATTTCTTTATTATATTCTATCACTTTTCCTGATATTTGTCTTAGTGTAAAAATTAAGTCCTGGCAGCTTCGATTTGGTCTAAATCCACTTTGGCTTTCTTCTAGTTGGTGTTAAATTTCTTGCCTGAGCCTGTATTCCAATCTTCTTGCATAGATTTTACCTGGGACACTTAACAATGAAATTCCTCTGTGATTTGAACATAATCGGTTGTCTCCTTTTTTGAATATTGGTGTGATCACTGCAATTCTCCAGTCTTTTGGTGTCTTTTTGTATTTCCAAGCAAGGTTAATAGTATGGAGTAATAATTTATTTCCTGTACTTCCCATATATTTAACCATTTCTGGTGTAATCCTGTCATGACCTGCAGCTTTACCGATTTTTACCTTTTTTATGGCATTATTAAGTTCTTCTTCCTTAATTATGTCATCATCTTCCAATATAACTTCTAGAGTTGTTTCATCAGCTTGTTCCTCCATATTTGTACCTTCTAACAATTCCATAAAATATTGCTTCCACCTATTCATAACTTCTGTTTCTTCTGTTAACGTTTTCCCATTTTTATCTTTGATGAATTTCAGTGGACCGTCTTTATCTTTCCTCATATTTTTTAACACTTTATAAAACAGTTTCTTGTTTTCTTTGTAATTATTTTCCATAAATTTGCCAAATTCTTCCCATGCTTCTTTCTTTGCAAGAATGACCATTTCTTTAGTATGTTGTCTTTCCAATACTTACTTTGTTGCATCTAGCACTATTTTCTTGAAATTCATCCAACTTTCTTCCAAATCTATTGTATCCCTTCCTGTCCCTAGCTTTTCTATTTTATCCTTGACTTTTTCTTTATAGATATCCTGATATTTCTTCTCCTTCAACTTATAACTTTTGAGGGATTCTGACACATGCTTTTTCTTTGTCTTAAGATTCTTTTCTTTAACTTGTGTTACTAATTTCATTGTAAGAAGATAGTGGTCACTGCCAATTTCCGGGCCTCTCCAAACTCTTGCATCTCTTACATATTTCATTTGGTCTCTGTTTATGATTATGTAGTCGATTATTGATTTTTCGTTCTTAGAGGGTTCAGCTCTTGTATATAGGTGTATCTTTTTATGGTCGAATTTTGTATTTGTAATTATAAGGTCATTTGCAATACAAAGATTTATCAGTCTTTGTCCATTGTCTGAACAGTGTTCTTCACCGAATTTGCCAATAACCATCTCAGCCTCTTCTGGATTGTTGCCTACTCTTGCATTAAGATCTCCCAGAATGATGATATTTCCTATTGTGATATCATCTAAGGTACTCTGGAGTTCTTCATAAAAAGTCTCTCTTTTCTCAACTGTTTCGTCTTCGTTAGGTCCATACACTATTATTAAATTCCTTTCATGGTTATCGTCTTTGATGGATACTATCATAATTCTTTCGTTAATAGCTGTCCAGTTGGTTATGTTTTTAATATTGTCCTTGTGAATGATACAACCTACTCCTGCTCTTGCCCTCTCAGATCTTGGTACTCCACTATATATTAGCATATATCCATCCTCTAATGTTATACATCCCTGTCCTTTCTTCTTAGTTTCTGTTACTGCCAAGTATTTCACTCCTGTCTTTTTTCATTTCAGAGACAATTTCTACCTCTTTTCCATTTAAACTCCATACATTCCAAGTTCCATATATCATTGTCCTTTTCTTTCGCCAGTTCGTCGTCAGATGTTTCCGTCTGGGGATGGCTCTTTGATTACTTTTAACGAGATAATTTTTTCCAGGGTGGGGGTGTTGGCCCCACGCCCAACCCCCAACCTGGGGGACCAGGATTTTCTTTCAGGGTTTACTCCCTTAGCCTTTGGGTCAACACCCTTTCCTCAAGGCAGAGGATTTTTGGTTCTTCCACCTCCTTCGCCGTTGGGATGTTTATGTATCTTCATCCGTCGTCAGAGCCGTTGACCGATTGGTTGCTTCTTTGTCTGGCTCCTCCCCTCTAGTCTGTCTGGCATGGGTGACCCTACCGGTAGCTGTGCTACCGCCAGCATAGCCTAGAGGATCTTTAGAGCACGCAAGCCCCACCACCAGCGACAAGGTCATGCAAACACTAGGTGGGGTTTTTTACTTTTAACCACTGTTATATTTTAAAGGGATTTACCTACGTTTCGAAGGCTGAATCTGCCTCCGTCTTCAGGGTAGCGTGTAGTCTGTAGTCTGTTTCAGGGTAGCATGTAGTCTGTTAGTCTGTAGTTTGTTTCCTGAAGACGGAGGCAGATTCAGCCTCCGAAACGTAGGTAAATCTCTCCAAAAAATAACAGTGGTTAAAAGTCAAAAAAACTAGAATGAAGATTGAACCCAGGTCTATAGCATTCCATCAAACTGTGAGAAGGCCAGTGCTTGGTTTGTTAATTTGGTGGTTGAGCAATTACATGGAATGCCAAAGGCCCAAGTTCAATCCCATGTCGAGTAATAATTTTCACATAACTTTTCAATAACTTATTATTATATAAACATCTACTTATCTTGTTGCAGAGCGAGACAAAGTTTCCTGAAGCTACCTGCAGCTGACAGCACAAATTATCTGCACGACTTGTCATGTCAGACCTCACATGGAAACAATAAAAGTCAGGTGAGAACTACAAAATCTATTAAAGAAAAGTTTGTTTATACGAGGGTCACTATTTATATTTTGAGCCTTGGCAACACTGATTGAAGTTAGGCGCGATTTGACGTTTGCACGGAATCGTCTGGCATTATTGACCATAACGTACTTCAAATGTTTTGTCAATAGCTTCATTTGTGTTGTTTATGTTGCCTTGGAGATTGCGCGACAACAATAAAATGGAATTAACTCGTGAAGATTTTCGAGCGATGATTTTTTACGATTTTCGACGTGGATTATCAAGACAAGAGTGCATCGATCAACTTACTTCCACATTTGGCGATGAAGCCCCATCCTTTGCCACTGTGAAACGCTGGTATCACGAATTTAATTGTGGCCGCCATTCGCTCACCGACGAGATTCGCGAAGGTCGTCCAAAATCAGTTGTTGTTCAAGAAAACATTGATGCTGTGCCAATCCTAATACTGCAAGATCGTCATGTGGCATACTGTGAGATTGAGGCAACCATAGGCATTAGTTCCACCAGCATATATAAAATATTACATGATAATTTAGCTGTGAGAAAGGTATGTTCTCGTTGGATCCCACACAATTTGACAAAAACTCAAAAAGATGCTCGCGTCAATTGGTGCAAACAAATGCTCAATAAATACAATCGTGGTGCTTCAAAAGACGTATATAAGATTGTAACAGGTGACGAATCATGGATATATGCATATGAGCCGGAACGTAAACAGCAGTCGACTGTATGAGTGTTTCAAGATGAACCCAATCCAACAAAAGTTGTTCGCGCTCGAAGCACATCAAAACAAATAGTCGCCTGTTTTTTCGGGAAAACTGGTCATGTGACAACTGTGCCTTTAGAGGAACGTAGAACGGTCAACTCTGAATGGTACACAACAATTTGTTTGCCAGAGGTCTTCGGTCAAATACGGAAAACAAACAAACGCCGTCGGATCATTCTTCATCAAGACAATGCCAGCTGTCACACATCTCGTCTAACAACCGACTTTATGAACAGTCAAAAAATCGAATTGATGGGTCATCCGCCGTACAGTCCTGATTTGGCACCCAATGACTTCTTCTTGTTCCCGAATGTCAAGAATAAATTGCGTGGACAACGATTTTCGTCGGCGGAAGATGCCGTTGATGCATTCAAAAACCATATTATGGAGGTGTCTCAAGAAGATTGGAAAAACTGCTTTGACAAATGGTTCGAACGAATGCAAAAGTGTATTGACCATAAAGGAGAATACTTCGAAAAACAATAAAGCAGTTTTCAATGCCGAATTCCTGTTTTTTCATTGTTAGGCTCAAAATATAAATAGTGACCCTCGTATATTCACGCTTTTAATAAGGTTGCATTACTTGAAACAGTGGTGGCACTGGGAAGTTAAGGAGATTGAATGTACAAAAGGGGTATTGAGTCAATTTGGTGGCCAGGCAAGTTAAGTGGATCAATTCAATTTTCCTTCATTGAAGGGCGAAGTTAAGCCTGCAGTTGATCTGCCACCTGGTTGACTTTCGAGTCCTGGCCTGGGAATGTTCCTTCATGTAATCATCATTCATACTCAATGTCATAATTAGCCTAAATAGGCAGAAAAACAGATGTAAAATATGAAAAAAATACAATTCTAAGGTGAGCTAGTGATAATCATACTACTGGTATGTCAAGCCTTTGGTGATAATGTGATAAAACTGTGATAAATGCAAGTAAATATTTATTTTAAAAATACAAATAGGTCTAAAATATTTGAGAAGTTTACAACCCAAATAATTTTCTCCTATCTAGATTTACTTAAAGTTGGAAAACATTAAATTAAATGCACAAAAGCAGAACCAGCTATACTTTCCCAAATTCCCCAAATACAGGGGATGGACAAAAATATGGAAACACCTGTGAAGAAAAGCCAGAATGCTGTAGCTAATAAGGTACAGGACCCTCTTTAGCTTCCAAAACGGCCTGCAGTCTCCGAGGAATGGACAAGTACAAGTCCTGGATAATGGCATCTTACACTATCATGGATCCTGGTGGATAATGGGATTGTGCACCATCATGCATCCTGGTGGATAATGGGATCGTGCACCATCATGCATGCAAAACATGGTCACAATCCTTCTCAGTGTCCTTCTGTCTGTCACTTAGTGTACATTTTTGTCCATGCAAGTATTTATCTGATGATGTTTTTCCGGATACACTATTATGTCATCATGATCTTGTATAGAGTCACTCTCGATATGCCAAATAACATGGCTACTTTGGTAACAGAGGCATCTGCAAGGCGGGCACCAACAATTTGCCCTCCTTGAAATACTGGCAGCTCGGACATGATTCAGTATCAACTGCACTGCACGCTATCTACAGCGCAACTGTTGACTCCTACCAGTCTAACAGGGTCCTATCTCACCGTGCAAAACAAAAGAATGTTGCTCCATGTCAGATTTCAAGTGAAAAAATTGCATCCATTTCACCAGTCCCGATGTCGTGGTGTTTCCATATTTTTGTCCATCACTGTATATTTTATAGAGAAAACTAGAACAATATTGTTCTTTGAGAGCTTAGAAATCTTCAAGAGAATGTGTTCTTCACGTTACTTGTTTTTCCTTGATTTGAAGTTTGTTTCCTCAGACCAATTTCAGTTCAAAAATCACAACTGGATCCACATTTCTCTACTCTTTAAATATTCACTTAAAAATAAATGGATAAAAGTTTATGTCAAAATATTGGATAAGAGGTGGGGAGTTCAAATTAAGAAGGACTGAGGGGTTTGACTCATGAACCATTTTTTCAAAATCATTTATGAAACTTTTCTTTAATGATGCCATTGTATTTTTCTACCTGTGGAAAAGTTTAACAACCCTATCCCATGTCACCCAAACTAGTGTCTCCACATATTAATGCTGAGAAACTAACTTATGATTTTAAGAGTATTGTCATGATGACAAACACAGATATTAACAGAATTCCAGTAATTACAAAACTGAAAAGCGATCATTTTCACGACTGTAAACTACACCTGTTTAGTAGTGAATCTGCAATTTCTCAGCATCAGTATGAAATAGTTAGGCCACTAAATGCTAGTCTGCAGCTCTGTATTGCTGAAATAAGTCATGGGTAAAACTTTGGTGTACTTCCTGTACATTTTTGTAGAATGAAGTGTAAAGTTGAAACTGGACCCTCTGCTAAGAAGTGCATAGACTAAGTGCTTGGTGTCACCCCTCCTCAAATAAAGATATCCAGGACCCATTAACTGCCTCCTCACTCTACTGTCACCTTTCTGTAAAGATTTTAATTTAATATGGAATACTTTTATTATGTAGATCATAACTACTTTACGATAAATGAAATATAAAAAATTAATATTTTAACTCTACCGATGGCTGATTAACAATGTACAAGGGTTGATCAAATGAAAAGGTACGAAACGTCGTAACAAGGGAATCGTTTATATAATACCGATGCCGTGATGGTAGAACGTTGCGTGATATGTAGGGGTGCGATTGGAGTCGCCATGCGGCATCAGAGCATGCAGGGGAACGCGCATGCGCAGGAGAGAGCAGAGGCTCCGATACAGAGTGCCGTCCAAGTGACGCGGCAGTGCGTGTTCGGACAGGATGGCGTTAACATTGGCAAATTCGACTGTTGAGGAGCAGCGAGGCGTTATCCGTTTTCTGACAGCGGAAGGTGTTAAACCGGCCAATATTCATCGCCGGATGGTAAACCTTTACAGGGAAGGCGAACAACCGGGGCTGCTCACGGAGGGTGTGGTTCTGCTCCATGATAACGCACGTCCACACGTCTCCAGGGTCACACACGCGGAACTGGCCAGGTTCAAGTGGGAGCAGCTAGACCATCTGCCCTACAGTCCGAACTTATCCCCCTGTGACTTCCATGTGTTTGGTCCCCTGAAAAAGCATCTCAAAGGAAAGCGCTTCACCTCGGACGATGAACTAAAGGACGCTGTGAAGGACTGGGTCGCATCACGGCCAAAGGAATTCTGGGAAAAAGGAATCATTCGGCTCGTTCATCAATGGGATCAATGTGCTCAGGCCTATGGAGGATACTTTGAATAAAGTATTCATTTACACAGACAGTGTCGTTTTGTACCTTTTCATTTGATCAACCCTTGTAGAAGTTGAATGTACCAGTAGAAAAATAAGAATTATTTACCAGTAACACACTGCAAGAACCATCCATTAATTTAATTATATTTTCATTTGTGCAAAATCTGTTGCCGCAGCTACGTAAAGAGGAAGTTGAGAGCAGTATTCGTCACTTTCAAACGTGGGACCAGTTCTGGGGCCGACCAGGCCATGGAGCACCTCGACCGAATGGTGTTCAGAAGAGGAATCTTTTCATGTTACTTCATCGTCCCCAAGAGGTGAGTGTTGTAATGAGCTCAGTGTGCTGTGAGCTATTTTAAGTTGAATGGGCTCTAGTGTAGCCAAGTAATTAGTGCTCTTGTCTTTGGTTCTGGGTTCCAATCCTGGCGAGCGCCTCTCCCCCCAAAAAAATTTCAGCATTAACCCAGCATCGTGAGGACAATAGAGGAACTACCTGGGAGCAACAGTAGCAGAATACACTCTTGATAGTCAGAAAACAACAGTGATGGAACTCTGTGCACTAACCACAGGTCACCCAATGAAAAAGCTGTGTGGCAGGCCTTGGTGATATGATGAAATTGATGAAGGGACACTCGCAAAGAATGCTCGTGTCCAGACCTGGAAATGAACCCGGGACCTCTGGCATCGTAGAGCACTGTGCTAACCACCTAGTACCTCAACTTCACTATCTCCATGTTTGATTTTATTATTATTCATTTTGATCTTTCATAAATTTTATTTCAATGGCCTGACTTCCCTCTCCCCCAGAAAAAATATTCTGTTGATGAGTAGGAGAGAAAGCCCTGAATTATGGCACAAAGAAATACTCGTTTCAGTGTAATCTATATTCCTATCAGTTTTGAGAAGAAGAATTGATCCCACAAACCTCATTATATAACTGACATATCAATACATAGTTTATCTTTTACACTTTTTCCTGAGAAGCAGCCCAGGAAACCATGACTTATGTCCAGTGGTGGCGATTAGAGTGGGCAGTTGCTCCACAATTTTCCCCAATTTTGTCCCCACATTATGCTAAACCTTATCTAGACAGGTAAATGTACTGTCTTTGGCACCTTGCCCCCTCCCCAGTTTTGGAACCCAATCGCTGCCACTGCTTATATCTTGTGCCAACATTAAGGTGTAAACAGTTTAACATCCTTCATATCTACCTGATGAAGAACATTTGAAACAATTGAAATACTGTGTGGAAAACAAACGTGTGCAAGAAAAATCAATAAAAAATGTGTATATTGTCTAACATTAGACCACGATTTAAATCAGGCTTAAGTTAGGTTCTTCCTTTTGAACGGAAGTGCAATCTTGAATAGTGTAAAAATAAAACCAAAATGACCATATTTACATGAGTGGTACAAAAAAAATAAGGGGAGGGGGTTGTTGGGGTAAATCATTACAATACAATTGTACAAACACTGCTCTTATAAATTGTGGCTACAAGTCTTCACATGCATCTTGATCTGTAGTTCGAAATTTCAGGTGACTTTCTCTTCAGAATCAGCGAGGAAGGAAAGAATAAAATGCACACTATTACCTTTAAAAAAGGTTTTAAAAGCTTATGAATTTAGTATTTATACTGGATGACATCCTATCCTGGGAGTGACAGACATTGACTGATTCTCTGCCATGTGAAAATGAATCTAGCAATTTGCATAGTACTGTACAAATTCAAATTGGTCATAAACATTTAAAAAAATCACAGGAAAGTACCGAAATTCTTCAATGGAGAATAAAGAAATAGCATGTTTGGTGATCTGTCAACTCTCACAGTAGTAGCCACAGGCTAGCTCTTGGCTTCAAAGTATTCGTCAGCATTATTCGAATGTTGGCTATCAACTCTGTAGTTTATTGTGGACAGTTTGATTTACTATAAAAATCAATATTTACTTTAGACAAAATGAACATGTATGGCACTTGCCATGTATATAGAACAACAGTTCTCAAAGGGTGCTCCTAAAAAATCTGCAAAAAGACATTTAACTGTAATGGAAAAGCATGAACATATACAAAATAGGCACATGTTCAATGAGAAACATGGGTTTCTTTATTTTTGCACAATTGTCAATATGGGGAGGAATCACACACAAACACACATGCAATTCTTGGTGCACAGAAAGAAGTCACTCTTGTTTATTATTTTTTATGTTGATGAATGCAGAGAATTCCTGTTCATACAAGCAGGTTGCAGAAAACTACAGTAATGTAGATGGGGCATATTCTGATAAGATTGAAAACTTTACTTTTGCCAAAAGCAATGTACCGTACAGATTTGTTGCAATATTCTGCAAAAATGGAAAAGGTGAATAATTCCAGAGTTAGGTTGTCAACCAGTACAGTCGTGTTAGTGCCACATGATGGTATAAAATAATGAAAATATTATGCTGCCATGCTACAATCTCATCACACATATCCTATCTTTTTGTTTGTTTTAGTTGAAGAGTGGAGTAAGCTGAAGCAGAGGTTGGTTTTAACTCCCAATTCTCACCCTGAGTGAGCTGACAGGAGTTCCAGGATTGTCCAGAGTTCTGGAGTAGCTTGGTGACAGAGACCAAGTTGCTTGCAGGAATACTGGGTAGAGGTGACCATTTTCTGAATGCATAGAAGTGAAATAATATAATTGTTTGTAATAGCATACACCAAAGAAATGTAATTTGTAATTATCTTCAACCTTTGTTATATGTTCTGGGAGCCCATCTTTTGTGGCCATGTGCAGTTGAATAAGATTGGGTTGCTACAGGGACTTATCGGGGCAATCTATAAATTAAAATAAATGAACCTTTTTGTCCAGTAAAATGTTCTACAAATAGGAAGTTACAATACATGCTGCTGTGCACGATACAGTGTTTTAAAGGTCAAACAAGACTTCACTAAACAATCAGTGAGATGCAAAGGATTTGTTTGTTCAAGTTCAGTCTAAGAACATATTTATAGTGTGAAGTGTCTTAATTTCTATTTTTTTTTTTTTGCTAGAATTTGATTCATCTGACTTTCTCCCTTTTAACACTGGTACACCAAAGAAACTTATCATTGCTATAACATGTTAAAATAAATGAATTGAGTATACTTGTTTTTCAAGTTAAATTGGTTTAACTATTAAAAAAAAAAACATGCAAAATATAAAAAATAAAGTGTCTTTTATTGTGTGATCTTGTTCATGAAAAGAAAAATAACATAAGATTGTAACTTTTGTATTTAATTATAGATGCAGGCAAAGAAACTAGTGGCAGTACTGTTTGAATAAAAAGGAGGAGAGTAAACTAAAATTTAGCATCAAAATAATGATAAATCAGGCATTTGTATATCTCGGGGAAAGTTGTGGAAACTTTTGGGGATGGGAGATGTTAGAGGTAGGTAGGTAGGAATGTTTGTGTAAATAAATCATTCTGGCTTCAAATAAGATTTAGTCATATTTTGTGGTTGATTTAAACTCAGAAATAACTTAACAAAATGAAATTGTTCATTTTTGTAAATATAAAAACATCATCATCTTTAATGTAGGTGCTAATGTATGTGATCAATTAACTAGTCTTTGCCCTAATATGTGCTGTTTAAGCAGACACTAAACTGTAGCCAACTCTGCATTATTTACCTGCATATGAACACAAAGATTTGTATCTGCATTTATGCAGACATTGTAGCTGTTGTAGAAAGAGTAAGGACTCCACACTTGGAAAAAGAGTGAATAGAAAGATGCAAACTTTAAAGATTGTGTGCAGTTCCTACATCTACTTGTTTGATTACATTTGTAACAAATTACTGTTGAAATAAATATTATTTCCCATGTTGTTCTTCGTCTCTCGTTACTACTTCTCTATGTTTAGATTGCTTTTATAGTCAGAGCCAAATTCTCCAGCAAAGAGACAGCAGAAAAACATTTTTGCATGTCAATTATTTACAACAGTATAGTATTTTTGTATTTGTACTAAGGTATTCAATATCACTTTTCTATAAATCTAAGTTAACTGAATTCTGATTGCATAATGAGTTTTGCAATTTTCCAGAAATCAGTATACCAGAAATGAGTGTGGAAGAACGAGGGGTGTGGTTGACCATTGGGCTTGAAATGGCAGTCACAGGAGGTAGCTAGTACCTTGGTCTGTTACCAGATATCAGCACTGGACAGAAGGAGGCTAATCCACGTGAGCCGCGGTGCATTTCCTGTTCTGCTGTATCACATGTGCGGACAACATGGAAGGTTATCAGCAAGGACGACAGCCAGGGAAGTATTGTGTGGAAGCACCTGGAACCGCATCTTGGCAATGGCGCCGGTTGTTTCCCGACTGGTATGCAGATGCATGTTATCATGTTGCAAAAGCACACCTTTCACCCACTTCTCTGGCCCTCAAAAGAACCACGTCATCCAACCCTTCCATATTGTCCATGCACAAACTGACAGTGGTGAAGGAAATGCGCCATGGCTACTAGCTACCTGTGACTGCCATAGAAAGCTCAATGGTCAACAATGGGATGTGGGACATTCGAAAGTATAAATCATTATGACACAACCCTTGTAAGTTTGAAGTTCGAAGAAACTATTTTGTGCCTTTTGAATTTGCAGAGTATTAATATATGAGAAATAATGTTATGAGAACCAGGTTATGCAAGTAATCTTGCTCATAAGTTTCAGTTGTCTAAAGCATTTTGTGTGTCTGTGTGTGTGTGTGTGTGCAGAAAACAGAGGGGTGAAAGAAGTGTGGAAATATGAAGGGAATCAAACATAACAATCCTAACCAATTCAAAATGTAGGGGCTTCTAAGTAGCCAGGGTCGTTTCCAGGGATTTATCCATATACACACACTTGCCCCAAATTTCCTAGACACCCCCTAAAATTTTTGACAAAGCCCACAGTTATGGTAATTTTGGCTCTCAGTTTGCTCTTGCACCCCACTAAATACAAACTTAGCATGCCCCAGATGGAAATTCTGGATAAATCTCTGCCCCTTCCTATGAATTATCTTATTTTCACTTATTATTTTATCATTATTTTCAAGTGTCAGGAACTGTAAGGCAGGACTTCATTCTCCTTCAACTGATATTGGTTGTGCAGGTAACAATGAATTAATGTTGAATAGTTCTGGAGATCGTGAATTTGGTGTTATACAGGAAAGGGGGGGGGGATGAACTGGCTAAGATAACAGTATCACCTACCTTGGGATTGCGAACATTACTACTGATATTTGAAATTTTATAGCTAAGCAGCGGCAAGCCCCCATATATCCAGGGGTAGTATGTGCTACCTTTCTCTGCCACACTGGCGTACACAGGATTTTAAAGGTGGATAGTACATAACTTTGTACTGGGGGTACACCAAAAATATTTTATATATTCGAAGCTGTTCACTCTTATTAAAATTGTATTCGAAGGAAAAAATGGCAATTGGAGATCATTTTAAAGGGATTTGCATTTACACATTTTGTTTTTTAGTGATTTTCAGTTTTTTTAAAAATAGTTTCCTCAAAATTTCAGGAGCTGCTGCAGCCCTATCAGCCCTCCCAGTGCTCTATCAAGTGGGTGGTTAGCTGGTATTGAACATTTTTTTCAACATAGTTAATGCTAAAAGAACAAAGTGTCATACATTAATACAATATATACATACATACTTGAAATATGAAAGGGTAAGTGTGTGTTTCGTAGCTCCTGCTACTCCTCTTTTGAATGACTCATGATCCAAGGAATTGTATCATTTGTATTTTGGGTGAATTAAGAGGGGGTAATATCCTAAGAAAGGAAAACTACTTCATTTTTTTTATAAAAAAACAACAATAATGTGTTCATCTTAACTATCAGGGAGCAGGAACACAAAAGGAAACACAGAACATCCGAAAATAAAATTGGAAAAATTCTAACATTTTGCCACGTGCCACCATTCTCAAGCATAAAAAGTTGAGAACAGGCAAGATCATAAAAACAAATTGCAGAATACATAGGGTGACCATATGTCCAGTTTCAGAGACGTGTCGGTCATCCCGTCGATATTATAAACAAGCTACCATTTGTCCCATTTTATATACTTCAGCGTATAGGACTACCATCAAAGACTGAAGAAAAGGGACCAGAAACAGTACGCACGTCACACCGAGAATACCTTTTGACAAAGGAAGATCATATTTCACTTATTGTTTATGATGTATCATTTATGTGATCATCCTTTAATAAATCATATTAATACGTTCATTATAACAATAATTTTATAATTAGACCTAACTGATCTCTCTGGGATGTCCCGTTTTTGGGCCAAAATATTATGGTCACCAAAAGAATACCGGAAGTCTGGTAACGGGAATGTGTGTGTACATGTACATTGCATATAGCAGATATTGGTAAATGCTTGGTACCAATTACATCTCCAAACAACACCTCTCACTCGTTTATTTAGTCATTTTTTACTTTCGTACTTACCGACTGTGCATTGCAGAACATTGTGTAGTGTGTCATTTTGCTTTTTTCACGAAAATAATGTCCATAACAGTAATTATTGTTAGTCCTTTTTCCGCTTCTGTAACACACAATATGGCAGGCACAGCGTGGGTGTACAGTGTTTCTAATCTTCTTAACCGAAAAATGAGCCACACACCATTGATGGATAGCCCCAAATACCATTCACGGATAGCCCCAAAAACCATTTACGGATAGCCCCACGAACCATTCCCCGCAAGGTTAGGTTAGGTTCAGTTAGGCAAACAGTTAAAATTTTGGGTCGTAGTAATATCAGGAATGTATATTTTCTTTATTTTCTTGCAACACAATGGCATGGTTGGAAACACTGACAGGAGGCTACGTCATCAAATGTGTGCAACATCCGGCTCTCGTACAGGAAGGAAAGATCAGCAATGGCAATTGTACGTCGGAGAGATATTTTTCGTGAAAAACACATGAATTCCTGCTCAAGCACATTCAACGACGAAAGAAAATACCTCCAGGAACTATCTAAATGCTAGAAAAACTCATTTCAGTAAGTACTTTCTTGTGTAAAAATGAAGAAATCCGTTGTTCGGAGATGCAATTGTTACCACAAATTTAACTATATATTAGGGATGAGACAAGAGGAATTGGTACTCTAACAGTATAGGCCAAGATAGGCATACCAATAATTTAGTGCAATGTTCTTACATTTTGTTATAATTTCTATGGGTATAGACATATAATGTACACGCTCTAGTTTTTGTTTTAAAAGTGTATGTCCAGGGCATGAAATTTCAAGTTTGAAGTCAGTCGCCGGACTAAAATCTTTGGTCGCCACTATTTTTTATTGATAAATAATAAAAATATGAGCAATTATTAAAAAGAACATACCTTAGGAATTAATGTTTATGTAGCGCTGTCGTTCTTCACTGAAGTACCACTTAACAATCGCAACTGCTGGGTCAAACACTGACAGGGTGGTTCATTTACGGAAACTCTGATCAAATAAATAGTCTTGAGTCTGTTGTAACAGCTGAAACCTCTCACACATGAAGCTGTGCTCACTGGCAAACAGCACAAAATGTCAAAATCTGGAGCAAATTGGGGAATCTTGCTGAACACTCCTCACTGTGAATCTTCTCCAGCATCTGATTCAAAGTCAGAGAAGGAAACAAAAGTTTGTATTATGACCACTCTGCTAAGAGAACATCCATTTTCTCATTATAAAGACTCGGGTTCAAGTACATGTAGAGCTTCTTTATGTCTTCTATCCCAAACTGAAGAATATTTTCTTTTGGAGGCCAACCCAAGGTGTCGAAAACATGCAAAGACGCAATCACATCTGTTGATATAGATTGCAATCTTTCTGTGATGTACACCTTCTCATTGTTAATTCAGTTTCGTCTAACAGTCTGAAACTCTTGCTCTCTATTTTGAATGTTTGTGAGCTGCACATCCCTGATCTTTCCTGAAATGAATACATGGTCCAAGAAATCTTGTTCGCTTGGTCCAACATTAGATTCCAGGTCAGCCAAAACTGAAATACAGTGTTCAATTCTTATTTTCAGAGATGAAATCAAAATACTCTTATTTTGTAGTGCCACGCTTAAAGGGTTCAGTATCCTCTAAAAATCCAAAACAAACAAACTTAACAAATTTAAATTGCTTCAAACTTTTCAGCAAACCCTTAGGTTTAGTACTTTCATTGTCTTTTGCATGGGTCACAACAGCCTCATGATTGCAAGAGATCTCTTACAGCACTTTCTTTGCTGGCTAACCACCTAATAGTGTGGATATCACTCAGTTTTAGAATTTCTTCTATAACTTCTGCCGTTTCTCTCAAGAGGTGAAGTCTTTAGCAGAGCCATGATAAAACTGAAAAATATTCCTAATCACGGAATCAAATGCTCTTAAGATATTTAACTCCAACACAGCTAACTGCAAACGGTGTGCAAGGCAGTGAATATTTATAATTTTATTACAAATATCTTTCATTTGCACACCCAATCCTGATTTGTGCCCGACCATATTTGCTGGACCATCAGTACCCAAGCCTACAATGTAATACTTGTTTCTGTATTTATTTGAACCTATTGCCCAATCTAAATACTAAATAATCAGTTATGGCTGTGAAGTGACCAGCAGAAGTAGCGTTTGGGAGCTCTATTACTCCTAAAATGTCCTCTTTGATGTGACCATCAATTGCATCCACGTATCGAACATACACATTTGCATGCTCGACTGACTATCTATCTGTGGATATATCAATCAGAAGGCTGATGTATGTACTTTTCTTTATTTTCTCCACTAGATCTAACTTCAAAGTTTCAGCTATGAAATGAATAAATTCTCTGCATTGCTTTTTATTGCCATACTTAGGTAGAACACTCACACTTAATTTTCCTCCCAAACACAGCAGATCTGCAAAGTCTTTAAATGGCTTCTCATGTTTAGCTACATAGTATGCTACATTAAATAAATTTGTGAGATGGGGTCGGCATTGAGTGGACACGGGGTTTTCAATCGGCTCGCTTTCCAAAACCATGTACGAACGTTGAAATGAGATGTTCGGGCATGTTTGACACACATTTGAAACAACAAAATTTTAGTCGCCAGCCCCAAAGTTTTGGTCGCCAATGGCGACCTGGCGACCGGAAATTTTGCACCCTGGTATGTCTGAATATGCAGCTTCTTTTTCAGTGCAGTCATCTGGTAACACACATTTATTAAGGAGGTCAGGCTCTTTAAGGACCATTTGGAATTTTATATCTGATTGGTAGAATATCGGATATAAATATTTGCAAATGTTTTATTGTTACTTTATCGGTATCGGTCAAAATTTTCAATCGTTCCATCCTTCCACTTCATATACAATGACACTTTAAGCTATACTTTTTTTCTTACTTTAGGGTATGAAGGTATAAGTTGGAATACCATAATTAAAATTACACATCTTTAAAATAAACTATATCTTTTTTAAAAAAATAGTGCAATTAATTACAATTACTTCAAATAAAATGAAAATACATATTGAACTGTCGTTTAATTTTAAAAAAAAACAGCTCAGGTTCTGATCGTGTACTTCTCATGTCATCATGCACATGCTTTTTCTACATGAATCAAATTCTACACATGTCTATAAAAATGCTGTGTCGAGATTAATTTTTCCCACCCTGCTCCTACATACTTACATGAATAGGTTAGGCAGGCCACATTAGGTGCTCTTAGCATTGTAAATACACTCCAATGCGTGACATTACTATTTATGCATTTCAAGTAGTTAGGTTTTGGCCTCCCTGATTGTATAGTGATTCGATCCTGGTGGAGGTGCATCTAGTTCAAAACCTGCTTTAAACTGTAGGTCCCGTCCCAATTTCCCAGTCCTTGTATATGGACATAAAACCAACTTTTGTGTTGTTAGCTTTGACTGAACTCGTATTTACACAGTTAACTTCGTCTCCTGCATGTGCATACATGATTCAGACAATACAAACTTACTTTTCAAAACATAATTTCTCCCAAATCAATACGTTTTGTGTTTTCAAAATGCAGTTCTTTCATATTCATTATATCTTTCTACTGTCTCAAAGGAGAACAATGAAAATAAATCACCCAAAGTCACAAAATTATTTAGTTTCAACAATAGAATTTTTATCCACGTGGTCAGGGTGAGTTCCATGCAGAAAGGTGATATCTGACCAAACCTGAGGACTCAGCAAAGGGAAAATACAACTTTCCTCTACTCAACTGTTGTATTAATAAATACATATTTTAAATGGATTCCAGCAACAGTAATGGGAGCGAATTTACAATATAGAGAAAGTCTCCAATTTTGTTAATTTTCGGTATACTAACTAATTTTGACCTCCTAATCATGAATCTGTTGAAAGAAACTGGAGGTCACTTCTGAAAATTTGAAAAAAAAGCCGATTGAATTTTTTATATATATAGGTGTATATGCGTAGTTTTACGAACAAAAATGTAATATCCTGTGATTGTGTCCAACCACGCCGTTGTTTTACAAGAAAATGATTTACGATGTTCAATTCTAGTACGATCCCTATTTATTCGATGAATTTAGGGGTGAAATGAGTGCTAATGGAACCTAACCTAACATCGTGTGAATGGTTTGTGGGGCTACCCGTGGATGGTTTTTGGGGCTAACGTCAATGGTTTGTGGGGCTACCCGTGGATGGTTTTTGGTGCTAACGAACAATTTTTCATCAAAATGTACAATTTCCAGACGTGACCCCCGGTTTTTTACAACAGATTAGTGATTAGGAGGCCAAAATTAGTTAGTATACCGAAAATTAACGAAATTGGAGACTTTCTCTATATTGTACATTCTAGCCCAGTAATGTGCTAATACAATCAGGCCCAAATATAACAAGCAGTAGGAAAATGGCCAATCGTTATCTTCATTCTTTTTTTCTTCTTCATTCAATATTTTTAGGGAATGGAATTGTACTTGTACTTGAGCAGAGGTTGGCTCTGCTTTTTCATGTTTTTTGTATTAATTCGTGAACATCACTTTATGGAAAAGAGAATGAGTGAATATGATGATGGGTAATTTGCTTATTATATTTTGCCATTGGCGATACATACAGAGGGATGAAGAATTGTGTGTTTTCACCAGTAAAAAGAATGGAGCGAATGCAGAATATAGAGAATGTCTCCAATTTCGTTAATATTTGGTATACTAACTAAATTTGGCCTTCTAATCACGAATCTGTTGTTAAAATGAGGGGGTCATGTGTGGGAATCAGGAAAAAAGATTAATTGAGCATATTACTTGCTGCTTTACACAATATTTCGGATCACCAAATGCCACGTAAAGCACTGCTACATATGTTTCTCTGAAATAATGGGTAGCAATGGATAAATAAAGATTATGATTAGATTTTCATTCAAATACTAGGGGCATTTGTGAAACGCAGTCCATGTAAATAACAAAATTAATCAATCTGGAAATTATTATTGTTTATAATTGCATTAAGGTTTAAATTTTTTATGAATGCATTTGCATAGTTTGCCAATAAAAATGAATAGCATCTGTAGCATATAGGCTTCACAGACAAATGAAGTCAAACTTCGCTAGTTTTAAAGCATCACACACGTAACACATTTTCGTTAATGCTTTTCATGTCATCTTACTCAAGCTTTTTAATTTGTTAGACACCACAAAGTACTTCATAATTCCATGAATTCACTTCATTATCAATATCTTAATTCAACCGCATGTCTAGAACCTTATATTTTATGTGAGAATGTCATACATGCATAGCTGGAATTGAGCATAACAATTTCACTTTGGTATACCATATTATAAATACTATTTGAAATGAATAAATAATTGTTTTTCATTATAAAAATATTGTGCTAGTTTCATAGTACACTTTAATTTTTGTAACATTGTTGCATACCCTGCAACCCACTGGTGCACAGTTTGTTAGTAAATATATAAAAATAAACATCACACCATGGAAAAATATTTACTGACATACCAGTATGTTTTCATGTTCATCACTTCTCTGCAGATAATATGAAAATGTGTACAATTTTACAAAATACACATGGGAATGTATTTGTCAAACTATATTACATACCAACTAAAACAGTTTAAAATTGTTTATTCTGTTTTATTTAATGATTTGAACAATATATATCTTTTTAAATAAAGAACGATTATAGACTTGTGCATGGTAATTCAATTTATAGAAAGATATGTCAGATTCAGTTATGCATCTGCACATCTAGAAGCATTACAGTTCACAGTATTATCATTTGCTGACTGCCTCAAGTAACATAATTAACACTTTGAAAGCTTTATCTATATTGATATCACATCGACTTCATTGCAGAAGAATATTGAAGATTCATTGCATTCAATTAAATATTAACATGTGAAATAATGTTTGTGTGCATTCTAACATGGTAGTTTTTAAACCGCTGTTGTGCGTGACCTATAGAATGCAATTAATAGAATGCACTAAGGTTGCATTTTCATAACATACAGTTGGAAGGCAATATTATTTGATTAAAAAATAACACTACTTTTATTCTGAAATGAAATCACTGGTTTGACTGAATCACTACACACTATTCGACATTACGTTAAACATTCTTCATACCGATATGAACGCATTTAAAATTGCCTCTTAGCATAATCTGCCCTGTAAACACGTGATGACAAATCTACAGACATTTTCCAAGTAGATTATTGGATGTTACTGTATAGGAGGACACAATAAATGGACCAAATTTCGGGGCATAACCATACCTTCCTGCTTGTCTGCCATCTCCTGCAAGTATTTGATCAACTCGCACACCTTTTCTTCTGGAACTGGCCCTCCAATACCTGGAATTTCTTTACAATCGAGCTCAGCTAGATACGCGTAGAGATCACTAAATGTTTCTAACTTAATAGCTGCTGAACCACCTTCAGGTTCGTCCGTTAGCAACTCACAAACCAAAGTCATTGTCTGACCCAAAGTGTGCGTCAAATACCCTGCGCCAATGACAAGGAATCGAAGCCATTCGACTTCCTCGTCAAAATCACCTATTTGAAGCATTTCTTCGAGGGTGTCCATGTTCAAACACAGTCCTTCCCATCTTCTTATCACAAGTGTGCGAGCCACGCACACGCTTGTTCCCAACTGCTTGTGGAGAACTTTCAAGAAACCTGGTGACAATCCTGAGGATGTTTCAAAAGGCGGATATTCTAGTCGTTCTTTGACGGGAGGTTTATCTCCGCTGGCCAAAGCACGAAAATACGCAGCTGACCAAACTAGCAGATCCCTAGGCTGAGTGCGTATTGCAGATTTTGTATATTCCTTCAGAATACTCGGGAAAGCTGAAGGAATCTGTATTTGTTGTGAACAATACAGCTGTTCTTCCACCAAGTCGGGCATCTTATAATTTTCAGTGGAGTTCCTCGTACCCTTTTGACAACTTCAAACTTGCCTGCACTGGAATGTTGTTACGGTACTGTTGTCATAGCAACGGTAGCCATGTAGGTCATTGCCATCACAGTGTAATCCATTCACGCTTTCTTCATCATCTTATTTCCGACCAGCACTACTTGGTAAAAGGTATTGTAAGGTTCTTTCGTTGAAACCACCGAAATTAAGGCCGAGTCTGCTGCCACGCACGTGTCAGCAGTAAGAATAAGCTTCAAATTTGCTCCTGCCACGTAATTCGTCTGCTAAGACCATGTTACAAATCTTGAGAACAGATTGAGACGAGAGAAATGCAAGTTTATGATTAGTGGTGGGAATGAATGTACAGATAATTTAGAACCTTTTTCTGTAGAAAGAATTTAGCGATATTATTTTAATGCTAACAGAACCTAACCTAACTACGAGAGCATTTAGGTTTATTATTAGAAGAATGCTAAGGGACATAATCTTAAAACATTTTTGTGAAAGTAATCCCTACAACTTCACAGTATGTGTTACAGACGTAATTGCATACACAGCATGATGAAATCACGATAAGACAAAGACCGAGTCTGCTGCCACGAGCATCTTTTTTGAGGTTCCAGCAGAAAAAGAACGTGGCAGCAGACACTACCCGAAATTAAAAGCAAAAAATATAGGATCATTTTTGCATGTGAATCGAGTGGAAGCACAGCATTCACTGGTTGAAAACTAATATCGGACCGATCAAAACTCCCTCAACACATTGATGACACCCCAGAATGGGACAGGGTTGGCAGACCTTTTCCCAATGTAAATACAAGAAAATACGCATTATTGTATGGTATTTTTGAATATATGGAATGTAACTGCGCTCACAGAAAATATTCCAGGCCCCCCTTGCCTTCACACACATTTCGTCCCTGTCAGACACGATTATACTCTCCACAGCACTGAAGTACTCATATTTGAAACGAATGTTTAGATTAAATTTTCAAATAAACTAGAATTCGGCCTGATACAGTAAGGAAGACAGAAAGGCACTGGAGAGGCAGGAGGATAGTTTCTAGTATCACCTAAATACCACACACAAATTGTTTATTTGGATTAAGAGAGCATAAGTTTATTTACTTTTTCTTGTTTGGTGGGAGTGGGGCATCATCCGCTTCTTGTCGTCTGGCGTTGTCACTCTTTCAACGCATGTGGCGTTGGAAGATGTGCTATCTGTGAAGTGTCATATCCAATTAGCATAAAATTGTTTACAATTTATCAAGAAAGAAAATTAACGATTTCACCTTGATTCGATTTAGCGTCTATAGTAAATTACATCTTCAGATGATATTCAGTTTATTTGCAGTGTAATTTGGGTAACTCACCTACAAGGACATCTTGATTTGATTATCTTCAACATTTCCTATGCTGACTGCGTGTAATCCATCGTCAGATCATTTGGGTAGCAGGCACACGAACACATTGAATTTGTATCTTTATTATTAAATAATACTTAATTGCATAATATTTACCTTTTTATTGAATTTCACACACAAATTCACTAAGCGGCAGTAACAAAATGATAAATAGTTCCATCCCAAAGTATCAAGTAAAATATGAACACTACACACAAAAAAAAAAAATTAAAAAATAATGAGGCACAATCTGTCAGATATACCACTGCGATATCTTCGGCGATTTTGGTTCCTTCTTTACAAAGAAGTCCCTCAAATCGGACATGGACTTATGCTTCCGTAAGAGGTTCGGAAACGTGAAGCGAGGAGTAGAGTCCATTTTGTCTTTTGAAGCAGGACACGTGTGGGGAGGTTGCCTGTGGAGGCCGATGTCTGGTGTATCTTCTGTCCGTGATTCCATTTTGAGGTTTCCTAGAAGAAAATAAATAGAATAAACACATGTTTTCATGATAGTGCGTCATGGTGAAAAATACGTACTTAGGACGACAACCCCGCAAATAAAATTTTAAGACTATATATTGAGCCTGAGCGCGATTTCAGCATTTTTGTTGTGGCAAGCAGGTAGGGGAAAAAGCATCGATAACTTTTAGCCACCCTTTAAAGACCATTAAATGGAACACACAAACTTATGTAATTTTCAGACTCAACTGCTTTGGTGGATATTTGAAAAATGTTCGTAACTTATGAATATTTTCCCAATAGCATCCCCCCAAAAAGAAATAACGCTATGGTAATATTCTGTTTCAATCATAGGCGTTCCAGACCCTCTGATTAAGGGGTGGGGGCCAAAGTCTTGATGAAAGTTCAGTAGAGAAAGAAGAACCTCGTTCCATCTCACTGTTTTATTGTATTGATGGGTACTAAACAGGGGCGTATATTATGTGTCCGGACACACCGAAAATCACTCTATTAGAAGAATTGTATCTTCCAAGGCACAAAAGTTCTCAGTTCCCCTCTCCCTTTATTTTCCTTCTCTGTGGTTCAGACTAATATACACATACGGATGGACGTCCGCAGGATTTTTTCCAGCGAGGGGAAAGGAAGGTATTTTTTTTTCCAGGGGGGCAAACAAGGCACATTTTCCCCAAAAATAGTGTTGTTCCCTAAAAAACCATTGCTTAAATTTGAATTTATGGTGTTCATGCAATAATTAACACATATTACTGTGGCTAAAATGAAATTATATGTGTGAAATACATAATTTTTGGTTGACTTTCATTTTCCAGGGGGGCACGGCTACCCCCTTCCGTACGCCCATGCACATACGCGTGATTTCGTACAGCAGGTTCAAAACAACTACACATAAATTTATTCATTTCCAATGTATGACCAATTTATTCTGTGACCACATAGGTATAACCCAACTGGCTAACGAATAAAATGCTGTAGAACGAAGTGAGATAGTCCAATTACATAGGAATTATACACGCCGCAGTTGCTTGGAACTTTCGTCGGCTCAAAAATACTTTATTTTTTAAAGATAATAATATTGTTTAATAACGGCAATAAGATTTCTCTACACTAAATTTCTAAGTGAGAGTATTAGGAGGGGCATTTGCCCCTCCTTGTCCCCCTTGCACACTCCTATGGTTTTAATATTTATAAACCTGTAAGATATTTTCACACGTGTATAGCTAATATTATTCATATTCTAGAAATATGAACAGCAAAAATAAGAAAAATTCAGTATCTTGGCAAAACTCCGTATTTATTTTATTTACGTCGTTTTCTGAGATATTACACGTAGTAGCAGATGGACCTTATGTTCTACGTATCATATTAATACACATCTTATCATGTAAAGAATAGAAGCGGTTATGCGTCTTTCAGTTTATATGTTTCTCAGAATTGTTTGAAAACAAGATTGTTATCATGTACAGATAAATAAATTACGAGGGAACAAATATTTAATGTTGTCGTTTAAAGTTGGAAGTCTAATCAAGTTGATATCTGGTAATTATTGCAAAATACAAGTTGTAGTGTTATTGTTTTATTCGGGTTGCCATCTTTAAATATACAGGGTGTCGCAAAACTCTTTCAACAACGCTTGGGAGCTGGTAGATATCATAAAAACAAGTAACTTTTCCCTATAAAGTTTATCTCGAAAGCGCTAAGTTTCTGTGCTATAAGCGCTTAAAGTCTATCCTGTACGTATGCAACCCAACACAGCAAACGCTTGCTCTGACATAAACATAACTAGCAGGGGCGCGTGGCAGGGTTGCCACTAGCGTTCCTCGTTAAGAGAGACGACTTAAAAACAACAGCTTGGGAGTCTTGCCTGAGCAAAATCCAAAACATTAATGATACTTGCGATGTTGTAAGAAGGATTCACGGTATTTATAAACTGACCAAAACAAATAATGGGCAGACTGAAATTCAAGATTACTCATTCCAAAATATCTCCATAATTGATTGATTGATTTGGTTTATTTTAATTCGCTTTTCTGCCACCTTTGGCTAATCGCGAAGATGAGGATGATATGATGAAATAACAAATGACACCAATGTCTAGACCAGGATTTAAACCCGAGACACCTGGCGCCGTAGCGAGCTGTGCTAACCACATCACCACGGAGTGTTTCGTATATCATGCAATATCAACAATTGCAAGGGCACGTGATATAGGGGAAATCCACGAACGAACAAATGTAAGCATGATGTGTTTGCTGCCTCGTTTCGAACACGCAGACTGTAATGTAGAAATTTTCAGCGAAAAATGCAGGCTCGACCAGGACTCGAACCCGGGTTATACCAATTTATTTGAAAATTATTCCTATCTGTAATAGCGTTATTGCTAATCGTGTTTGTCTCATAAGGAAATTATTGCGAGGCTCTTTTAATTTAATGATTGATTGATTCATTGCTTGATTGATTTGCTTTATATTACTTAGCTGTTTGTGCCACTTTTGGCTAATTTACGAAGATGGTGATGAGTGATGATATGATTAAATTGATGAATGGACACTCACAAACATACATGCCCAAGCCGGGATTCGAACCCACGACCCCTACCTTATTTTAGAAAACAGTGGCAACCTATAAATTTTACCGACAACTGATATGCATGTAAGAAAAATTATGTGTTTCAAAAATTGGTATCAAGAAAATTCCTACGATTATTTGCAATACTAGGAACATGCGAATTAAAAACTTTCTCTCCCCCCCTCTCTCTCTCTTTCTATCTCTCTCTATCTCTCTCTTTCTCACCACTCAAACTGGTTAATCTTGAATGCTCTATTAAAGAAGTTTAAGGAAGAAATTAATATTTCACTGAAAGGAATTACATTGAGTTCGGTGCATACTTACTGCCTGTACTAGTTTGTTCTGCACTTCACGATATCGTTTGATATTTTTACATCAAGAGAAATCCTCGTAATTTACACTCTTTTCATGTGTGCGAATTAGTTTTCTCATTTTGTGTCTTTGCTTAGCATTCTTATCATGGAACGTGAAAAAAAAATAATCAAAAGGAAACCATTGAGTACACGTCATAAATTGTACATATTTATCATTCATTGTAGCAACTTGATATTAACATTGAAATGTAAGAGTAATATTTTCGGAAGGCACCAAAATGTCAACTTTTAGTTCACCCTGGAAACAACGTTTTGAAGCAAACGAGCGAGATTCTGACATCTAGATGGATTTCCGGAATAATTCGTGTGAATTTATATTATTCTCATTGTACGTAATTTTCCTACACTTTCGGGCAAATAGTAAATACGAGGACATAAGATCCAGTGACATTTTTGTCCAGGTCGGAACTCGTGTCCGGAACATTCGGTAGAGAGGGATCATGTGTTGATTACTAAACGTACTTAGTCACCAAAATGGCTCAAGAATATTCATCTGCCGGTGATTTTTGTTTCTTTTCAGCCTGCTTTTTATAACGAACTCGATTTGCAATAGCGCTAGTTCACTTTATTTCTAATAAATAAATTTTAATAACATTACAGTCTGCGTGTTCGAAACGAGGCAGCAAACACATCATGCTTACATTTGTTCGTTCGTGGATTTCCCCTATATCACGTGTCCCTTGCAATTGTTGATATTGCATGATATACGAAACACTCCGTGGTGATGTGGTTAGCACAGCTCGCTACGGCGCCAGGTGTCTCGGGTTTAAATCCTGGTCTAGACATTGGTGTCATTTGTTATTTCATCATATCATCCTCATCTTCGCGATTAGCCAAAGGTGGCAGAAAAGCGAATTAAAATAAACCAAATCAATCAATCAATTATGGAGATATTTTGGAATGAGTAATCTTGAATTTCAGTCTGCCCATTATCTGTTTTGGTCAGTTTATAAATACCGTGAATCCTTCTTACAACATCGCAAGTATCATTAATGTTTTGGATTTTGCTCAGGCAAGACTCCCAAGCTGTTGTTTTTAAGTCGTCTCTCTTAACGAGGAACGCTAGTGGCAACCCTGCCACGCGCCCCTGCTAGTTATGTTTATGTCAGAGCAAGCGTTTGCTGTGTTGGGTTGCATACGTACAGGATAGACTTTAAGCGCTTATAGCACAGAAACTTAGCGCTTTCGAGATAAACTTTATAGGGAAAAGTTACTTGTTTTTATGATATCTACCAGCACCCAAGCGTTGATGAAAGAGTTTTGCGACACCCTGTATTTTCCTTATACTCGCCTACCCTCTCTGTGCAAATATCGGGTTCTTATTTTCTTTTGTTAGAAAATAGAGCATTTTCTACCACTGTCGGAAACATATTTCTTTGTTTTTCGCGATTACCCAAAAGTGGCAGAAAAGATAAGTAAAATAAGCCAAATCAGTCAACCACATATATGAATTTGCATATTGTAAACAAATGGAGCACTTGCTGAAATTCTCATACCGGTATCCAGAAAGGCTCTTAGGACAGAATATTAAGTAGTAAAAACCACTATCAGTGCTTATCATCATCATCATTATTATTATTATTGGGTAAGTGAGAATACGGCAATTTGTAAATTACTTTCCTATATATATTTAATAATATTCATTAAATAATATAATAACCAAACCCATACAAATTCTGTATCACCAGAACAAGTTTAAAAACTCAAAATAAACCGATTGTGATCTATACATGCAAAGTTTTCTAAATATTTAATTTGGAGGTATTGAAAAAAAAAGTATGTCACTGAAAATTGGGGGGAATGAGTTAACGATCTCCCTGTTCGCAACTGACTTCAGTATAAAACATGTTACATTTGTATTAACTGTTCTAATGCTTCTTACAATTAAAATAATAATTTTATGGGTGCGAGGGGGGTTGTTCTGTGGTTCGGATTGCTCGTAAAAGTGTAGAGCAAGTTCCGGTAGTTTATATTTACAATTAATTTTCCCATAAACTTTTGCCTGCCCAAAATAATTCGTATGTGTGTGTGGGGGGGGATCTATCCGTTTTTAGGATAGACATAATTACCGTAGATTGTTTTCACCTTTCTTGTCTGAGAGAAAACATCTAGCTCGCTTCTACCGTCACTGCTGCAAGCAGGAAGCATCAGTCAAGTGCAGAATTATCAAGCTTCATTCAAAGTTCAATTCGTTTGTCCTGAAAAGCGACATCGCGTACAGACTGTGACAATGAAACAAAGATTACGATCCATGTTAAAACGGCTTCTGTAATCTGCATTAAACATGTAATTTCCTTGATAACGGACATGATCGTTTTCTTGTTGAAAGATAAGTATTGAAATCAATTGTTCCTTACTGCGACTTAATGCAAAAGCAAAAGTTAGAGACGCTAGATTTTCTTGTGTGGGTTGGATGCACATTCATTGAGGCGCATGATTTCACTTATTATTATGATTTTGTTGTCAGTATGCAGTGCAATCTTTTTATCGTACGCTGACCCGTTGATTTGTTTTAAAATGAATCACAGTTTAATTGAAAAAGTGTACACATAAGCAGTAGTAAATTCCCACATGTATGTACAGTGGGATCCACTAGTATTACCCTGCAAATTGTCCATGACTATTTTCATTAATTATTCTCTTACACCGTATGCGTTTTTAAGCTATGGATTTTTATATATGCTGGTGCAGAAGTTGTCAACAGCTTGTTTTGAGTTTTCTTTTAATTCTTGAAGCTCTTATTGGGTCAAATAAAGTGCACGAACATGGTGATGGACAATTTGAACGGCAATACTAGTGGATCCCACTGTACTGTCATACACACATAATTAACATTATAAAAATAAATGTTAAGTATTCAACTACATAATTCTATTCGAATGAATCAAGTTGATTCAACCGTATTGAAAGTAAAATTACTTTTATATGAAATGCCTCAAACAGTAGCGACATTAGAAAGAGGGGTAGGGGGTTACAGATGTTGGAGAGATATTTTTTCCTGAAGTCAGCGTAGTGGCCGAGTGCGTTAATTGGACGATCTTCAATCTCGCCAACGAAGTTCCCAGGTTCGAGTCCAGCCTGGGCTTATGTGCTCCTTGCGAGTGTGCCTTCATCAAGCTCATTAAAACTTCACTCATTCACATCGTTGTGATTAGCCAAATGGGGAAAAACGACGGAATATAAGAAAATGCAAAAATACTTTGATATATAGAGTTAATAACATTAAAAATAAATACTTGGAAATAAAAAGAAAGTTGCCGACCTTGTCGGAGGTTAGCAGAGCGCGTTACGACGCCAGCGGTTACGGGTTTGAACCCCGGCCTGGTCGTGGGTAATTTTTGTCGGCGTATGTTCATTAATTCAACAAATCTAGAAAATAAATCAGAATATTCTCATATTTGGGCGAAATTAGTCAGTGACACCATGAAACAGTTAGAAATACGAAAGAGGTTCGCTAAGTTTAGCCACTGTTTTAGCGCATCGAAAGGAGAGCCCAATTCTAGCCCTGTGCCCAACCGCCCCGCTACGTTTCCTATTGAGTGCAGTGGTGTCAGGCGGCCCACGTCATCGCAGAAAGTCTGCGAATCCAAGGTCCTTCCATGTACGTCCGCAGGATTTTATCCAGGCAGGGGCAAGCAAGCTATTTTTTTGCCAGGTTGGAAAGGGGACATATTTTCCCCCATAATAGTGATGCCCCCTCGAAAAACACTGCTTCAGTCTGAAATTATCATGTTCCTTCAACGCCAACATAAATTTCTGCAGCTGAAATGAAATTATGTGCGAAATATGTACTTTTAAGGTGGGCATTCATTTTCCATGGGGCGTGCCCCCCCTTGCCCCTCCTTTCGGACGTCCATGGGTCCTTTGCCCCCGCTCTTGAAGGTCTGGTCATAAGTGACCATTTCCGGCAGCCTTGTTTACAAACACGGCAGGGTCTCTGTGACGTCATCAAGATGAAACTTCTCAGAATGTCCAGCACTGCAAAGCATGCAACGTTCTTGTTTTCTTTAGAGAAAAAAACACATATTGAAAAAAAGCATTGCAACACAACTTACGCAGAATACATGAAAGTAATGGTGCATAAAAAGAATATAAGTAAGCGAGAGCATAAATTTCCCCACTGTTAGTGCTGGAAAGAACTGAACAAAGAGGAATTCTGGATCCATTGTTTCTCCTTCATAGTATTCCGCCTTTTAATTTTTTTGGACCCTGCGGTTCAAATATTGATTTCGGAAATAAATGTTCTTGTTTTACAAAACACGAAATACTTCCTGTTGTTTTGTATTTGCTATGCTTACAAATGAAAAACTCATCAAGATTTTTGTTCTCGAGGTGACACACATATTGACACACATACTTACTCAGACAGAACCTTTTTCCTAACATATCTCACCTTCACACAAGGGATGGCCAAAAATATTAGGATCCCGGAAAATTTAAAAATCTCGATTCGCAAATTTTGCTACCCTGATTTCCGAGGCAATCCGAATTTCGGAGAGGGAGGTTTAACAATTTTTCCATTTTTTCGGGTAGAATTTATTAAGAAAGTTTCGTCTTCCTTATTTTACGATCATATATACTCCGTAAAAAAAAAGTGGTTTTGGCCATCTCTATTTCACACGTCATGTACGAACACTGTTATAATCATTATCATGCACCCCCCCCCCCCCCACTTGCGCCAGGTTGAAAGATTGGCCCTGACGTTTGGCAGCAAGTCTTGCGATGACTACGTAAAAATGCCACTCTTCGCCACTGAACATATCATCAATAATCCTCATATTCGCGATTAACCAAAAGTGGCAGAACAGCGAATTAAAAAGAACCAAATCAATGAATCAAACTTGAAAATAAAAAAAAAATATATCTTATTTATGTATGATTTTGTTAATCACTGTTGAATTTATTACGTATATTCTCTTATGTCCTAGGAGTTCTATAATGAATACACTTAGGGCACATGCATATTTTGACAATAATTATACTTTTCTTTTCACATTTTCAATAGTTATCAAGTGTCCCTTTCTTTCAGACGAACATTTCGTTCAAGAAATTGCAAAATTCTGCCTGAAGAAAATTTCATCCCATGCAAAAACGTAAAGAAAAGTAACTGCTCCAAAAGCATAAAAGTATAAGTAACTTGTTACTTCCAAACACTGGAATTTAGTCACAGCATTGTGGGGTCACTGTGAGCCCCAGCGGCGTAGTGTCCACGTAAGGCTTGTAAGTCCACCTTACAAGCTGAAATTATTGAAGAAAACGTATTTCATTCCCGTATTTATCGCTTGAACACACATAGCAATATCAGACTTCAAGTAGAACTTTTAACGAAACAATTGAGGACTTGTTTTGATTCGAGTTGTTTCTCTGTAAGGCTTCTTCAGAGGACTTACGTGCGGGTGAATGGAAGAAATGATTTGGACTCGCCCATGTCGGGTGTGTTTGCTTATTGTAGTATCTTATCAACCAATGACAGGGCGCCTCGATTCTCACGCACTGTAAGCGCATTACGAGTGGGTGCTATCTAGCGAGATTTCTGTCCCCGCTGCGTCTGTTTGCACGGTCGGAAGAGAACCAAGAAAATCGACTCTCGTGTTGTTTCAACAATGCTTGACGGGAGGTATAGCTAACAAAACGGGTGTCATTTTAAATGTGTAAACTAACTATCAAGTTCACAAAAAGATGGTTTAATGTTGGATATTACCTTCATTAGAAGCAGCGAAGTTAAAGATAAAAGAGGAATGTCTGGCAATTCTAGATCCGGCAGCGCCCGCAAAGTTAGGCGCGTGCATCCCAGTTGCCCGTAATGTTAAAAGCATGCGCGTAATACTTAGCGTTATGATTTACAGATTTTCTTTTTTTACCTTTTCCTTTGATTAAGTTGCTTGATATGCTTTTCAAAATGAGCGCAAATATCGTAACCATGATAATGAGCAATATGTTCGAATGCATTTGCATTTGCAAATTGTATCAAGTGTACAAACTAACAGAATTCTTCCTCACTGTTCCTGCCTCAAGCTCGTCGGTGGAAAAGTAGTTTTCTGCACTGAAGAGGATTCGCACATTTCAACGCAGCACACAGACTCAGGCAAGGAAATCTGACTTGGGACTGATATCCATTGAAAAGGAGCTGCTAAAGACATTGATCAGAAACTCCCGATTCTACGACGACGTGATTGAGGTGTTCAGACTAAAGGATCGTCGGATCGAGTTACAGTATAAATGAGAATTTTCATTAAGTAATACATACATATGCTATTATTGTTAACATAGAGTGTGTGTATTTTATGTTTGAAATTGAGTATGCCCATGCATGACTTACATTTAAATAGATTCTATTTATTTAAAATATCTTTGGGCTTTCTTTATCCAATATTCAGATCAGGTTTATCTAAGGAAGCCTTACACCTTTCATAAAATCACGCTACGCCACTGGTGAGCCCTCATGCAGGTGTCCGAGTCAGACGAATGATCAAGTTAACTAACTCGTACATCCACACTGTTATGAGCCTGACAGACACACCTAATGACATAAGCACGCACTATGTGCTAAGGAATTAATATTTTGCATGTATTTACAAGGTAAACTTACCTTGAAATTTGAAGGTATCTGTTACAGTACACTCACAAGCAGAAGAAATCATTGTGCCACAGGTTGAGTGGCAAGAACAAGTGGAGCTCTTCTCGTCGTTCGCTAGCAGCTCTTGGCGACCAAATATCAACTTCGCTTAACACCGTAAGCGACTGTCTAAACACATTGATAACAGAAGCACTGTCAGTGGGCATATTTAGATTTCAATTACAGGAAAAGAGTAATTTAGATAAAGGAGAAAGAGGCGTGGTCAAACGTTATCAGTTATGCCCTCAGTGGATTTTTTCCTCCTATCATCATTGACTTCAAGGCAACTAAGATTTTTCCGCGCTAGATACAGAAGACTTTTCAGTGCAACTGAAGAAAAGAAAGCGACATGATTATATTGCGCTATTTTCCTCGGTAAAATGAAGTTCTGATACGTTCTGACCTTCATAAACTACTTCCCTTCTTTCGGTGTTCCCATGTTTTGTAGTATGTTGAGCACAATACCAGTAATAATATAGCAGAAATACTAGTACAATAATGTTTTTTGTAGAGCAACATTAAAAAAAGCACGGCGCAAAAGATAACCGAGTTATTCACTGAACTGACACCACAACGATCAAGACTCCAAGATTTACCTGCGCATTAAAGAGCCCCATGCGTGTACCGCTGGCGGCCTAATAGATGGTAGTTCAATCCACCCCAAATACGTTCCAGCACATTCTTCAATATTGGGTCTCAGTAAAACCCGACCGGCCAAAGAACAATGTTCAGGAAACCCAGACTTTTCGCGTCCACTTGTGGGAGTTTCAAGGGAGAATAAGCGATTTTGCTACACGCCTGATTCAGCGGTTCATGTGAGCCTTCCTGGCTTTCGCCGAACAGACTTTAGTCGCACACCTTTTTGAGCCCTCGTCTAGTGACATTAGAGTGGAATGCCTTCGTTGTTAGGTCAGGTTTAGGCCTCTTAGGATAAACACATTGCAACATTTCGTGGCTTGAACAAGATAATGTTATTTATGCTAAGAGAACTAAACCTATCGAGCCTAACCTAACAACGAGACGAGGGAGCTCAAAACGATGTGCTACTAGTGACACCTTCAATATCAAGTAGAATTGCATTGGAGACACATTGTTTCAGGTAGTCTAGGTGCTGTGACATTCAGGGTAGATACACAGTGTTCTTGATATGCCACACAGGAAGAAGAAGTCACAGAGTATGGCCAGATTTGGCCTGAAAGTGTCGCTGCACTGTTGCGAGCCTTTGTTCGTTGCGAGTTCAATCATTACCTTCTCTATCTGAAAGCCTAATGGCTTGCTCCGGTCACATGACTAAGCGTCATCAACTGGAGGCGAGATAGCCGCCATGTTTGATTTGCTTCTTAGGAATCAATGTTGAACCTTTTTAGTGAATATGGGATTGTAATGCAAATTTAAGAACTGTAATTGAGTTTACATGACGTGTAAATATGCTTAAATGTGCAAGAGGTCTGGTGTATAAGTGTTGTGTTCTCAATTGCAGAGGCAATTATGATGAAAAAGGTAAGAGTAACGTTCACATTTCTTCAAGATGTTGTTGAAAATGAGAAATGTTTAGGGCAATTCCATGCCATTCCGTCCCTACGAAAAGATACAAGTTAAGTAACAGAGGTTTTATACTCATAAATAAATAAGAGTAATAGTTCATGATGTAAACATTTCATGTGTCCGGAATAGGCATGCAATATACTCTTAAATGTGTTCATGTTTTATATCTTGTCAAGAATTTTTTTAAAGTTTACCCTGAATTACAAACGTTGGTTGACGTTAAAATGCGTTGTTGCTTATGATTGCAAATCAATTTCAAGATTTAGTCAACGTTTAAAATATACGTTCGTGTCTACAAGCAGTTTGTTAGTGTAACTTTTATGCAAGCATTCGATAACATATTCATATTATTTGCACAAATTTTCAGTTTCGAAATATGCTTAATGAAAGAAAGCTATACGACAGGGCAAAGTTGATACATGTGTACATTTACACAGCCCTGGCCCAAAACCCAAGGTAGCCCAAAACCATGGTGACGGTTGAAGTTTTTGCGTGCGATGACGTGTGACCGGCCAAGTGAATGCATCACTTCAATGTGAAGTCACGTGAAATGACGAAACGACAGTGTTGCAGTATGCAGATATTAAACACCAGAACAAGAACAATGTCTAGATGAGGATGTGTACTACAGGCTATGGAAAAGGAGATGCGATAACCACTAACGCCGTAAAACGGTTGGGCGGGAACTTTACGTCACATACCATGAAGAAGTAATAGGATCTGAGCTGATTATGTCCTTTGCGATTAGTCCACTCAGAATTAGTTCACTTCATCAAAAGATTTACTAAATCTCATCAATTTACATTGTCGAATTCATTATTTGAGTTGTTTTTTTTTTGGTTTAGGTACAACATCTTCACCGAAGACAAAATTATGCTCATTTCTTTGTACACCCAGGGTCAAGGAAGTCAGTAATAAGGTGTGTTATATACAGTGTACGTACAACTATAGATTGAATTGTATCTTCTCCAAATATGATGTATAAAGAAACAAACTGCCGGAGAACTAAGTGAGGTGAGTGTACAATTTTATATTACTATTATAGTGGAACCACAAGCAAAGAAACCTGCGCAGACTCGCGACTCCTGTGCACCGTACTCCAGTGTGGAGGGGAGGGAGAGAGTGGAGCATGCTCTCTTATAGTCCGAGTTGAACGGAAGAGGAGGAAGGTTCTTTTTCTTGTGGTCGCTCTTGTAAGTAAGGGGAACTGTGATTGGCCATTCATCTATTTTATCACTTCTTCATCATCTCAATTGACTTAAATGGCCGGAAGAGCAAAGTAAATTTATCAAATATAAATACAAACACGTACCGTTTAATAAATAGCCAAAATGGAATGAAAAGTTAGCAGTTTGTATTTGTATTGCTTTATGTGAATATGTAGGGGAAAAGCGAGAGAGAATTGTACACCAATGGCAAAGAAATGGTAGGCGAAGTATTTACCAGGATTATACTCCCTACATTCCTGCTCATAATTAGGAGTCGAAGTTATCTTGCTTAAGGACCTTTCTTCGACGTAAACCTAAAAGTTGACTTTTCAGATTACGTACATAATCTTCTGGGCAGAAATGCGCACTGCAAGTTCTAGCATTAGCATGATTCACGTTAGCGTTTCCACACGAATCCAAAGCTCGGTGACCGAAGAATCCTTTTGAAAAACGTATATAACGTATATATTATGTTCAACGTACTTGGAAGATGTATCTTGTGCTGAACTAAAATAAATAATAATAACAAGTCGGGACCGAGATAGGAAAGAAAAAATTCGTCCCTATCACGACTTCAGCAAATGACTTCCCTAAATTTCTGGATCCCGAGCAGTCGGTAAATACCGAATGGTCATTTTAAAACGGTATAAATTCTTGACGTTTTCTACATTGCAAGTGTCTGGAACTTATCGGAAATTGTTAGTTTTCATTCCAGAAATGCAAGAAAAATCACTTAAGGTGAAAATGAGAATTTGAGATTTCCCGACTAGTCGAGAAATTGCGAATATTTCCCGTCCCGAATGTCGGGATTTAAAAAAAATCCCGTTCCGATCAAAAATATCCTGTCCCGCATAACAATAAGTACCTATCTATATTTATTTTCAATTTGTCTGAAGCCACAAAATGTAAATGGGTGGAAATGCTCATTTGTGTACTCGATTTCGTTTGTTCAGTTTCTGGCATGGTTTCCTATCTGCATAGTGCAACACTAGCGCATAGATTTGGAATTCATTTCATGGATAAATTCACCTCTTACCGTCGTTTCGTCATTACGAGTAAACAACGGATTGGCCCAACCTATACTTCTAATAACCTTGCATTTACATTCTTATTTTAGCTCGCTTTATGTTTCTTTAGGCTAATCGGAGGCTAATGGAAGATCTGTTGTGCATTCAAATACGAGGGTGCGATGTGTAACAAGAACTTCGATGAAATATTCGTGTGTAAAATTATCTAAGAATATATTATTTATGTTTCAAACACAAATGTTTTCACACAGAAAGCATTTTGTAACCTAGCTATGTTAATATGAACTACAAATGTATTAAATTTAATAAAACTTTCATGTGAACTGCTTTTTTTTTTTTGTATTTGTGAAGCTTCGATGTTCGTAAATTTGATTATTAAATCAGTGATAATGTTTATTGTTTCATAATTTTTTAACATTCTTCACGATTTTATTAACAGATTAAAAGACAGTGTGAAGAAATATATCGAAATATTAATCTGCTTTTTCTTTTCAATGAAAATGTTGGAAACTCTAGTTATTGTCACAGATCTTACTAACTACAATGAAAAGATTAAATTTGTTTATTATCTTTCGTTCAATAAGTCAAGAGGGTCGAAATTACAATGTGTAAAATAATTTACGTGTAGTCTTTATACACAGAAATGTAACATTGCCCTTGTACCAATAACTTTCGCTTTTGCTACAAGGATATAGACATTTAAGTTTTTGTATTGAGATTGTATAGCTACACAGAATATCTGCATTATCTGGTTGATTAATTTTAAAGTTAAAGACAATTTAATTGATTAGGTAACTTGGAAAGTTTGCGGTCAACCTAACATGCAGGGTTTTGATTTAATCAATTGATTTTTACATACAACAGTTCATACAAAAGGGGTTACGAGTTTTACTGTAGCTGACAAATATTCCCAATAATATTTTTCAAATATATACAATGTTTAAATTTTTCCGCCAGGAAGTTTCTAACGGTTTTCAACCCGTTCTTTGTGCTATGCTAGGAATTTTTGTAGTGGCCATAGTGACTTCCTAAATGAAAATTTTGGTATAAATATTCAATATTCTACTTTTCTCTTCTAACTATATTCGTCGGTAAGGTAAATGTCAAAATTTAACTTCATAAATATAGCTTAATTCTCTATGATAAAAATACGACAAGGCGTTTATAGCGTTAAGACGATCGCCTCCAGATGATGACGTCTTGACTGAGCGCTGTGGCCTGAACCTCAAGATGGTCTTGGTTCAATACCCTTGCTTCAATCATGTAAAATGCCTTCTCCTGCTTTGATTTCGGCATGTACGCATACAGCGCCACTAGTGGCGGTTACCTACACAGACATATACAGGCAAAAACTTGAGGTCTTTATATTTTATTTCCTGAGCATTACCTTTGTTGGTTACAAACCATAGATTAGCATGACGCCAGTAAACTGCTGCAAATTCGTATCCCCTTGTCTCCCCTGAAATTGATATTTGGGATGAAGGGCTCAGGCCCGTACCCAGGATTTGTTTGAGGGGGGCCAATCCCGAAACCTTGGTTATATATATATATATAAATTGTCATGAATATATGTCACTTATTAAATATTTAATAATATATATATATAAATGTAGTAAATTAATTCCTTTAACGACTGGTTCAAATAATAATGATAATAATGTCAAGAAATTAGAAGATAGGTGAAATGTTTTTTATAAGTGTTACATATTATTTAATTATTGCTTTTTATTAAAAAGTGATAATTAAATTTTCATACTTTTATTGTGTTATGTTTTTACAATAGTGTAAATCTATTAATGGTCTCTCGAAAGGGAATATTTCCTTATAAGAGTTGTAGCTGGCATACTTAGACATTGTAGAAATTTTATGTACTTACTCTTTTCCGTTGAATCCGATGAAAAGAAAACTTAGCATTCAAGAAATGTGGCTAATAAAAGGACAGTCGGTTGTGCATCCCACACCATCTTCATTGAAGCAGTGTGTGTTATTGTTCACATCTGCAAAATCGATTGCAAATTAAAGATAACTAGGTGGAGGGACAAAAAAATGAGAAACTTTAAGAAGACATTAGTTTCCTATTAAATTAACATGTAAGTGCTATGTTTTATTCCCGACGAAAGAAGGTGAGAAATGGAGGAGAAATGACAGGTCAAACAGGTATATTTGTTATACCACCAACGCTATGGAATTATCATCATAATGAAGAACATGACTGAATGTGAATTAACCACAAAAAGAGGACTTTTTCTGATGAAGACTGCAGTTCGAAAAAAGTCAAAACAGGGAGTAAACATGGTGAACTGTCCCGACCAAATTGAAACATTTAGTAGCTTCGCATAAATGATTATAAAACTGAAATTACTAAATATAGTAGACTGCAGACTTCTGGAGTCTGCCTCTCTCCAGAGACAACACATTCATTTACACAAGAAGAAAATCTAAATTCTTGCAAAATCTTAAAAATTATCAGTTATTTTTGTAGCTTTGCATCAAAATATTTCATGGCTCGAGGGGTGGCATGGCCCCCTTGGCCCCCCCTGGGTACGGGCCTGCCCTATTTTGAGCCACTTTCACGTTAGAAGCAATCGAAGTTAGGGTTTTCCATTACACATAATTCCTTTCACCACGGACAATGGAAGCAAAGGATCCGGGAGAGGGAGAAAGATCAATTCATACTTTGGCGTACGCAGAATTTATTTTCGGGAGGGGCTGTAATTGTAAAGGTGATTAGTGCATAGCTGCTTTCTAGGGGGAAGCATGCACAATAAGATATTTCATATATTTAGAGTTTTCCACTCTCAAAATTGGCAATCAAGGGTCATTTCAAGGCGAGTTTTAAATTTACCACTCTGTTGTTCTCTTCAGAGTTATTCACATAGAACCTCCTTGATGGCGCAGTGGTTGTGCCGTCGCCTTGTAATCAAGGGGTCCCGGGTTCGATACCCGGTGGAGGCACATGGCACAGTGGTTCGGATTCCACTTTTAAAAAAATTGTAGGTCCAGTCCCGATTAGCCTTACTGTGCATAAAGTGGACTTAAAACACCAAATCAATCAATTAATCAATCGATGAACCGAGTTATTCACACCTTTGTTTGAAAATATTAAATTTCTCAAAATTTCGGAGGGGGCTGTACCTCCTTCAGCCCCTCTGCATACGCCAAGGCTGGTTTCTATGCTCCACATTTGAATTTGAATCAGGAAAGTTACTTTATGACAATGATATCTTATACACTATGGTAATATGTTTAGACCATTCTGCTGTAGTAAAAATTTCTAATAACCCACCTCACACTGCAAGAGACCACAGTTCTTGAAACACTTCACTGTCTTCTCTGCATCAACTGTATAGGACGTTGATCTTGAATATCAATGTCCAAGTATCTTGAAGCGTTGGATAACTAAGTACATTTGTCCTCATGTTCCAGACCATGGGCGCGGCTTGTCCAACAGCAAGCAAATCTATTTCCCACGACTTCACCAGAGATAAGATTAATAATTTATTGCTGCATCTGTATTTTTTGTGATTTGTAAATACACTGTTCTCTTTTGCACTTGTACTGCTATGCACGCTTATTCACTTCTGCGACACACGCTACTGTAGTTAGGTTCAATTATGGTTTGTAAACGTGAAGAGTTTTTTTTGGATTTGTTACTAGATGATCAGGGTAAAGAATGTTTTGTAAATTAATTCTTACTTCGTCTACCAACTTCCCTGCATTTTCTACCTTATACACGACAGTCATAATAAGTTACTGGTAATCAGTCTGATCCATTGATTTTCTCATACCCAATTCTACTATTTCTGATATCTTTAGGGAGAATTCTCGATACCCCACACTTGGCATCATAATCTTGTCGAAGGCAACTGTTGAGTAAGGGATATTGCGTGCAGGAGACTCTCAGAGATATGCCATGAGGACCCAGCCTATGTTCTTGATAGGGTCGCTCATACAAGACAGGTCTGGGGCCTGAGCTAGACTAACCAGACAACTCTGGCTCTCAAGGTTGGGGTTTGGGAAAACTGTATTCTTACGAAATCGGAAGGAAAGGTAATCGAATGACCAAACGTAGAATAAGGATAAGACTGGCATTTTCTTGAATACCTCAAGAGTACGTATTACGTGTGCAATTTCTATCCAAAATTCAGAATGAATATGAAGTTGTCAGTCACTTACTGTTTTCAATGTGATTAAAAATTATTCACAGAACCATCTGTTCCTGAAACTTCGTTAACCGATTCCCGACCTTACTTCACTTAAAAGCTGAACTAGACAGATTCTTACTCAACTTATGAGTAGAATCGGATTATATTCACCAAGTCTGTGAATCTAGAAATGGATGTGAAGAATCACAAAGAAGGAAAAGTGTCAACTTGCTGAAAAGCGCATTTGATGATTAGAGGTTGAATATACTGAAACTCCCTTTCTTGTTTTCAGCACTATGGAGTCACGACTTCATCAACGCTGATTTGCAAGCACAAGATTAAGCCAATTAGCTCGTGAAATCAAATATCGCTTATGAGGTACTCGGACGATATACGTAGTACTACACTTCGTAATTATAGACACGAACATTTATTTTAATGCCATTACGACAATGTTTATACGGAAGTTTATCGAGTTTGTGTCCAATATTTGAAAACTCCAGTGATCTGTGTGAGCAGTGGGACTTACGTGCAGGAATCTTCAGTTTGTTTAATAATTCCATGAATCGTATTACTAATTACACGTACACTTTCACTTTACGGAGCTAGCTGTTGCTTTGAGGCTCGCGTCTCCATCTATCGGGAACAGATGGAATCTCAACTTTACGTAAAACCGGAGGAGGCTTCCTGAGAGTCCCGTAGAGAGAAGCGGTGCTCCATCTGTCGGGGCGCTCGTGCTGCTGGGTGAGCGTCGCATAGCCACCGCGGAAAGTGCTCATGGAGCGTCGGACCGGGCTGCGAACCACTCCGGGGGAACCCGGTTCCTCCGGATCCAGGAAAACGTCGCACGACGTCACGCTTCCGTTCCGTTTCAGCCCACCAGAGGCATCTGGTGGCGTGATTGTGCTTCGACCGTTGATTCGGTGGAGTGCTATATCCGTGACATCGTCTGGTGGTGGGCTTTCCTTCCGACCTGAAAAATAAAAATAAATAAAAAACCTTATTATTTGAATAGAACGAAAAAAACAATAATAAAAGGAAGTAAAATTGCTCGAGGAGCATAATATGGAAATAAAACATTTCTGATACTGGGTCGGTTTGTGAAAATAGAAACAAGAGTTTCAATACCAACACAATGGAGGAGAAATAGGTCCAAAAGGAATATCAAGAATCATCATAATAAATAATGAACTCCACTTTCTAAAACCAGTTAACACTACAATTTAATAATAACCCGTTGCGGCTGAGATGTAAAGTGCATGTTTATGTAATGAATGTTGCTTTATCATTTAGAAGTGTGGATTACAGCTGAAAAAAAATACATATTTTTCAGAGAAGTTACCTGTTTGTGGATTCCCAATTCTGGGCCAAGCAGGGTTTTTCTTCAACTCAACTTCCAAGAGTTCGAATGGCTTTGTGGGGCCTCTGAGTCGCTTCAGAGCTGGGACAACTCTCCCCCATATCACACCATCCAGGAACCACACCTGAAAATGGAACAGTAGAAATTATCAGCATTAGGCATAATTTCCTTCTTTACAAACAGATGACACAATGTTCGCAGTTACCTTTATGGAGAACACACGTTCCCTTTGCCAGATATTTATTTGTAAATTAGAGATGATCAAGATTAGAGATATAGCAAAAGGGAGAAAATGTAACCACTTAGCTAAATTTTAAAAAAAAGTAATTTAGACAGACTTTGAAGGGGCGTGCGTCACAAAATCCCTCAATATCCACTCTCAGATAACAATTTTTATTTTAAACGGAGAGAAATATGCAATGAAAACCTTGATAAGCTATTCTTCTCTAAAGTATCTCTTCCTTTAGAAGATAATTTCAAAAGATATGTACGTTTGCACTTGTAGAATTATAAGAGGCTGATTGCATATTAACCAAGATGAGAAAACTCCTGTGGCGCTGCCGTCGAATAGACTCAATAGCAAGCGAGCAGATGAAGCGTGGGAGAGGCAATCAGATGCTTACCACGCAATTAAACCCTTACGTTGCCAAAATGTGCGGCATTCTTCATCGCCGTCACCTTCATTGAGTGTCAATTGTTTGTATCATCATGAATCGTGGTAAAAAACGAAAGCAAGGACATAATATTTAATGCTGTTATAGATTTTGACAACGAAGAAAACCCGGGCACTAGGTTTGGGAAGCGCGAGGAGAAAAAAATGACTGTCCACTTTAGTTCGCGAGTTTTCCATCCCATAAAAATTGCAACTATTTATTTCTTTGGTTCTCAGTCCCAGGAGATTAACAAAGTTACCCTTAACTTGTAATAATAATAAAAATAATATTCTGGGGAATGATCCGTTACGTCTACGCCAAGAGCCAAAAATTGCCAAGCAGAGAGAAGATGTAGAGACCGGAAGGGAGGAATTCCCCCTAGCCTCATTTCTCTTCAAATGATGCCCTGCACATATTTGTATATATGTATGTACACGTGCTTGCGTGTGTATGTATGTGTTTGTGTGGCTACAGCCGGATTGCGCACACTTTTCAGGTTTTATCAGTGGTATCTGATAAGCCGTTGACAAGCTGTCACAATGTACAGGATTGCGCACAAAAAATGAGGCGATGTTGTCAGATGTAAAATGTTCTCAAGCCGTTTTCACTTCTGTTGTGTTTGTTTGTGTGTGTGTGTGTGGACTTACACGTGTTTTTGCTGGAAGGGTAGCATTAGATAGGCATAGAGGATAACCAATATGCATTAACCTAACCTAACTTTTGAGTTTGAGTAAATTGGTATGAAAATTGTATCTTGAAAACATCAATAGTGACTTACTGTATAATGTAAATTGGTATGAAAATTGTATCTTGACTTGCTACATTTACTGGTCAAATTACATTTTTTTTTAATCCTTAAGAGATTTACTATTTTATTTCTAATTTCTCTCACTCTTCTTGTATAAAGAAAAAAACAGTTTTGCGCAGACTTTAAAGCTATCAAAGTGGCAACGTTCGATCAAAATCTGTGCGCAAAACAGGTCAGTGAGATTTGTGCGCAATTCTGGATCGAAAGTGTGCGCAATTCGGTTGCGGCGGTTTGTGTGTGTGTGTATGTTTGTTTGTTTGCATTTTTTTTTAAGAAACCGTTGATACTGAAAGAAACAAGGTGGGACACTTTCAGAATGTATGGCCTTACCTCCCACATGTAGGACAGAAGGAAGTTGGCAACCGTGATAGCGAGTAGAACGAGGTGGTAGCCAATGCAGGGAGCCGGTCGCAGGTGGAGGAGCTCCACGAACCACTCGTCCTGGTACAGGTTGATCACGAACACCAGCGCCGTCGACGCAACTACCCACAAGGTGAACATTTCTGCAAAGAAAACATTGAGAATTACCTTATCTCATTTAACTGTGACATCAACCAAGATTTGTTTACGCAAAATAATAATAATAATAATAATAATAGGGTAAACCGACATAATATCGGATACTTTTTGAAATCACCATAATCAACCCACTAAAATTTAACAGAAATGCATAATTTTTGGTAATATGAACTATTGGTACCTTACATTTTGCCTTGTGATGTGTTTATCTCCCTTATTGTTAAATTATTTGTTGTACAGTACAAAATAGAAAAGCAATGCAAATTTGAGGAATCGAAAAAAGCCGTCCGAATATCGGATAGTGGGTATGCCTAATATCGGATAGGAATTTAACATTATGTAATATATATATTAACATTATATTTGAAATAAAATTACATCTCATGATAGAAGCAACCTATTATTTATTTTCAAACGAGTGTCAGATTGCTCTTGACATACGTTTTGTGCCGCAATTTGGGGTTGGGGAATGTCAATTTGACCAATTTGATATCGATATTTGTCAGGCCTCCCTATTCGATATTAGGCCGAACGCGACCTCGTGGGAAATATAACCTTAATATCAAACAAAGACATTTACCCGAATAGGACCTGCATATCAACATACTCTAATATTTCATCTTTCTATGAAATATAAGTAAGCTATAGTTTCTCCTTACCTTCAATGTGAAAACCTTTGATCACGAAATGCTTCCAAAGCTCAGAAACTGAAAATTTCTGTTTTCGTCGATCGTGCACGCGCAGTGTGCTCAACAGCGTTCCCACTCACAATGAACTGAAGTATTGGTGGCAATCGACGAACGTAGTTCAGTGGATTGTTGCAGATGGCAGCACCCACGAGCCGAGAAATTATGGTATCCGATGGTGAAAGAAAGTAATAATTCTTTTCCCACAATTAATGCATGCGTCACTTCAGATCCAAGAAATGAAATATAAGCTTTGTTCAGCGCTCTCGTGTAAAATAAATACTTCTCCTATAGGAAGAAATTAGAATGTAGAAATACTCATGAATGTCGTCGCAGAGCAAGCTGTACTTTTTCCCACAATTGACGCATGTGCAGCATGCACCGCATGCGTTCACAAGACGCTTCTGCCGACATCTACATAGCATTCATCAATAGAAAGAAATTAAGGTCACACACATACTACATTGTTGCCCATTGCAACAACCTTACAATTCGAGATGCCTCGGTGTTTCTGAACTTCAGTATTGCGTCCTTCTGTCAGAATATTAAAGCTTAATATGTAGTAGCACCAATAGGAACTCACTGTTCGTGTAGAAGTTCTTCCTGAATGGAGCCCCCTTGGAGAAGATGACAGCAGCGATGACGTAGGAGCCCAAGTTGGCGAGGAAGTTGCTCGTCTGTTCGTAGCTGGGGTCAGGAGGGAACTTCCCTCGGATGTATCTGAAGGGTTCGAACCTGTAATTCAAGGAGAACGTCTTTGTATACGCTTGCAACACACCTGAATGAACTTGTACTGTAACGAGAGCGATGAGAGGAGACGAGATTTGGTACAGTCAATAAGGAAATCTTACTTATTCTCGGTCTCGTCACAAGTAACAAAAGCCTGTCTTGTATAGTAAACATCAGTGTAAAGAATGTATTGTATAGGTGATACTATTAATATTACCAATTTATTCATTAATTTACACGCGTGCCGTTTTGAAGAGAAAGAATGCATGAATTGATTTATTTTACTTTGCGTTTCTGCCAGCCTTGGCTATTTGCGAAGATGAGAATGAAAGGTAATGAGATGAAGCAAATGAAGGGGCAATCACAAACACATAACACAAGTTCTATAGAGGATTTTACTGGCCATGAGTCCAGACGGTAGAGCCTGGTTAATCTGCAAAATGCAGTCCAGAATGTACTACGTGAAAGTGAGGTTGACATTTTGGTGTACTAGGTGGAAGGGTTACCCTTTACACACTCGTTTTTGAAGAGAAAAAAAAAACAGTTCATGCAATCTACATGATCAATGCAACAACAATATATCAAAGATAACTAAACAATCAGAATTGGATTGGAATAACGTAAAAATCAGAAGAATTTAATTGGGCTGTATAATACCCTTCCGAAAATATAGGTGAATGATAGCTATGAACCAGCATAACTGGTATATCAAAGGTACGTGTTACACTAAGTTAACAAGTATATTAATTAATTTCATCATATATGAAATGCAATGGATAATTTTTGGACAGTTTTTAACAAGTTTAATAAATGTATAGGAACAATAATCAATAATAATGATATATATATATATATATATATATATATATATATATATATATATATATATATATATATATAACAATAATAATAAAATTGTTTCTAAATAATAATTGATTCTCTCTGCTGATTATTTTAGAGGCTATCGTTATCAATCCACATTGTAGTTTATTGCATAAGGCGCTATCTGTCATTATTTCTGTGTTGATTCCCCCTCCCCCATTTGTCTGAATTGAAGTAAAATCAATATAATGATACCAATTCTACAAAAAAACTAAACAAAATAGTGTTAAGCAAATTATCTACTAAATAAATTAAACCTTCACCACTACGTGAAGTTACTTCCAATCCCTTGTTGAACCCTTCCGTCACGTCGGGTGTCCGGTTCAACTAGGAGCTAAGCGTGTGCCAGCTGCAAGTGGAGCGAAGTGGAGTGTTGCCACAATATGAGGGCACAATTTCCCTTTCCAAGGGGCAAAATTTCCCTTTTTGGACCAATTTTTCCTTTCACCTAAGCAAATTATATAATAATAATAGTAATAATAATAATAATAATTAGTAGTAGTAGTAACATTACTAGTGGTGGTGGTGGAAGCAGTAGTAGTACGTAGTTAAGTATTCCGTTGAATTCGTTATTCGTTTGAATAAAAAACTATTTTTTAAAAATTTCACGTTTCAGTTTCATCACTTTCTTGGTCAGGAATCCATTTAATCGTTAATCATCATCGTTTCTATTTATCCAAAGATGCATAAAAGCAACGTACAATAAACAAATAAACTTAAAGGAGCAGAAACAAGTAGGAATAGCAAAATAAATAAATAACATAAAAATGTGAATATGAAATTCAAAATTAACATAAACTGTAAAAATGTTGTAAGATGACCTCAAAATTTCCCTACAATTGTGGTATTTTTCATCGAAATTCCCTTTTCCCTTTTGGCTAAAATTTCGGTCCGAATTTTCCTACGAAAGGGAAATTTCCCTTCATGTGGCAACACTGGCGAAGTGATTCAGAATACCTGCTCTGATATCTGTAGACTGGCAGAGGCGTCTCGTGAACGCATGCGGTGCATGCTGCGCATGCTTCAATTGTGGGAAAAAGGACAGCTTGCTCTGAGACGACATTCATGAGCATTTCTACATTCTAATTTCTTCATATAGGAGAAGTATTTACTTTACACGAGAGCTCTGAACTAAGCTTATATTACATTCTTGTATCGGCAGGCACGTATCCAGGATTTCCTTTCGGGGGGGCTCAACACCATTTTTTAAGGGGTATAGTAAGAACCTCACAATTGTATTTTCAAGACCAGTGGTGGCAATTGGGTTCCAAAAAAAGGGGGGGGGGGTGCGGAGGGCGTTGCAAAGAAAGTTTACTTTCTCTTGGCAGACAAGGTTTAACATTAAGAGGCCATAATGTTGAGGCAAGAAAATAAAAAATGGGGAGCAACTATCGCCACTGTAAGGCTGTCATTTTAATCAGAACGTGAAATCGGAACATTTTTTACCACTCGACTCCTCTGTTTCCATGCATTAACATTGTGTGCCGGAACCATCTCAGTATGTGTGTTTGTCCATTTCTTCTCATCTGGCATAAAAACATCTATGGTGTCTCTGAGTGTTTTTACGAAGCTGTTACACATGCACGGGATGGACAGTCCACTCGACAACGCGAGATTCAAACTGGACGCAGACAGTTCTCGAGTATTTCTCTCTGATTCGAACCTGAACACCACTAACGTGTCTTGTCCTCCCATGTTTGCAGCTCGTATAAAAGCCAAAACCCACCAAATTATTCAGATTCAGGCCTTAGCACTCTCAAGTGTTCAAAAATGCCTGTCACAGCTTCCGCTGTCTTGTCATATATCGGCACGAAACAAAGGAAGTCTACTCGAATACAGGTGGATCACGAAACAATTAATGCACAGTGAAAACCCTTCCGTTCCCAACACATCTAATGTTTCGTTTCCCAGTATGATCAAATGCTTACTCATTTATCTCCAGTGACGTGCCCAAGGGAGGGTTGGTGAGGTTATAACCCCATTTGACCCGGTATTCCTTTTTTTTTAAAAAAAAAAAGCAACGTCAAAGACAGAAAAAAATTGCCAAATCAGGACTGACCACCAAAAATAGTATGCGTAACCCCTCTCCCTTCCAAAAATCCTGGGCACGCCACTCTTTATCTCGGACATATTTTCTTTTAAAATCAACTCACCAGAAGTTTTTATCATTCCGTATTGGAGATTGAAGTAAGATGCGTTCTTCCTGCAGGTTTGGATATGATCCTTTAGGGTGCTGTCGTCTGCCTGCCTTCACACCTAACCTTAACAAGGCCCTAATTTTCCATCCTTGTGACTTGGATTTTCAAGACTTAGGAAGGTTTCAGACTGAAGGGACACGCAATACATGTCAATTGGAATGGACCAATCAACAGCAACGTTTCACACCGTAGCGACACAAAAGGCCGCACAAACCTAATTTCGACTTGTGAAATCCTCAGGCGACACGGTGTGAAATCTCCCTTATTAGGCCACTGTCATTGTCACCTCGAAGTAGTAGCTCTTGTTGACCACAGAAGAAATAAATTCTCCTCAACCGGTGGGAATGCTCCTCAGTTTTCTTCTCTCTCCTATATTTTCTGTGCTTGTTCACTATACAGGCAACACCTTACGATTTGATATACTACACAGGACATGTACTATGCAGACATTTTAACGAAAAATCGGTTAAGTCAAGGATGGCTAGGTGGCTCAGTTGGTAGAGCCTGCAATTTCCGCCTAAAATGTCTACATATGCAACATCTTCCTTTCTCTTCTCCACATTCATAAAACTTTCGGCTGTCTCTTTATGGTAGTTAAGTGTTTCAATGTGTTTCGAACCCAGTAGGCTTAAACAAAAGTTGTTTTTTTTTTACCATGAAATTCTCGGACTGCATATACGAAATTTAGTTCTGGCAAAACTAAATCATCACTCAAAACTTTGATTTTCAATTGATCTATGCAGCTTATTTCTGTTTTAATAAACCACTCCAATATCCGGTACTGCTGAAATATTCACTTCAGAGAGAGAGAGGCCTTGATCTGTTCGGCCCTCGAACCGAGCTAGCACTACTCTGAGGCCCCGGAAGTTCTGCTGTCGTCAATGTCTTCATTTTCGAATCACTATATCTTATAAAGCAACCAGAGGACGCTGACTGATATGATCACCAATCGACTGTATGAATTGTTTTACCTCTGAAATCTCATTAACCGATTCTTTGTACAGATCAACCGAAAAATTGAATCCGCGAATTTATATGCTCATTATATTCTAGAACGTTCCGCAGATAAAACGATTCGTTAATATTGCCAGTAGTTGACTCCTTGTCTCATTCAAAAACGTACCCTCTCCCGCCTTCCAGAGATTAGAAATTACAACGAATAACCCTACGTGTGGCGCTACCTTTGTTGTGCAGCTTCAAAATGCTGACAAGTCTCTACATAGTGCTCAAGTGAGCTGCGACAATACCGAAAGCGCAAGAAAAGTTTACGTGCAATATTATCAACAACAGGGTTATAGAACATTCTCCGTCTTGCCTCGATAATTTTCTATCTCCTTAAATCATCGTCACATTATTCAAAAAGCCAAAAACCTAATTTTATCTAGTGTAAAATAGAAAATTTCCTTGGGGGGGGGGGGGGTCGAGCAACCTGAACCCCACCTTGGATACGTGCTATTAACAATAACAGGGTTATAGAACATTCTCCGTCTTGTCTCGATAATTATTTCTCCCAAATTATCATCACATTATTCAAGAAGCCAAAATCCTAATTTTATCTAGTGTAAACAGAAAAAAATCCTGAAGGGGGGCTCGAGCCTCCTCATTCCCACCTTGGATACGTGCTATTGACAACTATTGACAATAATAAGGTTATAGAACGCTCTCCGTCTTGTCTCGATAACTATTTCTCTCAGATTTATAAATTTATTATCTTTATATTATTCAAGACGGCAAAAATCTAATTTTATCCAGTGTAAATTGAAAATTTTCCTGAGAGGGGGCTCGAGCCACCTCATAGCCACCTTGGATAAGTGCTATTAACAATAACAGGGGTATAAACATGCTCCGTCTTGCCTCGATAATTATTTCTCTCCTTACATTATTTTCACATTATTCAAGAAGCCAAAACCCTAATTTTATCTAACGTAAACTGAAAAATTTCCTGGGGATAGGGTCGAGCCCCCTGTGCCCCATCTTGGATACGTGATATTATCAATAACAGGGTTACGGAACATTCTCCGTGTTGCCTCGATAATTATTTATTTCCTTAAATTATTGTCACATTATTTTATTTCACACCACAAGAAACCAAAAACCTCATTTTATCTAGTGTAAACCTAAAACTTTCGGGGGGGCTCGAGCCCCCAAAGCCCCCCTCTGGATACGTGCCTGGAAGTGCCCCACCTAGTGGTTGCATGACCTTGTCGCTGGTGGTGGGGCTTGCGTGCTCTAAAGATCCTCTAGGCTATGCTGGCGGTAGCACAGCTACCGGTAGGGTCACCCATGCCAGACAGACTAGAGGGGAGGAGCCAGACAAAGAAGCAACCAATCGGTCAACGGCTCTGACGACGGATGAAGATACATAAACATCCCAACGGCGAAGGAGGTGGAAGAACCAAAAATCCTCTGCCTTGAGGAAAGGGTGTTGACCCAAAGGCTAAGGGAGTAAACCCTGAAAGAAAATCCTGGTCCCCCAGGTTGGGGGTTGGGCGTGGGGCCAACACCCCCACCCTGGAAAAAATTATCTCGTTAAAAGTAATCAAAGAGCCATCCCCAGACGGAAACATCTGACGACGAACTGGCGAAAGAAAAGGACAATGATATATGGAACTTGGAATGTATGGAGTTTAAATGGAAAAGAGGTAGAAATTGTCTCTGAAATGAAAAAAGACAGGAGTGAAATACTTGGCAGTAACAGAAACTAAGAAGAAAGGACAGGGATGTATAACATTAGAGGATGGATATATGCTAATATATAGTGGAGTACCAAGATCTGAGAGGGCAAGAGCAGGAGTAGGTTGTATCATTCACAAGGACAATATTAAAAACATAACCAACTGGACAGCTATTAACGAAAGAATTATGATAGTATCCATCAAAGACGATAACCATGAAAGGAATTTAATAATAGTGTATGGACCTAACGAAGACGAAACAGTTGAGAAAAGAGAGACTTTTTATGAAGAACTCCAGAGTACCATAGATGATATCACAATAGGAAATATCATCATTCTGGGAGATCTTAATGCAAGAGTAGGCAACAATCCAGAAGAGGCTGAGATGGTTATTGGCAAATTCGGTGAAGAACACTGTTCAGACAATGGACAAAGACTGATAAATCTTTGTATTGCAAATGACCTTATAATTACAAATACAAAAGTCGACCATAAAAAGATACACCTGTATACAAGAGCTGAACCCTCTAAGAACGAAAAATCAATAATCGACTACATAATCATAAACAGAGACCAAATGAAATATGTAAGAGATGCAAGAGTTTGGAGAGGCCCGGAAATTGGCAGTGACCACTATCTTCTTACAATGAAATTAGTAACACAAGTTAAAGAATAGAATCTTAAGACAAAGAAAAAGCATGTGTCAGAATCCCTCAAAAGTTATAAGTTGAAGGAGAAGAAATATCAGGATATCTATAAAGAGAAAGTCAAGGATAAAATAGATAAGCTAGGGACAGGAAGGGATACAATAGGTTTGGAAGAAAGTTGGATGAATTTCAAGAAAATAGTGCTAGATGCAACAAAGGAAGTATGTGGCCCATACATAATAGGAATAAAGAAGAAGAGGACCCCATGGTGGACAGAGGAAGTAAAAGAACAAGTGAAACAAAAGAAACAAGCATGGCATAAATATTTAACAACAAAAGACAAAGAAGACTACCAAAAATACAAGTTGGAAAGACAACGCACTAAAGAAATGGTCATTCTTGCAAAGAAAGAAGCATGGGAAGAATTTGGTAAATTTATGGAAAATAATTATGAAGAAAACAAGAAACTCTTTTATAAAGTGTTAAAAAATATGAGGAAAGATAAAGAATGTCCACTGAAATTCATCAAAGATAAAAATGGGAAAGTGTTAACAGAAGAAACAGAAGTTATGAATAGGTGGAAGGAATATTTTATGGAATTGTTAGAAGGTACAAATATGGAGGAACAAGCTGATGAAACAACTCTAGAAGTTATATTGGAAGAAGATGACACAATTAAGGAAGAAGAACTTAATAATGCCATAAAAAAGGTAAAAATCGGTAAAGCTGCAGGTCATGACAGGATTACACCAGAAATGGTTAAATATATGGGAAGTACAGGAAATAAATTATTACTCCATACTATTAACCTTGCTTGGAAATACAAAAAGACACCAAAAGACTGGAGAAAAGCAGTGATCACACCAATATTCAAAAAAGGAGACAACCGATTATGTTCAAATCACAGAGGAATTTCATTGTTGAGTGTCCCAGGTAAAATCTATGCAAGAATATTGGAATACAGGCTCAGGCAAGAAATTGAACACCAACTAGAAGAAAGCCAAAGTGGATTTAGATCAAATCGAAGCTGCCAGGACTTAATTTTTACACTAAGACAAATATCAGGAAAAGTGATAGAATATAGAATATAATAAAGAAAAAATCGTATGTGTTTTATTTGGAAAAGTCATTTGACAGGGTACCTTGGATTAAACTATGGGAAGTGCTTCAAAGAAGAAAAGTGAATGATAACCTGATCACTAGCATACAGAGCTTTTACAATAACTGTTGTAACTACATCCGTACAAGTAACATAAAATCTGATGAATTTTATACATCAACTGGAGTAAGACAAGGCTGCATTTTAAGTCCACTTCTGTTCATAATTTTAATTGATGAAATTACAAAAATTTGCAAAGAAAGATTAAACCCTTTACTGTTGGGAATTGGCTCATGAGACCTATACAAATATCAGAACTAGCTTTTGCAGACGATCTCGTTTTATTTGCTAAAACTGAAAAGGACCTACAATATAATTTAGATGTATGGAACAGAGAACTACAAAAGGTAAATATGAGAATTAACACCAGTAAAACAAAAACAATGATAATAAGTAGAGAACATAGAACTCATACCATTAAGATAGAAGACGAGAGCTTGGAACAAATAACAAAGTTCAAGTATTTAGGGTCTATAATAAGCAGCAGTGGGAAAATAGATGAAGAAGTAAATAATAGAATTGCTGCAGCAGGAAGATTATATCATGCTCTAAATAGAAACTTCATAAATAAAAAGGAAATTACGAAGAAGACAAAGTTGACAGTTTACAAAACAACGTATGCACCTACACTAATTTACGGGTGTGAATCATGGCCACTAACAACTAATTATTCTAGCAAACTTGAAGCAACTGAAATGAGATACCTAAGAAGAATAGAAGGAAAAACAAAACGAGATAGAGTAAGGAATCAGACAATTCGAATGAGCCTTAAGACCCAACCTTTACAACAACAAATAGAAGCGTCGCAGTTGAGGTGGTTTGGTCATGTCCACAGAATGAGTGAAGAAAGGATACTTAAAAAGATATGGCAAGCTAAAGTAGATTGAAAGAGACGAAAGGGAAGACCAAGGCAGACCTGGGACGGCTGGATGGAAGAAGTTTTGAGGAGAAGAGGATTGGATACCAACAGGGCAAAAATGTTAGCCAGAGACCGAGAAGGTTGGAGAGCTCTTTGCAAAACCTCTACACCTGACGGTAGAAGAGGATCGACTAAGTAAGTAAGTAAGTATCTGAAGTGACGCATGCATCAATTGTGGGAAAATAATTATTACTTTATTTCACTTCAGATCCAAGAAATGTAATATAAGCTTAGTTGAGCGCTCTCGTGTAAAATAAATACTTCTCGTATATGAAGAAATTAGAATGTAGAAATGCCCATGAATGTCTTCTCAGAGCAAGCTGTCCTATTTCCCACAATTGACGCATGCGTTCACGAGACGCCTCTGAGACTGAGTGGCGTAATACCTGCACTGTGCCATCTATCGGCCTTTCCATTAACCAAACCTTTCTTACTTTAAGCGAGAGAGAAGTCAAAATTCTACACAGGGCTATAGTGTGGAGGAGTGTTGAACTGATCATACCACCTCCAATATGACCGAGATCGACAAAGTGTGACATGTGAGAAATTTACAGGATCTTTTAGTTAGTAGACAGAAAGAGAAAGGGAGGGGGGAGAGAGAGAGAGAATGGAAGACAGAGAAACACGCAGAGAAAGAATTGTGGAAAGAGATGCACAGTAAAGGAAAGAAAAAGGAGGAACGAAGAAAAAAGAGGAGAAGGATAGAGATGCAGATTTAGAAAGAGATAGAGGAAGAGAAATAAAGAGAGACAGAGAAAGAAAAAGAGAAAACAGAACAATAAGAGGGTATATAGAAAAAGAAATAGACGGAGGATAGGAATGAAGAGAGAGAGAGAAACAGGGAGAGAAAGGCAGAAAAAGAGAGAGGAAAAGAAAAAGCAAGAAAGAGAGGAAGGCTGGGGGAGAATAGAAGGAGGGAAACCGAAAGAAAGATATTCATGGAATATTTTAGTTGTTTCAATTGTAAACATCGTGCACTCACAATACAAGGTATAAGTCGACGTGCCTTTCGTGCTGTATATATTCATTATAATCGCAAAGGCTAACCGAAATGTTACATGAAATCCTTCCGTTTAAAGTCCTACCTGTTAGATTTTTGGAAGCATTTATAGAGTTTATGCTAGGAAAAATGTTAAAGGAAACTCTTCCGTTTAAAGCGGGCTTTCCTAATAATGTAACACCAACAATCCACATTTTTCACAGGAAACAGCGTAGGAAATTTTACACTAATCTAACCTGTGTAATAGCCAAAGAGATTAAGGACAACAAGCAGAAGATAAGTCTTGGCAGTGAGAAGAGATGAGCAGAAAGGAACACAAGAGGGAGAGAGCATTTGTAACGGCAAAGTAATAAGTAACTGCGAAAGTAATCATTCTCGAGGACTCGCTTACCACGGCTGGGCCTTACAGTAGAACCAGACTATGACGTAGACGGCCGTCTGCAGGAGGATGAAGGTGGCGATGGAGAGCAGCGGGACCAGGCTCAGCAGGTGGCGCGTCGGTCGCCGCTGCACCAGCACCGAGTGGGCGCCCACGTTGCCGAAGGTGATCATGGGAAGAGCGATGAGAGCGAAGTCCAGGATGAAATACTGATTGTCGTGGGGCTCCGTCGCTATCTGCAAAGGGAACAGTCAAAACATTCAATGCAAATGAATCGAACAAAAATTGTTTTCAAGCATGAAACTTTTTTAATTTTTCATATGAATAAACAATGATGCGTTTCTACACAGGTTATCTCTAACAAAGTTTTTTAGAAAAAAGATGTTAAACTGTATAGTTTTAAATTATAATATTGCAAAGTTACCCATACATAATGCTTTGTTTGAGTTTAAAAAAAAATTAAGTCCACTTATGTACAGATAGCTAATCGGTACTGAAGCTATAGTGCCTTAACAGGTCATCGACCCGAGATCCCTTGAATTGCACCTACGTTACCACTACGCCATTGGGCAGCCCCCCCCCCCAAGCATATTGCAACATGTCGTACAGGTAAATGGGGGATTTGGAAGAATGACCCCCACACGTTCACAATCAGGGCCATTTGTAGAGGTGATGTGATGAGCATCACGCTCCGATCATCTTTTTTCTCCCAAGTATCCACATTTTAGTGGCTGGGTGAACCCAGAGTCATATCGATCTCGCCACCGAAGTTCCCGGGTTCGAATCACAGCGTGGGCACGGATGTTCTTTGTGTCTTTTCAACAGTTTCATCATATTATCACTCATTCTCATCGTAGTGATTAACCAAAATTGAAACATTGTTGACACTAAATAACAAATACAAGATATGCAAAATAATCACAATCTTCATTTGTAATTATCTCTAATTTCTGCATCACTATATGAAATATCCTCGCATCACATGTCCTACTCCAGATGTTTCCAAACTTTTCCGTTTCACGGCGCCCCTATTCAACATTTTCCCTCAGCGACAAGTCCGAATGTAGGCCTCTCTAACACTTGCAACACTCAGTTGCACCTTTCATCAAAGTGGGAAAAGCACCAAGGTAGAAATTTATTTTTAGAACACAAGGGAGCATAGTAAAATTTTATATCTTGAGTCAGTGATAAAAACTTTATATACATTTCTTTTCCAAATCTTAAAATTGAAATTGAATTAAAAATATTTTGACCTTGTTCTCAAATTCACACTTGAGTCCACTATTTAAATAGAAGCTGGGTTCGACTTGCTTCCTTTCCAGAAACATCTATCGCTTTGTTGATGAATAGAGTTCCTTGCCTTTTTGTACTTCTTAATGGCGACCCTTCCTGGCAACCCTTATCCATGTTTCCTCGCTACAATTTCACCATTTCAGAAGTTTTCCTTAATGTCTGGGAGGGCAAGTGCCCCTTCCCCCCCTGCGAGTGCCCTTGCATTCTAGAGACTCACCCAGAAGACGATGAGGACGCTGACGAACTGCAGGAAGCAGGTGGAGACGCCCAGCTTGAAGGCCTCGATGGAGGAGACGAGCGTCGAGCGTCCCTGGCGGATGAGGTCGGGGACGCAGGCGACGCTCTCACGGCGAGAGGTGAAGGGCGCCGCCACCGACGCCTCGGCCACGGACAGGGAGATCCCCGCCTGAGCCGTCTTCAGGGCGCCGCAGTCGTTGCAGCCGTCGCCGCACATCGCCACCTGGCGCCTGCAACGGGAATTATACGCACTTGTTATGTTTCATCCAAAGAAGTACAAGGAGGAGATCGTGACAGGTACATTCAACGAACGAAATATCCACTCTACAACTTCATAACCTTTCTCTTCGCCGTCAACTCTCAGATTTAACACTACTCTTCAGAATCATTAATGGACAACTTTTCACCAGCGAACTCTTGCCACTTCTTAATATCAGAATCCCACGTCCCAACAGTAAATGCAACAACTTCTTTTACATTAAATCTTCAAGGCTATCTTTAGAACATAGATCACTTCTCTACATGCTACAAACCATTTACAACTCATTAAAAGACGCTCCGGGCTTCCATTTATCAAAGCAGACTTACAGAACGGCGTGCATAAAGCAGCTGAAGAGCAAATAATATTCTTTTTGCCCTAGTTGTTATTATTCTTGTTATACATATATGTATATGTGTATGTATGTGTTCATCTTATTATTTTGTTTATTTCTTTTCCGGTTGATACTCTGATGTAAAATGGATTTTTCTGTATTCATGAATTTTCAAATAAATAAATAAAAAATAACTACCTTAAAAGAATTATCTCCGAGAGACCTGAAAAAATCAAATATATTTTCATTCAGTGACACTGAGAAGCCCAAAAGAATCCCACGCTCTTTCAGATTTTAAAAATATATTTACAACATTTCCCGACTTATGTCATCATAAGTGAATTTCCTTGAAGGGTGGATTTCGAAATTATTGTCACGTCAGATCATAGGCTATTTATTTCCGTCACGTAATAAGAACATTAACCAAAACAAAATCGAAAACAAGACCTTAATACTAGGAAAAAAAATGTCTGTTAGAAACTTCCTAAATCAACTGCTAAAACTAATGCTGTCATAGACTACTAACAACAACTAAAGCTGTACTCTCTCTGAGGATAAAATCTTCATACCCTAGTTAAACAGCTGAGGCTGTTAAGGGGCACTCAGCACACGTAAGGGCAAACACAGGACAACATGATTCCACAGATTCCATGGACGTGGGTCCACGCGCCAGACCCTCGTTAGCCTGCAAGAAGAAACGGTGTATACTACGCGGACGTGAGGTTGACTTTTGGGTGCCTACTCAGAAGGTCACCTCCTACACCTCCAGATTTCCTTGATTTCCGAGTTATACGACGCACGGTTTTAGAAGCGATATCGGGCGGAGCCACGCAGAGGGTGTGTGTGGCGACCAGCCAATGGCAGGAGTGCAACGTTGTACAGTTAGGAAACAGGCGCGCGAGTTAAACGCCGTGTTCTGTATTTTTCTTGCGCGTAAGAAGTTTTCATAAAACTCGCCACTTTAAGGTTCATCATAAGATGGGGCACGACATTTTGAACCTGACTGTCCAAGTCCCATGAATTTCCGTCGCCTACAGCCGGAGTTATCGTTTCTCGAAGAAACACGGGAAACAACACGTCTCCACACACACATACACAACGACCCTTTCGTTTTCCTTCCATTTTCCATCTGTTGTTTTTTTCGTTGCCACCGTGTTGACCCCGATGAGTTGCTGTGTCTTGGTAAAGCTATGGGTGTCAAATTCGGCTGAATATGCACAATGACCTTTCATTGTCTTGTGTGTTCACAAACTTTGCGAGTCTGGGTCAGTTTTGAGTTCAACGTTTTCATAACAATGGCGGTGTAAGATAATTTTACTCGTACGGCATGAAGAACAGTTGTGAGAGGATTCAATACACCCTTATTGATTTGATTTATTTTACTTCGCTTTTTCTGCCACTTTTGGCTAATTTACGAAGATGGGGATGAGTTTGATGAAATTGATGAATGGACACTCACAAATATCCATGCCCAGGTCTGGATTCGAACCCGGGACCCCTGGTGTCGTAGCGCGATGTGCAATACAGCCCTTACCCTCGATAGTTGTGCAATAATGTGTGTGTTGCGTGAGTGTTATTTAATAATGTCGCACCGGCGCCATTGTGGAGTGGTTAACATATTGCTCTACGACGACAGGAGTCCCGGGTTCGAATCCAGACCTGGGCATGGATATTTGTGAGTGTCCATTCATCAATTTGTACTTGATACATAGTCTGAAGAAGACGTTGCTAGAAGGTTGAAACGTTACGTTTAGTTTATGTTTTATAATAAAATAAATTTCTGCCTTGGTCAGGATATTGAGTTTTTCATATGGAAACAAGGCTTAATGGTGATATAATCCTGTGTAGAATTCTTCACTATATATTTAATTGTACTCAAATATCACGTGCATGCATTATACCCACAAAAAGCTGAATATTGGACACAGCGAATTATCTGTGTTTCCCTTCCGCTAGCAGTTGGTTTGGCAGCAGCGCGACAGCACTGGCTGCGTATTGGCTGAACTTATGTTCCTTCTAAGAGCGTACGCCGTTTTTTTATAGTGTTAAAGCTGAATAATAACAGCAACAATAATGGGAAGAAGAAGAAGAAGTATGGTGAATAAAATGATAATGTCATGTGTTATGCATAGTGAACATATTTAACTAACTTCTCAGTAGAAACCCGGCTACAAAGGTCTTTGTAGAAGGTTCAAGCTGTGGAGAAAGCGTTCCATCATTTAGAGGTAGGAAGGAGTTCATCCAAAGGTAATTCGGGCTTTTTGTTCTCTCCTCTGGGACGATCGAGAGGACTGAAGACGCGAATCATCCATCATCTTCATGTCACGGATCCCGTTTGTGGAGTTACCTTCCTCTCGCTTTGTGGATCAATTCCTCGCACGCATCGCTTCCCTAATAAAGTTATGTGTCGTGGAATAACTTCTTGCAGACGCTGAAACTGTCATCGGAAATCACGAATTCCCTCACGAAAGGAGTCCGTCAAGCTTTCACTTGGATCGGTGTCTATGCTTGATATCCTCTCCTTGCTGAAGGCACCATGTCATATGTTGGAGCTGTGTTTGCGTCCACCGATCTCCGTGACGGATTGGTTAGCATATCTCGCTATCTACCAGGTGTTTCGGGTACGGATCCTGGAATGGGTGTCCCTTCAACAATTGCATTATATCATCACTCATCCTCGTCGGAGGAGAAGCAACGCTAAATAAGAAGAAGAAAAAAAAGCGTTCAAAATTTCATGAGCCTTGGGAGTCGACTGTGAGACACTTCTTTTTAATTGTGACATCAGATCACAAATGCGCCAATTGACACAAAAGGGCATTTTTGCTTTGACATTGCGGCATCCAGCATATGCAAAAAAGCCATTCCATAAAAACACGTACGATGCAAGAGAAAAATTAATGAGAATATTCATGGACAATTTGCCGAGCAATACTAGTGCATTTCACTGCATCGTAAATTGATACGTTCTTTTATCTGATGTATTGCATGTTTATAATGTCTAAATTAATGATGTAAATAGTCAGGGTTGTAGTCGAGGGTATACGGTGGTATATGCCGTATACCCTCTGATAAATCTAACTCATTAAAATATACCTTCTACTTTCGTTTCATTTACAGGGTGGCCCAAAAGTAGGTAAGGTATACGGTATATACCACTGTCGGCCTGGCATTGTTGTCTGTAAGTTCATTTTCAGATATCTTGGATGGCTGAAAGTACACAGTCGTAGTACTGCCATTTCGAACACTTGCGTGACTAAAAATTGTTCATTAATTGTTTATGAATAAAGTCACTGGTACCGTATACCTACTTTTGGACCACCCTGTATAATTATACATGTAATTTGGCCATTACTCAAGCGAGCTTATTACGGACAAATACTTGTGGTTTCACTTAATTTGGAACCCTAATGTCGAGAAAGCCCACCAGTTGATCAATTTAAGCCTCAGAAATATATGAAGGTATGACTTCAAAACCAATTTGCTGCAAATTACTAATTTTAGAGATTGTGCAAAACGTTCTTGTATAGTTCGTATAGTCACGTATCAAAAGATGCACTTTGGAGGAAGGAACAGCTCCAAGGAAGGTTTTATTGTATAATGTAAGTAGTGACGTCTCCAAAGTATTTTTTTTTTAAGTTTTACATTTTTAGTGTTGTTAACAGTATTATTAGTTATAAACAACATACAAACTGACAATTCACAAAAAGCAACACCAACAAGACAATAAAATACAAAAATATGTACAGTATCACTCACGTTTAATGTAACCACTAAAATATGCGCTTCATATTTTTTAAATGCATTCTCCATTGTAATATGCCTCATTTATGCCAATTATGGGTATATCATCATCATTTTCATGAGTATTCCATCATCAATGGCCGTTTTCCAGAAGTTAAATTATTTCATCCACACATTCAATAAAAACACAATCCAAAGTTATGGAAAAATGGTCTCTACTTAACGCATACCATCTGAAAATTTTATGATTACAGCACTGTCAATAGGAGATAAATGTTTAACTTTTTACTTATGCTGAATTTGTGTTGTGTATTGTATTTGTGTGCTGTGTGAATTTGTATAGAGGTGCTGTAAATAGTAGAACTAACTAACTAACTAACTCTCTAGCCTTCTTAAACCCGAAGGTTCATGGCTGCAGCAACACAGGCCTTCCATCTGTCCCTATCTTCAGCAAGATCTATATACTCTTTTCCATCCCTACCGATTTCCTTTAGGTCCATCTCAACCTTGTCACTTCATCTTCGTCTTGGTCTTCCTACAGGTCTCTTACCATCAGGTTTCCCAACAAGAATCCTGTAAACTCCTCTTTCCTCTCCCATTCGTGCCACATGGCATACCCACCCAAGTCTTCTTGATTTAATTATTCTAATAATATCTGAACATGAATACAAATTCTAAATTATGTAACTTTCTCCACTCATCTGTCTCCTCGTCCCTTTTAGGTCCAAATATTTTCCTAAGGATCTTATTTTCAAATACTCTCAATTTATGTTCCTCTTTCAATGTAAGGGACCAAGTTTCACACCCATATAATACTACAGGCAAAATTACTGTTTTGTTTATTCTAACTTTTAGTTTCTTAGATATTAAACGAGAAGACAAAAGTTTATGAAGCAAGAAGTAACATGCATTTCCTGACTTAAGCCTACATTTTATTTCCTCTTTAATATAATTTTCATTTGTTAGTTTTACTCCTAAGTATTTGAATTTGGAAACAGGTTCAAACGACTTGTTATCAATAATTAGATTTTGATTATTACCTAACACTTGGTTTAGGCTTGTAAACATATATTTAGTTTTCCCTTTGTTAATTTCCAAACCTATCTCTTTAACAGTTTTGAAAAATATTTTAGCATTATTCTTAATTGTATTTATATCATCCCCTAATAAGTCTACATATCTGCATATGCTAACAACTGAGTCACACCATTTAATTTTAGTCCTTCTTTAGTTTCTTTTACCTTCCTAACAGCATATTAAAAGGCAAAATTAAAGAGCAATGGAAATAATGCATCTCCTTGTTTTAACCCATCATGAATTGTAAATTTGTCAGACACATTAATACCCACACGAATTTTACTTTCTATTTCACTGGTGCATACTTTTATCATACTAACAAGCTTTTTAGGTATTCCAAACTCGACTAGTATATTATATAATTTATCTCTTTTGACCGAATCATATGCTTTCAATGAATAGCTGATGGACATTTTGATTATATTCCCACTTTTTCAAGTGTCTGTCTGATGTGAAAAAATTGATCTGTAGTTGATCTGTTTAAATCCACAGTGATAATCACCTATAATTTCATTAGCATATGGGGTTAGTCTTGTTAAAAGAATGTTAGATAATATTTTATATGTTGTCGAGAGTAAAGAAATTCCACGGTAATTATTGCAGTTCATTTTATCACCTTTTTTAAACACAGGAACAATTATGGATTCCTTCCACTGTTGGGGATTTCTTTTTTATTCCATATTAAACAAATTAATTTATGAATTTGACATATTAACGAATTTCCACCATATTTAATTAACTCAGCTGGTATTAAATCAATGCCAGGTGCTTTGTTATTCTTTAGCCTTTTAATAGCATCTTTAACTTCAGTCAAGTTAGGTTCTGGAACTAAAGGTTCTGTACATAGTAGACATCATCAATATTCAGCACTGTAAATATCACATTAAATATAATAGGGTGCTAAAAATCCCAGTTGTTTGGTTAGGACTAAATGCTGGTTGGTTGCCAGAGCTTACCCGAGCGCCTGCAGCTCCTCGATGAGCTGCACCTTCTGCTGGGGCAGCATCCGGGCGAAAATCCTCCCCCTGTGTACCACCTTCCGGAAGAGATCGGCGTTGTGCTCTCGCATCAGCTGGAACACGTGGCCCTCGGCCGCGAATACGTACTGCTCCCCGTGGACGCTGTCCAGCTGCTGTTTGCCCGACTGGAAGAACAGAAAAGTCACTGGACAAAAATTGATTGCAATATACTAAATTAGTATATATTATGTAAGTTAATATATAATATAGTAAATCGTGTCTGTAGTGGCCAGACCTGATTAATGCTTGACGTTTAAGCACATTTCTCATGTTTTATTATTTTTATTAATAGGATTGCAATTAAGCCATACACTATTAGTGTTAATGCAAATAATGGCTTGATGTGGCATGTCGAAGGAGGGGGCCGTTTGCGCAATAAGGTCTGAACGCCGAAGGTGTTTTCAGAAGGGAATTTAAGATTGCGCAAGGTTTTTAATAAAAAATTATATTTCGGTAACTACGAATGCTAGAGTTACAAATTATAGCTCGATTTTTTTCAGTACAGTCTAGGCTACAAGCCTATGGACTGAAAAACACAATTTTAATTTACTATATAGAAGAAGAAGAAGAAGAAGAAGAAGAAGAAGAAGAAGCAAGTAAAAAAATCTTATCTTTTGAAAATAAATTTCAACTATTTCAAAATATTACTTGCATATTGACTGATATGTGTTCCATTCTCTTGGCAAGCATTGCGCACTTGCTGCCGATCTTTCGGAGAAAGAAAATAATTTGTAATGTCCAAGCCGTGATTTTTTCCGGTTGGAATTTGCCCCCTCCCCCAAATTTAGCCAGAATCAAATAAAACTTTACTAATTACATATATACTATGTCACAACCCATTTAAGGGTTAAAACCCCTGTCCCATGAGCATCGTCAGAATTTTTTGTAAGGAATCAGGTCCAACTTAATAATATAGAAAATTCTGACTGAGCACACCAAATATTCATGCTGCAGTTGTATGTCAACCAAAATTGGTATGTTTCTATAACCTATTCATTTACTGTCTCCTAAACATTCATTGCAGAAGAACACTGGAAGAAATTAAATAACGATAATGGCAATGTAGCCTCACTATGGAGTTCTCTTCTTCACAAATGTAGTAAGCCACCACCTTTGAAATTTAGATCAAGAATCTTTGTAGGGAGTAGGATAACATCATATTATTCACGGGATTCATTGTGTAACTGTTTTGGCAGCCGGTGATATTCATAAACAATTAGATCACGTACACACTTCTCTTTTATCTCTTTGCATTTTGAAACAACTTGGATGACTGGCTCAATTAAATTAGCGCCGCTTATTTCTTCCCTGAAGTCAGCAGAACGGGGAGACAAGAGGAAGCTCTCATGTCTTTGCAAAGCACACGGAGGGCAAAAGAACAAATCGCCCATGAAGATTGACGAGTCGGAATCGGGTACCAGCTTCACTCGTGCAAGCGGACGCGTGTGCTTCCGTTATGTCAGGCAATTTACAATTTTTCGCACTTTCTCTCCTAAATCCATAAAGCGACCTTTTTTCGCACGTAACCGCCGTGAGTTCGGATACCATGCAGTTTCGCGGAAAGAGCACAGAGTCCTATGGTCGCACGCACCCTTCCGGCCGAAGAGGAATTAGCACGAAGGCTCGAATGACGCTTGGAGACTTCCGCGTGCTCATCTCGCTCTCTCAGTAGAAGGCATTTCATAACCTCCTTCCTCGTTCCAGGCATCGGAGTTAAATTAGGAAGAGGCTATACATCTCACCTGGACAGTTTTCTAAGATTTTGCAAGTTGCAGAAAAGTGTGACTATGTGCAATTCAACAATTGATATGCTGATATAACAGTATACTGTCACAGGCTAGATGTTTTCCTAAGTCAAAAGTTCATTTACAGGTAGCATCTAGAATTTCTTATATTTATTCAAGAAAATGTAATAATGGGGATAATATGCCCAAGAAATATAAATAAAACGCGTAAATACGTTTTGGATTTGCACTAAAAGATAAATATATGTTGCATGTATCAATAATTATATTAAGATTAAATATCAACAGATCACATAATTTATTTGAAGGCCAGTCATTGATGATTTATCAGTAATTATCAGTGAGAAAATGATCCATAACTGTACAAAGGAAAATAATGGAAATTTTTAATGTTTCGCCTTTCACGGATAACTTATCGGCATAGAATTACTACAACAATACACCTTGTCTACTATTACTATGAACTATGTCATTGCTGGGTAGAAATTATTTCACATTTCAATGTCAACAATGTGCCATATTTCAATTTTCTTAAAATGTTCGAGTTTCCTCTATTTACAAACTAATGCCCTCACTAAACGAGTGCCTTTGTACATTAATGGTTTGTGGACAGATGAGAAGAACTCTCTTTCAGTACAAACTTTGAAAGCTATGTGTGTGAACTTCCACAACATGATATTTGAAAAGATGGATGTTCGAAGAAGATCCATTTATGGCAAAATATCAATGAATTACTTCTAATTCTGAACTGCTTGGTTGGACTGAAGTACATATTAGGGATGGCCAGATCCGGATAATCGCGGATCCGAAATCCGGATCCTAAAATTTTTCGCATCCGGATCCAGGACTTTCGGCTCCGGATCCGGATCCAGAACTTTCGGATCCGGATCCGTTTTGCCATCCCACATGAGCGCTTCTTTGGAAAGTAAGAATGTGTTTATAACATATTGTTACCTGCTAATATATATATATATATATATATATATATATATATATATATATAAATGTATATATATAAATGTATATATATATATATATATATAAATATTATACATACAGACACACACACACACACACACACATATATATATATAATATATATAATTTGTAATTAATACACTTACAAGGGAGGTCTAAGTCTCCTCCTCCGATTTCCATGAAACTTGGCAGGTGTATAGAGGGCCCAAAGGAAGAAATGTGTTTTTTTTTGTTTCGGCTAAAAACGATTTTAGGAGCAACCCCCCTCAAATGTCAAGATCAGGAGAAATTGAAGTGGGGATCTGACCCCAAAACCACGTAAATATGGCATAGGAAGAAACAGGGGGCATAGGGCCCCTCTATACACCTGCCAAATTTCATGGAAATCGGAGTGGGGACAGGCCCCCTAAAACAGTTTTTATCCGTAACAAACAAACACGTATTTCTTCCTTTGGGTCCCTCTATACACCTGCGAAGTTTCATGAAAATCGGAGGGGGACACAGGGGTCAAATGCCCACTTAAATTTGTCCTCATTTTGACATTTCAGGGGATTTTGTCCCCATAAACCGTTATTTAGCTGAAACAAACAAACACGTATTTCTTCCTTTGGGCCCCTCTATACGCCTGCCAAGTTTCATTGAAATCGGAGGGGGACACTTAGATAACCTCCCTTGTTTGTCTTACACTTTGTAATTATATAACACTGCATATATTATAATGTTGTTTTTTTTAATTTGTAAAACTGTAACTGTAGAACAATTGTATAATTTTTGTATAACATTTCTATCTTGTTAAATGTGTTAAAGGTTTCATCCTGGAATGGAATGTCTCACATTTATGTGTGTTTCCATTTCCAACACATTCGAATGAATACATATTCGTTTCAATGTCATTTACAAAATCATCTCTGACATTTTATGTTAAACAAGTAAGATTATTTTTGTGCACGAGTGTGTTAGCCGATGCGTAGCAAAGTATTTTAGGAACAACACTTGAAAAAGACATTTGAAGGACTAACTAATGAAAAATTTCTTTGTAATCGAAGATCGTAATACCTTTTAAGGTGTGGTAATATTATAATGGGATTGAGATACGAAACTCTCGGATCCGGATCCAGATCCGTAACTTTTGGATCCGGATCCGGAACCGTAACTTTTGGATCCGGATCTGAACGGATACGGATTTTTCGGATCCGGATCCGTTTGGCCATCCCTAGTACATATCACCATATTATGTAGGTAATTAAATATTTACTTTTTTAATTTTTAAACATAAGTACTTATGATGAAACAGTTTTTTATTTAAAATGTGTACATTTTGCCGTCCTACCGTTTTTCTTTCAGAGAAAGATTTTTTTTATTATTATTTTGATTTGCTTTATTTTACTACGCCCAGGCCGGGATTCGATCGTCGTAGCGCGATGTGCTAACCAACCACTCCGCCACGGGGGGCCGGCTTTCAGAAATAAATGAAATATGTCCAGTTTTGTTGTTTTAATAATCTGGTGACCTTACCTTTCTCCTCCATTGAATCAGATCGCTCTGTCTTCCTTATCAACAGCCTGAACAATCTCTCAATATTACTCTAAATTCCACGATAGACTCACTGTATATTTCGGGTAAAGTTAAGTTCTTATTTAGTATGAAAGATCAAGTGATAAATACCTTTCCGAGGAGGGCAGGGCCGTCGTCGTGCGGGGGGCAGAAGGAGAACTGGACGTGCTCCACGGCGTTCACGGAAGATGGCACAACGTGCGCTTGCACCACTATCACCTGTTCCCTGGGCTGCACCAGGAGACTCTCACGTGCGACGCTCAGCGCTGTCATCAGGTTGTCGCCTGTAGAGTGTGAGAGAGAGGTCATTGCTAGAAACACTTGGCAAATATTGTTTTCATTCAAGTTATACACGGAGTCTAGTCGTGACTGGGCTTCCAGTTCATTCAAAATACCATCTAATGACTTAGTAATATGCAACCCGCTTGGCAGTCGTGCATAGAACGGTTAAGACCTCACAGCCGGGATCTCATACTGAAAGTAGTGACGTGCTTCCTCAGTATCAATGCTTTCCATTGTTTCTGCGTGCTCTAAAAATAAATTACGTACTGCGTAGCTGCTACTAGGGCCTAGAAAATTTTTAATTTTCGAAAAGTTCAGGGTTATAACAGCAAAGAAAAAGAATTAGTTTTGACTCAAAAAGTAGAAAAATACACAGAACGAAAAATAATGTCGATCTCTGTGTTTGTATGCGTTGGTCACTTCTGTCTACGAATCTCTCGTTCTCTCTCTCTCTCTCTCTCTCTCTCTCTCACACACACACACACACACACTGTTAGGTGTACCAATGAAAATCAGCACATACCAAAGTAATATAATGATGAAGCCCTGAGGAAACGATAAGATTTAATTTGATTCAGTAGTTGACATCTAATTTATACGTGTCTAAACAAACCTGCATACATAAAGAATTGCTCTTTATTGCATATTAATTTGATCAGGTTACCAACTCTTTTAAAAACAAGAATTTAGGGGACCGACATCTCACGATGGGTGAGAACTACTACTTTAGAAGAAATTCTAAGCAGATGTAATTGTCGAGAATTTGGAATATAACATCGGATTTTCGAAACAAGTCGAATTTTCTAAAGCGATCTGGAAGTCGCATAACCATTGTACTGTCGGGAAGTTGAGAAGAGCTGAAGGTTACTCCAGGTTACTCGCTTCATGATTCGACGAGAAATATTGCGTAATTACACCAGAAGAGAGGAAAGCAATTAAGAATTCTCGGGTGAACGAAAGCGACGGAGAAGCAGTTCGTCTTCGGGAGAAAGCTCTCTCGCGAGGCTCCCATCTTCCGGTTTTGCTTTCGGACCGGTGGCCAATGGATCTCTGCTCACACGGAACTGGAAAGGTCAGCGTCCAGTCGGTGGAATCCGCGGCATATGTCATGTCATCCACTCGCTTTCGAGGTCGGACGATTTCTAGAAAGCGGAAAGATAGGCTCACGGATTCCTTCCTCCATAACAACGGATCATCTCGATGAAATATCGCCACCGGTTGCATTGCAGAGACGGCGGAGATCAGACACTGCAAATAAATTGCGGCTACTTGGAATTATAGCAACTCTCGCTCTTTCTTTCTTGAATGAAGGTTATTCGAAAAACAACTAATTTTGTTGAGCTTGCGGCGTAAAGTGCGAAGCACAAGTATTGCTCAAATTGTTCACATGGGCTCGTCAGAAAATTTTACGAGGGAGGTCAAGGCATTGACAACACTTGAAAAATAGAAACAATAATAATACTGAATTATTATTATTATTATTATTATTATGATCATTATTTTAACATAAACTTAAATATAAATAATAACAAGCAATTGTATTCCAAATTATCATTATTTATTATTGTTACTTACCAAAATTAATTTTATCTTGAGAACAGTGGCGTACCCAGGAAATTTGTAATGGATTATATTGGATTTTCAAGCAGTCACTTGTATTGTAAAGTAGTCTAAACACTTAGGCGCCATTTGGCCAAAGTTGGAGACTTCGTCACCAAATTATACCTCAATTAAAAACTAAAATGCTATTGTGTGAAAGACATAATAAACATGACACTTTGGTAGTGATAAATATTACATAAAAAATAGCAATTACAGTTTATTACAAACTCCTTGCTGGTCAACCACGTTTTCAAGAAAGCAGTCTCAAAATTTCCTCTTTTAATGTTCAGAGAAATGAGCAATGCAATGTCATTTCGTTGTCAAAATGTTGGTATTTGTTAAGTATAAAATATTTTAATCGCTTCTTACTCGTGTGTCATTGAGTATTTCTCACACAATTTGTTATATAAAAATAAGCGAGAATTTACAAGAAATATTTACCTAACTTTAACGATACAAAGTTAACAACCCCCCTCCCCATCCTGGTCTCTTGGGTCCTCACAGCTGAAGACTACTACCCACTTACCAGTTGGAATTAGTTTAATTCTAAGCAAGACAATATTTCTAAATACTATGCAATGGGAAATATGCTATGGCGTGCATGTAGATATTTAAAATGCTAAAATGACCGATAACGAAAGACAAGGCAACAATAGCCAAGTTTGTAGTGAAAAGTCACAATAAAATATTCACAGACTGTTTACTCAATGGAAAGCTTGTAACTTGTTTCGGAATCTTCAGACCGTTTCACAGATGTCTCCACTGTCGGCCGTTGGTCCAAGTAGTTGAATCAAGCAAGTAGGCCGCGACACAGAAACGTCTATTTTATGGAGAAAATTTAAAGGTCTCTCATTGTTTGAAGCCTTGTCGGATACAATGATTAACAAAACACGCCTTGGTTTGAAGGAAACGGTAAATGTCTAAAATGCTTTTGCGTTAAAGCACATTTTTCTTTTGTTTGCTTCATTGTGAGTGACTGCGAAAAGAAAGTTTACGAAAAATATTCATTTTTCAATTTTAATGGCTTGACCTTAAAAGCAGTGGTGTGCACATAAATTTTGTCAAAGGAGTGTTAAGACATCTTTCCTATATTTTAATCATACGTATTTGCAGAAATTGGTTGTAACAAGGACTTTTTTCTAACTAGAATTTAAGTTGCTTTTCAAGTGGTAGCTAATTCTTAGAGGTGACAAGTCAGACACTTCCAAATTAATTTTTAGATGAAAAGAGATAAAGGTCTGGTCCTTGAACTATCCTTGGTTGTTTTCAAAGCTCTGAACATGAAGGTAATAGTAGAGTGGGATGCATAAGAAAAATGAACGTCAAAAGACATGGATAATTTGCCGAGCAATACTCGTGCATCCCACTATACCAACCCTAACATAATTACCCTACAACTGGTATCAACTGATCTAATATTCCTCTTAATGTTAGTGACAATAGGTCTACAAGAGCATGCAATGTTAATCGGACAATATCCTTTGTGGACAGTGCGGTCAATATTCCAGGAAGCAATAATAACAATCATCCGATAACAGAATCATTCTCATATGTTACATTTTCTTAAAATTTGAAATTTTCTTTAGTTAAATATCTTGCAAATATAATTTCAGCACTATTATATTTATTTTTATTGATTCGTCCGTCAGTCTATTAAATATAATCTAATTACATATTAAAGTACTAGGAACCAAGAAATCACCATAAAAATCAATCCACCTTTGAGAGCTCTGTATCTTTCAATAAGGGGTTTTACTCCATGGCTAAGGGAATTGGATGAACTTAGATATAAAAATCCCTATGCAGATATACCAAGCCTTCTTCGTAAGTGATCACTGGTGGTTGATTCGTGGTAAATGGCTTGAATTTGTTTCTGTTTCTCTCTCTCTCTCTCTCTCTCTCTGTCTCTCTCTCTCTCTCTCATACACACACACAGCACACAACGTTTCAGAGACGTCTCCGTCTTCAGGGTTATGTGATCATATGTAGGAAGTCTCGTAGCACAGTATGAGTTTGGGGAAAGCAGTCAATATGGGCGGCATTGCCTACCAAATAATCTTCCCAGGAATTATCGCCCATACGGTCTGCTTTCCCCCAAACACTTCCTGCGTTCGGGGACTGCCTACATATGACACTAATACACCACCCTGAAGACGGATACAGCCAAATTTTGCTTCTCTATTTAACAAGACCTCGTGTTAAACGTGCCCCTCCCAAAACGAATGACTAAGTTTTATAAAAGGTATTAACAGTATTACATTACAACGCACAAACATTTCTCGAGCAATTCTTTTGCAGATAGTAAATGAATATAACAAAGTTTATCACTAGTATATTAATCGGGACTAGATATACCGGGAATGGAATCTGAGGTGGTTGGTTACAGGGCTATAACGTTAACTGATGAGCACAAAGCGAGGGCATTCTAGGTCAAACATTTCCCATGTTTGTGACAGTTCGCCTGAGGAAATGAATACTTAGTCTTATTCCTTTCTCTAACCATTGTTAATAAAATAACCTAGAACTATTTCTATTTCACAAAAATCAACTGACTCTGTCGCCTTACGATCAAAGGACCCTCAGGTTCGTTTCCTGGTGGAGATATATTAGACCTATATAATGCTACGAATTCCACTTTGAAGGTCTATTCCCGATTAGTCTGACTACAAATTGGACCTGAGAAAAATCCTTTTAAATATTTTTAATATGTACGTAAATGCATGTGTGTGTGTGAACGGAGAGAAGCTGCTTTTAATATGTCGACAAGGGGTGAATCTTTATGAGAACACCCAAATGCCAACCTCACTTCCATGCAGTATACCCTCGACTGCAATTTGCAGACTAACGTGGCTCTGACGTCTGGACCTACGGCTCGTATAATCTTCTGTAGGGCTGTGTGTGTGTGTTGTACTGTGTTTTGCTCTTATGTGTGCTGAGTGCTCCTTTACAGCTTCAGCTTTTAATCCAGGTAAGAATATTTTAGTCCTCCGACATTACAGAATTGTTATATTTTAGTTATCGTAACGGGCTGGACCCCGTACAATGTGACGGGTGGAAAATAACCTAAGTGCTGATGGTCTCAAGATTTCAAATTCAATCAATCGATCAATATGTCGAAAGATATGCACATTATATTTCCAGTATCAAATTCTTCCTTGCAGGATATGCTCTGCCTCTCCCAGGAAGAAAATCTAGTTTCGCATATGTATACAAATGTAAGCATAGTGGTTATAAGCCCAAACCATTCATCAAATAGAACAAGGTATTCATCAATGTACCCAATCGACCTCAGACGATACAAAAGCATCTGTTCACTTTTCAGTCACCAGAACCTTGCTAACCTGCAATTATTACAGTTTGTGTAGTTGTCTGCGTCGAAAAAGAGTTGGTAGTTGAGATATCCTTTTCTTTTTTTCTTAAAGCGCATCACGACCCTTGGGAAGGATCCTTGAGTGCCGGAGGAACGGCTGGAGGGAAGCCTCCGACCGCATACGCAGAGGGCGTTGCTGGCACGTCCCGAATTGTTTGTGTGTCACTTTCTGAGAAACGGGCGCTGCTTTCTTTTCTGCGCGTTGTAATCACTTTCTCCTCTCTTGCGGGCGAAGAGGGTGACGAGCGATGAGTGGTTGGAGGAAGAAACCGCAGGAGCAAACGTCAAGAAGTCTTCTTAGCTTAGCTGCAGGAAAAGGGAAAACCCCAACCTCCTCTCTCAAATAAGTATCTTTCAGATACTTAATTTACACACACACAAATATCTCTAAATTATTATATGATATACATATTTTCTTATGTTATTACAACAAAAGTAAATCACTAAATATTTATAAATATAATAAGGAATTAATTAGTTATATCAGATATTTATACAATAGCAATTCCTTAACCAACTGCTTACAAATCTCAACGAGTTACAAATTAGTAGAAATGGTTGAGTTTTTGTTTAGTTTTGGCTTTCTATTAATACAAATCGATTAGATTTCATACTCATGTTTGTTTTGCGTTCCTATTTTACTTTTATTGTGCGTATACATATTGCTATGTAGATCTGCCAATGGTCTCTTGAAAGAGAGAGAGAAAGCACGGAACACAAACGCACACAGAGACAGACATTATCCTTCGTTCAGGAAGGAACACTCTCAAGCAGGGGGAGAGAAATACAGGGCGCCTGAAAATTTCCATTTCCACTTGGCGCATGATTTTTCAAATTCAATTCTAATTTTGTATATAGGCTATATATTTCGAGGTCGCTTATGGAAATTTTTATTACTTTTAAAAATAAAGACCACGATATGTGTTTTTTGGTGTTTGTGTGTTTTCTGTATGACGTGCATCATTAAATCAGAATAATAAACAATGCCATTATCAATATTTGCACTGTTGCTAGCCGAATTTTAAAATCTGCAGTGATAAAGTGTAGTCGGCCATATGTTAAAATGCATAGTATAGTTATTCATGCTCTTGCTGGGAAGCCCACTCCTGTGCAAGAATTCAATCCAATATTGTATTAATTAATAAATGAAATGCCTTAAGGTCATATTTCAAAATGTGTAGCTTTATGTTAGTTATATTCACGGCTTTCTTAGACTGTATTTGAAAAAAAAGCTGCCTCTTGGGAGAAAGGGGGCTGGCACCTGAATCATTTCAATTTTTTTCAACTGACCTGTGGCCATGACGGTGGTGATACAGGCATCCTGCAGTTGCTCGATGACCTGCTGGGAGTCCGCTCGCAGAGGATTCTGTGTGACGATCAGCCCCAGGAAGCGGGCGCTCTTCTCCAGCTGCTCCCTCTCCATGCTGGAGGCCTCCTCCCACGACCTCTGCTCCAGAGACCTCCAGGCGACCCCAACCACACGCAGTCCCTGTCGCGTGTACCACTCCAGGATCTGGGAGAAGTTTGGAGGAACTACGAGCAAGGAATGTACGTACATACGTAACAAAAGAAAAAAACACATTGTAGCTGTTTACAAGAATATTTCACCAAAGACCAAATGCTACCGATAACTTAATTAATGCATCTTTGAATATTGTTCGTGTAGCTACAGTCATCCTACTAATAATATTTACAAGAGCTGTTCCATTTTAGAGGTCAAATAGCTTTAATTTTGCCCTTTAAGTATAAAGCTCTTTTTATGTAAGCATTTATCTTTTAATAATTTTAAAATCATTTAATATATGAAAAATGTTATTATAACAATAAACCACAGAAGCTCTTTCTGCGCCACTGATTGCCCTTACCCTTAACAAAAATACTATCCTGACAGCGTATACAATCTCTTACTTTGTTGTGCGTGTCGGGTTGCCTACTAACATTGTTCCAAGCCACTTCTGCTGGCAGTGTACCCACCTGTTTGAGGGTCGCACCCGTCGGCGAGCTTCTCGGGGGCCCCCTTGACGAAGACGGCGAGGTCGCTGGCGCCCTTCTGCTTGGCGATGACGGTGGTGGTCCTGGCGGCCGAGTGGAAGGGGAACTGCTTCAGGATGGCCAACTCAGGCTCCTCCCCCGGACAGGGGCTCCTGCGGGGCCTCACGAGGGCCGGCGTCCTCATGCCGTACTCTGGGTGGTGGTGGTTGTACTCCTCGATTTCCTACGGAGGATAACGTACCCTTTACATCAGCTCTTTAACTTTATAAAATGAGGTCTTTAAGATAACAAATACTATTTTTTTTTCAGCTACGAGCATATTTCTGGCAAGCAGGGAGGTCAAGCCCGTCAGATATATCGCTAAAGATACATCAGTTTACGATCAGCAAAATTTACGAAAATTTAACGATCGAAATTTACATGAAAAGTGTGCAATTGAGTGAAAATTTGCCTTTTGTTATTGATCTCATGAACATTAATATTTAATTCTTGTATTTTTTGTTTTTATGAAACAAGTTTGTAAGTACATTTGTAGTATGGAATTCCTTTGCTATGTCAACATCCTAACATTAGGTATCTGGTGCTTCCCAACTCACTACATTCGTCTTAGTGGGTGGAAGCAATCTCGTGGTACTGATCCACCACAGCATTCAGCAGCTTAACATAGGGTTAAGTTAAGGTTAATTTTGTTGGAGGAGATATATATAACTCATTGTCGGAAAGGTTAAAAATAATACTTCTAATATGTAAATTTTAATACATTTGGAAATTTTTGGAGAACGAGGGCACTAACTGCCCCCACGAAGTTACGGCTATGACCGTATATGAATCCCTGGCATGGAAGCAGTGGAGCTTTCCGAGGTTTCAGATATCTTGTCGCTAGAGCATGCAATATTTTCCAGCAGACTAGGACAAGCATTCTGAGGTACAGTCACGGACACTCCTGGATTGTAATGACCCCATAGACCATCAATGGGGTTGGTACAACCCAGAAGTGTCCGTGACTGTACAAGACATATCTCTGTATGACAGTATGATTGATTACTTCTCACGCACAGTAAAACTCGATTCAAAAGTGCAATATCAACTTACCCAGGATATGGCAGTGAAGATCTTGAGGTCTATGGGTGCCCCCGCCACCTCGCCCCCCACCTTGATGAGGGAGTGGCAGGTGCCCATGGCGTGCAGCAGAGGGGAGTCCAGGGGTAGGTGGGTGGGGTCCCTCACAGGTTCTTTGAAGGCCCCCTCCTCCGCCGGGACCACTCCAATGAAGTCCAAGGAGCCTTCCGTTAGGGTCCCAGTCTGGAAAGAACGAATTGTTAATATACACTGTGTGAAGGTTGTGTTGTTTTATTATCAAATATCAATTAAACATTTTTAGCGATTATGTTGGAAACACTACATATACTTCATTGAGTCCACCTCGGTAGTGGAGTGTCGAGTGCCACAGGCGGTTTGGGTTCGACTTCCAGACGTCTTGATTCAGGTGATCTAATTTAATCGCCATTTTCATCTTCGTCACAATTAACCCAACACCAAAAAACATCTCTCACCTTCATTAAGTTACTCTATACTCCATTATTTTGCCCTGATAGGATTAGAACTTAGGATATACTCATTACTGATGTGCCTTCAAATCTCTCTTCTATGCAGATAATATTTGCATAAAATTTCTATGTAGATTTGGGCGGGGGGGAGCACTTATATCCAAATCGATTATAAAACAAGAGAAATTATCTACCATAGCCATTTTATGTATATTAATGTTGGCAAATTAAGCAGAATTAACAAATAACTGAAAATTTCACAGAGATAAAAATGGCAGAAATGTTCTAGGCAACATGCAATTCAACATTCATGGCTTTTAGCGGTCATTTGACTAATATGGGAGGCGAAGTTCCATTCGGATTTCCTACTGGACTTTCAGTAGTATATGTTGTTTAGGGCATCATTTAATACATATTTGTCACATTTATCTGATTATAAACTTTTCTCTTTATTTTCAATTTGCATAAACTGTAATAAGAAGTAACACAGAAAGAAAATATTTCATAAGCATCTATTTTTTTAAAAAAAAAAACTATATATTAGAACCTCGATTTTACGTTTTTCAGGGAACCAGGTGAAAAAAATTAAAATTTTTGTAACATTGAATGTATAATGCAGAAAAATGCAAAATTCGGGTTCGTAAAATAGGGATTCTACTGTAGTTAGTGGCTGGAATATTGCAATTACTTCCCTCCACTCACCCAGAATTAAATGAGAAGAAATTTAACTTTTATAATATTTAACAAATAATTTTTAATTGGAAATATTTTTGCTGTTACTGTGTAATGAATATGAATCATTAGTAATCAGTAAGGAAGTTACTGGGTGAAATGCTGAGACCACAAAAGAGCAATTAAAGCTAATACTTGAACACTATATGCAGATGATACCTTGTCGAAGCAGACGAGGTCCACCCCTCCGCAGAGGCCGATGTACTTGGAGCTGAGGCAGAAGACGCCCCTCCGCTTGAGGCGTCTCTGGGCGTAGGCGTTGATGGCCGTCAGCGTCGCCGGGAGGACCGGCGGAACCACGAACGTCAAGATGTCCAGACCGTTCAGGATCACCTCCTCCGTCGTGGCCTGCGAAGATAATACAGTTCCCTGTGAAAGCCTTGCATAATTTATATTACGATTGTTGTTCAATGAATAAGGTAACTGTAGACTCTGGTCTACGAGGATTAAATGCTCGGACAAGTTCTACGATTGTGTAGAAAGTTAATGGATAAGCGACACTTAAGGGAATGCAGTTACTTTATTTATTGATCAACCCTCATATATCTGTGAGAGTTTTGCGCATACAACCTTCATTTTCATTTGTATGATATGAAAGGCAGAAAATAGAAAAGAAAGAAAAGAAGCATAATATAAAAAGGAATGTGATCACTTTTTGGATTTTAGTTTAAATTTGACAGTATAACAGTTATTCTAAAAAGTTTTGTAGCATTAATAATCTACGCAGAAAACGAAGCATTGTTTCCTGACGAGAGCTTCCTTCATAAGTAAGACAGATGTGATAAAACTTTTATGCTTATTTTATTAGTATTGAAGCGAAAGTGTTTATAACAGAAATTGCATTCATACTGGAATATGAATATGGCACTGGACCTACAGTTTATTGTGGGATTCGAACCACTGTGCCATGTGCCTCCACCGTGTATCGAACCATGGACCCCTTGATTACAAGGCTGCGACGTTAATGTCACGCCATCGGGAGGGCCTTACTGTAAATTACTTTTAAATGTATTTATAATATGTTGTTACACTTTCATAAATTTAAACATTTTAAGTATTAATATTAACATAATTGTGTGTATTTTTAATAATTTCTTCGTGTATATTATGTTCAACCTAAATGGGACTTCGGTCCTGTGAATGGACAAATAAATTAAATGAAATGAAAAGAGACATTAAATTAGATAATATTGCTTAAGTTTTCATACGTTTTTGTTTTGTAAAACTTGTTCAATTACTTATTTCTGGCAATTTTTCCATACTTTTCTGAACCCTGGGTTACTGAAAATTTGACCACGATGACAATAACCTGGTCACTCACCCCGTTGGAGATCCACACCCAGAAGGAGTAGGACATCCCCGACAGCCCGAGGACGAAGAACACGACGAGGAACTTCATGAAGTCGGAGTAAAACTTGAAGTCCACTGGTTTCGGGTGGAGGATCGACCGCACCAACTCACCCTTCATCGTCATGAACCCTGCAGAAAGAACAATTCGAAAACCTACACTTGAATCTTTGTAAACTACACAGGCTGTCTGCTTCTGCGAAGCTATATGTTTAGACTATTTGTGGCTTGTTTCATGTAGCATCCATATCCACTCATATCTCCGATTAAGATAGCGAGTAAAACCAATTGGAAAATAAATATTAATAGAACTACTCATTTATTAATAATCATAAAATATCCACTAGTTCAAGTTTCTCTTTAAAAGTATTCATGATAAAATACTAAAATGATAACATAAACATATAGTAAACCAGTCTGAAATCAACAAAACAACTAGGGACAAAAAATGGCCATGTAACCTCTTATTGTTGCACTAGTGTCTACGATTATGGGGGCGACGGGAGGCACTTTTGTCCTCACACTATGCTAAACCTTATCCACTAAAGGAAAGTAAACTGTCCTTGCCCCCCCCCCCAACTTTGGCAGCTTGAACCTCCCCCAGTTTTGGAACCCAATCGACGCCACTATGTTGCACTGTTACAAAACATTTATTGACTGTCAGACAGCAGCCTTTTGTGAATGTAACTGAGTCGCTGAAATCGGCACACGGAATTATTATAATTGTATAAGAAGAGATATTCGTGATAACATGTGGGCCTCCCCGATGGCGCAGTGGTGCCGTTCTTGCTTTGTAATCAAGGGGTCCCGGTCTCGATAGCCGGTGGAGGCAAGTAGTGGTTCGGATCCTAATTTAAACTGTACGTTCCAGTCCCGATTAGCCTTACTTTGCATAAAGTTGACTTAAAACGCCAAATCAATCAATCGTGATAGCATGTAAAAATGTTCATAGGAGAGCCTTTTAAAATCAAGGAGTGATGGTTAACTAGACATGCTTCTATAATATGTAGACGAGACGAGATTTTTGTCCGAGGCTTTCGGGCTCGTTCAAGCCAATGGTAAACTATGGATGGTATTTGAAAACCAATGGTAAATTATGATATTTAAAACCCCGACGTATTTTACTATTGGAATTATTTAGACATAACAAACTGATATCTACTTAATTGTATTCAAATGGAATATATATATACTCTAAGCTTCATGCATTCCCATTATGAACGGTCTGCACGTTATGGTTCGGTACAGCACAAACGACCGGAATGTCTATCCGAGAATTAAAACTTGATTTTTTATTTGATTTGTTGTTTTAAGTCCACTTTATGCACAGTAAGGCTAATCGGGACTGGACCTACAGTTTAAAGTGGGATCCGAACCACTTGTGCCTCCACCGGGTATCGAACCCGCGACCCCTTGATTACAAGGCGAAGACGCTACCACTGCGCCTTCGGGGAGGCCCTGAGAATTAAAACTGTCTGTGTGCCTTCGTCCTCAACGATCAGCTATTAGCCTTGTACGGCCAGTAAAACCTAGAGACCACACTCAGAAAATCACTATCAAAAGCTGTTCTGTGGAACTCTTTCTGCTGCAACGGTGGGCTACGGTATGCCGTGCTGGCTGTTGGTAAAGTTTTTTTTTTTTTTCATGAAATTGTGCAGCGAGGTTACATACATTCAGGTAAGAAACGTTTTCCTGCTTACCCGTTCGGATGACGACCGCACGTAGGCAGTCCCCGCTCTCCGCCCTTCCCTGCAGAATCTCCGTGCCGCACAGGATGACGTGCTGCTTGTCTTGCTGGTACTGGAAGACCTCATCCGGTTTCAGCTGCAGAGGCACCTGGTGGTGAAACAAGACATTCATTTCATCAATTAAAACTAGGAGTCGAATCCGTGAACTGAATGTAAATAGCGGCACCCAACTCCTGACTATGAAGCAGCTCCATAATTAGATATTTGGACGCCCTATGCATGATTGTGGTTTGACATTTTATGTGCGTCCTTCGATATTTTCTTCTTGTGTCATGGTTTGCGATATTTACAAATTTTGAAATAAGGAAGTAAAGAAAAACTCGTTAAAAATAATATAGTTTATATGCATTTTTAACTTTTTATAACTATTATTTCTTGAAACCGACAGGCTTCGTCATTCATAAGACGAGACAAAACCAATTTTCCTCTCGTCTCGTTTCGATGCCTTCCCAATTCTGAGTGACCTACAAACTCTTGTCTGTATAAGGACCTAAAATAGAAACTAATTTTGTGCAGAGGTGAAAAGAATTCACATGAAAATTGAATCAAATAATTCTCTGAATGTTAAATGGTTCTATTAGCACGCAATGTTAATTGGACATTATCCAGGGGACCATATTTGCTTGAATTCTACACTGGGATGACTTATAGGTTTCTGGACCATGGAAGCTCCTGTTTTTATTTTTCTTAGCTTCCAATTTGTTTTTTTGTATAGTACTGTTACATTGCTCCACTGAATTCTATGTGATTCAATCCATGCTTGCTCGGCTATTTTTGACCTATCGGTTCCGGCCTTGCGTGCGTGCTGCTTGTGTTCATCTGTCCTTTTCTGTAGAGGGTATCCTGATTGTCCTATGTAATCTCACCCGCATTCACATGGTATGTTGTAAATGCAGTTTTTGCTAGCTTGTATGGCGTTCTCTGGTTTGATGTTTGATAGTATGCTTCTTAGTGTCTTCTTACTGCTGAATGATGTCCTAAGCTAGAATTTTGAACCTATTTTACTTAGCTTTTCTGATAACCCAGGATTGTAAGGTATGAATACCGTGTCTCTTTAAAATGGCATAAATGGAGTAAAATTATTACAGAATTCAAGGGGGGCGCCGTAGAGCAGCGGGTTTGTCGTAGGTGTGTCATAGGTTCGATTCTCACCACATGCAAAATAAATTTGTTCGAGAGAAGAGGTTCTCTCTCGAAACATAGTATTAGAATAAGTATAGTTTAAAGCACTAGACAACGGATAATGTCCAATTAACATTGCATGCAAGTTGAATGAAAACAATCCGAAACATGGAATGGAATTAAGCTGAATTGAAACTTCTTCAGGTAACTTACTCCTTGCTTCTCACGCGAATGCTCTTCAACCTGCGCCATCTCTCCCACCGAGCAATCACACGAGAAAACAAAGACCAACCTTAGTGACTGGCGTGGACTCGCCAGTGAGCAGGGCCTCGTTCACCATGCACGATCCTTCCAGCAGCACCGCATCGCATTGCATCCCCACCTGTCCGTGCACCGGAAGCAGAATAATGTCCCCTGGTATGAGTTCCGTCGAGGATATCTTCATTTCTGGCACGGGGCAATATTTACAAAACATATTAGTGACAATATGCCCACAGTATCAATTACAAATATGAATTTTTACACTATGTTGACATGGGGTGAAACATTGACACTTTCAATACCTCGCACAAGGCTTTCATCGAAGGTCACGTGTGTCTCCCCGATGGCGTAGTGATAGCGTCGTCGCATTGTAATCAAGGAGTCTCAGGTTCGATAACAGGCGGAGGCACATACTGATTTGATTGATTGATTGATTGATTGATTTGGTGTTTTAAGTACACTTTATGCACAATAAAGCTAATCGGGACTGGACCTACAGTTTAAAGTGGGATCCGAACCACTATGTGCCTCCACCCGGTATCGAACCCGAGAACCCTTGATTACAAGGCGAGACATAGTGATTTGGATACAATTTTACACTATAGGTTGAGCCCTGATTAGTGATTAGCTTATCTGTGCACACAGACTCAAAACTCAGAGGTCACGTACTGATATTCACTATATACACAACACATTAAACATATTAAATATGAATTTGAATCATGTAGAACTAATGCATTGTGGTACACACACACACTCTCTCTCTCTTTCTCTCTCTCTCTCTCTCTCTCTCTCTCTCTCTCTCTGTCTCTGTCTGTCTGTTTGTGTGTGTGTATGTGTGTCTGTATGAAAAGTTATTTGTGATTTGTTCAATTTAGTTTGTTAAGTCTACCTTGAACACAGAAAGGTTAATCGGGACTGGGCCTACAGTTTAAAGTGGGATCCAAACTACTGTGTGCCTCCAACTCGGAACCCAACGATGTTACCACTACGCCATCGGGGAGGCCTACTGTCTAATTTATATTTCCAACGCAATGGTTATATTTTTATAAAATATTTCAGCTATACCAATCATTTTTCATCTGAACTATGTACAGGGTGTCCGGAATGGGACTGACGGTTTTTAAAAGTGTGTAGTTTTAAAATGGTTAGAGATAGGGAAGAAAGAAAACATTCATTTTGAAGGAAAACTCAAAAAGTTTTATTGGTATTACACAAGTCATTGTAACTCAGTATATCTCCACGTGAGCTCCATTTGTGACTCGGAGAATATCCAGCCTGAATTCAATCTCTCCACGTATTCTGTAACATCTGAGGTGTGACAGAAGCAATCGCATTCCGAATACGGGTCATCAGTTCATCAAGGTTACGAACCTTTTCACCTGAATACACAATGTCTTTCACATACCCCCACCGGAAAAAGTCCAGAGGGGTTACATCAGGGAAGCGTGGTGGCCACCTAATTGGCCCATCACGGCCTATCCAACGTTCCGGAAATTCCGTATCAAGATACTCCCTCACTTGTAGGCTCCAATGTGGCGGGGCACCATCCAATTGGAATATCACTCGAGGTTGCAAATGTTGTAATTGGGGAACTGCGAAGTTTTGAAGCATGTCTAGGAACACATTTCCTGTTATGGTTTGCTCAATGAAAAAGAAAGAGCCTATAACTTCATTAAGTGTTAAAGCGCACCAAACATTCAATTTTGGACTGTCTCGGGAATGTTCCACATACGCATGCGGATTCTCAGATCCTCATATCCTAACATTGTGTCTGTTAACACAGGCAGACAAGTGAAAAGTTGCTTCATCTAAGAAAACAAGTTCGATAGAAAATTATGGTCATTATCAATCTTGTGTAGAATTTCATTGTCAAATTCTGTGTAGAATTTCATTGGCAAATTCTAATCTTTTTGGCTTGTCGTTAGGCTTAACTTCTTGCAACAATTGCAACTTATACGCCCGCAAACGTAATCGTTTATGTACCACATCGTGCACAGTTGACCTTGGAATTCCCAGCTGCCTGCTTGCTGCGCGAATTGACTTCCTCGGACTACGGTCTGACACACGCGATTTACCACAACTGTGAGGTTTCACTATACTCCCTGCAGATAAAAATTGTTCCTTCCACGCCTGGATACTGTTGCATGATGGAGGATCCTTGTGGTAAACACGTCGGAAGTTTCGTTGCACTTGAACAACACTTTTTGTCTCTGTAAACCACCACACGCATTGCGCCTTTTCGAGTACCGACGCCATTTTTCGTTTCGGCGATACTAGCGCCGTCACCGGTAGTCGTACAACTATGAAAATTTGATGAACAAAACTTTTTGAGTTTTCCTTCAAAATGTATGTTTTCTTTCTTCCCTATCTCTGCCCATATTAAAACCACACACGTTTAAAAACTGTCAGTCCCATTCCGGACACGCTGTATATTTACTCAATAATAATATTGTGAATTAACGTGACACTCACCCTTTCCTTCCCGAACAACCATCACCTCTGACTGTGACTTCATGGCGTCCCGAAGCGCACGACTTTGCTGAAAGAGAAGAAACGCCTTCAGCAGGGCACAAATTAACTAGGGTACGGGGGCACAGCCTCCCCTACAACAAAATATACATAGCAAGGTATGTACGACATCATCGATGTGAAATTTCTGGACGATGTTGAGGATATAGAACCTATAATTATGAGTCAATATAACAATTTAATAGATTTGTTAGGTTGGTTTTCAAAACAAAATATAAGGTCGATAGCTTGGTGAATTAAAAATCATATTTACTATCCTGAAAATAAAATAATGAATAAAAACATGTAGCCTTCCTTGAAATTAAATTTTCAAATAAGTCAATGAAAGTGACAAGCATTATGTGCACACTTTTAATTCAAGTAATAAATAACTCATATTCTCACTTTCAAAAAATTAAACTGTATATTGTATTTCTTAATAAATATTATAGCTGCTGCAGACAACTTATTGAAAGTTAATGAAACATGTTATGCTCTACTAAAAAAATCATTGAAGTTACACCCTACTCTGACAAGTTCTTATAATATTCATAAAATGCAACCAAAGTATTATTAGTTTATGAAATAGACCTGAAATAGTAATAGTAATAGAAGTACGTAAAACAGGAAATGCGATTTGAATTCTTAATCAAAATACCAAACACATTACTTCATAATAATATTTCAATTTTGTGATTGCTGATGTGAATGTGCTAATATAACTGCTTGACAGATTCTGAATATTGCGAAATGGTTTCTTGATTGCTTGATTTGTTTTATTTTACTTCCCTTTCTTGCCACTTTTGGCTAATCACGAATTTCGGGACGACCTCCGTGCGCTACGAAGCCAGGGGTACATGATTCTAAAAATGGTCTAAGTATTGGTGTTCTTTGTGAGTATACCTTCGTCAAATTCATCATATCATCACTCATTCCCATTTTGGCGATTAGCCAAAAGTGGCAGGAAAGCGAGGTAAAATAGAACACCCAATCAATCAATGGCGAAGATGAGGTTGAGAAGAGAGATGAATTTGATGAAAGGAAGATAAAAAACACACATGGACCTGACACAGCACAGGCCTCGTTATTCTACAAAATGCAGTCCAGACTGTACTAAGTTTGTTAAATTTATGAAGGTGATACTCACATAGAGCTTTTCTAATCAGGACCAGGATTTGAACCCGGGATCCCTGGCGTCGTAGCACCGCTGTGCACACATTACGAAAATAAACTAATAAAGAGTGTACATAATACATGTATTGTGTGGACATAAAAATGTATGTTTGAAACAAAACCTTTCCTGACTTTTTATTGTTTCACAATGAAATTACGACCAATAAAGATAAATTAAATTCCCTGATTTGCTAATAATTTGTGTCTTGAAATAATTACATGCGGACAATTTTAATAGTAATCTAACCTTAAGGTTAATGTAAAAAGCAATGTTCTGCATGATACACAAGACGAACATATGTACAGCGTCTCTCAAAAGTCTTAAGATAGCGACATTTTAAACTAGGCAACCCAACTTACACAGGGCGTTGGTGGGTTGCGTGCAGAGTTAGGCTCAATTTCAGAGTTGCCACATGCACAATAGATACTTATGAAATATAAAACGAAGTATTATTGTATACAACTATTAAAAATATCAACATTATATCGCAAATAACAAAATGCTTTCTGAAAGAAAGAAAATCAGTTTTCTAATATTTCATCGCTGATGAGTCTACACAAAGGAATAGAGGAGAGAGGAAATCAAAGGTGACAAAGGAGAGCAGAAAGAGAAAGCGATAGGAGAAGAAGAAAAGTAGAGGAGTGAAGAAAAGAGAGGATAAAAGATGATAGAGGAAGTAGTGAAAAGAAAGGAAAAAGATTCGAGGAGACATTAGGAAAATTGAGCAACGAAAAGATGAGAGGAGGAAAACGAGATGAGGAGAGAGGAGAAGAGGAGTTTGGAGAGGAGAGGAGAATACGAGAAGAGAGGAGTGGAGAATACAGTAAAAGAGAGAAAAAGAGCAGAACGGTGAGAAGAGGAGAAGAGTGCAGTGGAGTCGGAAATCGAAGACAGGAGAGGAGATAAGAGGTTTTGAGAAGAGTGGGATGGGGGTGAGAGGTGACAACAGGAGGGGAGGCGATATGAGATAGAAGCAGAGGAGAAAGAGGGGTGAGAAGAATGAGAAGGAGAGGAGAAGAATGAGAAGGAGAGGAAAAGAACAGAAGAGACTGGAGACGAGAGGAGTCAAGAGGTAATTACAGAAAATATCGTCTCAGCGTCATGAATTGATGCATTGATCAAATTATCGACATGAAACATTCAATAACACTTTAAAATGTATTAAAGAATGTATTAGATCGGTGCAGAATGCCTTTTGGCTGCGTTCAGAGCAACATAAAATCTTCCACGTAAGATTTTCGATTTTACCTTCGATTATACCAGTGGCGAAGCGTGCTGTCTCTGGAAGGGTAGGCACAGGACGGAGCAGGGATTAGGGGTGGGGGAGCTGTGATTTAAACAAAAAAAAGCAGTATGTTAAAATATAGCCCCTAGAAAATAAAAGATAACATATTGTCTGAATCTCATCTACTGCTGTTCGAAAAAGTCGGGATAGTGATTGTAAAGGATAATGTAGTGATTAACGCTCTCGCCTTATAATCAAGAAGTAGAAGGGTCCATTCCTCCTGGAGCCATTGGTCCAGATTCTACTTTAATCTAGTCTCGATTAGATATCTGAGAAAAAAGGCGCTTCTGTCTCGAAGGTCAGAAAACAGTGACGATGGGACTCGATGTTCTGACCACGCGTCACCCAATGAAAAAGCCGTTCTGTCAGGCCCTAGCTATCTTACATTTGTTATATTCAAGTTGCTTGTAAAAATTATTTGCTACTTCAATAACAGTATTGTAAATGTTTCTCGCATTAACGAAATGGATCACTTGATCGTCACTTAGTACAGTATTTATTTCTTCTTAATGCTGACCTCCGCAGCGGATTGGTTATAACAGCGTGCTACGACAAGGGCCTCAGGTTCGAATCCCCGCCTAGGCATAGGTGTTCTTTGTGAGTCCCTTCGTCAATGTCATCATATCATCGCTCATCCTCATCTTCCAAATTAGCCAAAAATGGCAGAAAGCCAAGTGAAATAAACTAAATCTATCAATCAATTATTTCTTTTTAACTCTTTTATGCATATATTCTTCTTCAACACGCGACTTTTTTAAAAAAATTATAATATGATTTAGAAAATGATGAAATGCTACATGAGAACATGGGACACCTTTCTGTGTAACACACCGACCAGAAAATTTCAGAAACATGTATTTTCTCAATACCGTTTGCACTGTACTTTGCCCCTTTTAAAAGTAGCGCGTTTTCAGCTATGTCACTAATCATGAAAGGAAATTTTGCCTCAATATCCCTTTTCTCAAAGAAATAAAATACTTTCTCTTTCTGAATCGAGATTGGTGTGGGGCACATCCAGCAGCTAACACTTCGCGAAAAGCGGTTCCTCAAAAAAGCTGAAAACACCAAACTTAACACTGGTAACCAACTTACATGGTTTATTTGCAGTTAGAAGAATTCTAATAATGCCTACGTTGATAGGTTAGGAGGCCAAGTGTAGAGGTGTTAGCAACACATTTTCGCGACGTGTTAGCAGCTAGGTGTGCCCCGCTCCCGGCACACACTGAATCTTCCATGGAAATGCTGCTTCAACAAGCTCTGTGCGTCCGCTGCCTGCTTCGTCACGTTACACGATCGGCACTCTTCGGAAGTCAGAGGCCGGCCTCAAGGTTTACGTTACAGGCAAACGCGTCCCTGAAATTATGTTTTCCCGCACGATTCACATAGGTTGTTATGGGACCAGCTGAGGCACTCTCAGGCGGGCCTCGCTGAATGCGCAGATACGGTTCCAGGCAAGGTTGCAAACTTGCGGTAATTATCGGAAGACCTATAATTTCAGTTTTCTTTTATTAAGCGTCGTTTAATGATATAATAAATAATAAAATAATCCGTAATATACAAATATATTAGGGTAGGCACGGCCTCCGGGTCTCATAGGATGCTTCGCCACTGTATTATACCACTAAAAACATGAATGTAATTTTCATATTTATAAAAATTATCCTATTTTTCTCCACTTCTCAGTCCGCTGAAATGGAGATTTTATTCTTTAACGTTTCATCGTTAATTCCAAACAGGATCATTTCATTTCACACGCCGTGGACAATGAACACAATGGAATATGTCTAAAACTCATGAAAATTTTCTGCCACCGGAAGGGTTTGAACCTACTACCATCAGGTTGACAATCCTTAACGGTAGCCACTACCCTATAAGCTTTCGTTCCCGAGAGTTCGAAGAAGGATCTAATCAATGTGAAGTGGAGATGTAACTCTCCTTCTACATGTAATGTGCAAAGAATACTTGATTGGAACAAAGAAAAAAACGAAGGTAGTATGAATCGGCGCAAACATTTAATGGAAAATTGCACATGATGAAAACTGTTCATTCGATATTTGTGGAGGTATTCTTGCATTTAACTCGAGTGGAAAAGGGGGTAAAATTAGTATGTCCTGAATTACCACCAATTAATGTTTGTCAATGTCTATGAATCCGTTTCCACCAACGCCTTGTGTAAGTTGGGTTGCCTAGTTTGAAATGTCGCAGTCCTAAGACTTTTGACAGGCTGTACGTACATGCAATAAAAATGAGACACCTAAGTAGATTTTAATAGCAAATTTTCAATGGCAATTTCAACCACCGCCGTAGAGTTAGGCAACACACAAACTCCTTGCGGGGAAGCGAATATTTCAGGAACTAGGTGTCCCATTTTTATTGCGGTGACTGTACATTATAAGAACAAAAGTATTGTAAAATAACGGTACTGAATCTTAGGCACTTTCCATATGTAAGGTGCCGTGCGATCATGACTGTAATGGCAACTTTTTCGTGTAACTTTCCGAAGGCCATAAGGGGAGGAGAGGGGAGGCTTCTTTGGAGAAATCCTCCACCGTTTCCTGCTGCATAGTTAATACTGAATTAGTGAAGAAAGTGAAGTTTCTCTGGCGACCACATGTCGTATGGAAGGAGCCGCCTGTCAATATTCGCCGTCTCTGGAGAACAATGGACGCCTCTTTCCCATTCAGGCCGGAGGAAGACTCCTCGCTCAGGAATTCCCGCAACCCACGAGCCACGATATGTAACGCACACACGCACGCCCATCCACTTTCGTCCGGCTTCCTACGCCAATAATAAAGAACGTAGTAGTAGCTTTTGTTTTTTGTCCTGGTGACTCCCTGGTAGTATTGAATGCGTCATCAAATTAGACATATAATAGATGACTACATGTGGTAGAGGAGACTGGTTGAAAAAACTGGGGCGCCACCCTAATCACCGCCACTGAGTACATGACATGCATACTGCATTACACGGACACGCGTCTACACATTAGTGACTAATAGATATACTCGTCAGTGGCCTACACTGAGTCCAAGATCTGGGCTATCTCACTATGTCACGTGGTCTTAGGCTATGAATAGAAATAAATTTACCAACTCCTAAGAAATCAGGTTGCCAACTCATAAGAAATCAGGTTGCCAACTCATAGAAATCAGGTTGCCAACTCATAGGAAATCAGGTTGCCAAATCATAGGAAATCAGGTTGCCAACTCCAGAATCAGCATCATCATCTCACTGATATGAATAATAATTTTTACAATTTCTGATAGTTTTTTCTCCTGAATTTTATTCTCTAGACTTCAGGCTTCGCAGATAGCCTAGCTAGGCTAGAATATACGCTCCTGATACTCGTACACTGTAATTACACGGTCTAGTTCGTTGCTCTATTTGAATGGCGATCACTTTGACTGCCTGTAAACGTAATGTGTAGCATAAAATCGATTCCTTAAGCAACCTTACATTGCGCAGAAATTTTGAAATGAACCTAGTACGTTGAAACTAGCTTGTTAAATTATACAATGACTATAGCTCTTTTCAGTTGTTACGGCGTGCGCTCTAGAAGCTGGCAGGGGAAGTGGAGAGCGGGGAAACGACCTATCCAGAGCAACGAGACAGGCCGGTTAGAGAGAGAGACTGCAGCGTTGCCAGAGTAGCGGGAAAGGCGAGTTGAAATCGAAAGAACCATGAAATACAGACGTCCCATTGTTCACGTATGGCCTGAGAATGCATATTATCCCCATCTTGTGGTCAGTAGAATACCTATAAGTGTACGATATCAAGTGTATACGTTGTAGGAATTCTTTCCAACTGCACCGAATGGTAACTAGCATTGTCCATTACAATCACTGCGTCTTTGATGTTCCTTTCAAGCGTATCTAAAAACTGCAAAACCACTGAAAACTAATTTACATTCCTGTAGAAAACCAGTGTGACTGGAACCTACGTGACAAACAATATTGCGCCCACCTTTACCCACGGGCACTTTTAAACCCCCTGTACCCTCTTTATTTTGCCAGATTTTCGTTGGAGCGTAATTCTTATGTATGTACGTTTCATCTAAATGAAATACCTATATAGGGCAAAGGTTCCTTATCTTTTAGAAGATGCATTTTTAGCAAAAACGTTACTCTGGCTGTAACTATATCGGCTCTCTCCATCAGAAATCGTCTACCGTCATTGCTCTTTTTGTACTTGATCCCCATATACTTTAGTATCCTCCACAACGACGAAACTCCCCACTGAAGCTTATTTGTGTTTGCAAATCAACGCGTAACTTGTTCAGTGTTGGATATCCACCCTTTACATAATACCCGAGGATAATTCTTCTTATTATATCTTTATCGCAACCGTCGATAGCCTTTGCGATACTGTTCCTTTTGATTCGTTTGCGCGGTGATTCAAATGACCTGGAACCCGACGCCTCAAGACTGTCTTTGCCTTCCCTAACAATACGCTGCACAGTTCGCGTCACTCCACAAGCTTCCGACACTCTCTGTTGCACTTTGTGCACACTTACCAAGGGACCACTGTTTTCTGCTTCCTTTTGAAAATATCCATGAACCCTATTGATTATTTTCCTGCATTGGCTACAAACTACCTCTCTCCTGTTCGCCATCGTACGATACTTACTGCGTTAATAAGCACAAAGCTCCCTATGGAACAACGAGAGTACAAATAAACGTCACATCACATGCCACATACACGTTTATCGAAGAAACAATGCAGTTAGGCAATACACGATGCGACAACAATTACTCCCACGTATGTTATTCCTACATTCCGCTCATAACAAACAGGAATCAACACTGGGGCAAAAGACCATCAGCAACGCGGTGAATTGGCAACACAGCAACGTGCAGAACGAAGTTAGCGCTGCAGCTTCCTCCCGCAACTGCGTAACTCGGCTCCACCGCTAGGTGGTCTGTTCTCTGGTTGGTCAGCGGCATGTTCCCCGCTCCCCACTTCCCCTGCCAGCTTCTAGAGCGCACGACGTAAGAACTGAAAAGAGCTATAGTAAGTCTTCTTCACTTGTTTCCACATATCGCCAAGAATATCTGGTAATCTTCTGAGACATGCCGCATGTCACGTGACCTCGTTAAAGGACTTGTAAACTTTCCATTGACCTGTCGTAAAACGAAGGAGAATGGTGAGAATCCCCGTTGTCTTTTGTTCCATTGCTTAAAGCAATCGTCTTCGTTTGCTTGATGGGCCATCAAAGCGAAATAAAGCTGGAAAAATGCCATTCGGCTCTGCAGCAATTGGTTGGCCTTTCCAAGACCGGGACGTATAATGTATTCGGCGTTATCTTTGACACGGTATTACAACAAATAACTGCTTTTCCTTGTATCATGTTACGAGAACAAATTTTCCATGTCTGGAGATCATTTTGTTGAGTCTTCCTGGTATGAAGTTCTTGTTGCTTTTTTACACAGCAATCAGTGTGGTGTCAAATAACGTCTGCAGAAGATTTTCTACAGGGCTGGAGTCATACTACTTGACGTAGAGAGGGGACGACGTACTGGTATAGCCACCAATACATCTTAATTCACAGTTTCAGTGAATCATACGGAGTTGTTAGCACAAAAGGCTACGAGGTCAAGGGTCCCGGGTTCGAATCCAGGCCTGGGCATGAATGTTCCTTGTGGATGTCCGTTCATCAATTTCATCACATCATCTCATTCTTATCGTCGCAATTAGCCAAAAGTGGCAGAAATGCAACGCTAAATAACAAGAATCGAACAAATCAGTTTCATTGAATCCATGGGAGATGTTACTTAATTTTCTCTTCTTTTTATGTAATCTATTTTAATTTTTTAAAAAATATATTATTTTTCGAAAATTTTAATTGCATATTTACAGTTCAGTTCATGAAAGTTTCTTTCCTTTCAGAACATCATTAACTTATTCTACTAAACCATGGTTCACTGATGGTGTTAATGATACATTAAAATTTATAAAGAGTTCGATTACGATTTTCTATTTGTTGTTTACTATACTTTTTACTAAATTCTGCCTTCCTCCATAGTAGTATTTCTCAACCACCGAGCCGCGGCCCTGTACCTCTCCCTGATATCAATTATACCGGCTCACGAGAGATTCTGAAACTTTTCGTTTTAGTTTGAGCAGCAATTTTCATTAACAAATATTCTGTAGTGAAAGTATTCTAATGGATTGGAAATTTTCAGTGTTCAAAATGCAAACATGCCAATGAAAATCAGCATTTACCAAATTAATTTGATGATGCTGACCTAAGGAAACAAGATTTCATTAGATCCAGGGGTTAACAACTAATTTAAACCTACTTCTAATTTGTCAACAAGCCTAAACATAATCGAACTAGTACGTACTCTCTATGATTGTGCAAGAATTTCTTTATTAATATTTAATTTCAAATGTTCATATTAAAACATTAGAAAGTTTAGAAAGAAAATGGGGGCATCGGCTTTTAAAAAAATAATTTAATGGGCCGTGGTCTGACAATCATCCTCAGCGTCGCACACGATGACATGTTTATAGTCCATCTGATTTACTCGCGCCCATCGACGCAAATGTGCATGCGCGAGCAGGACGAGTTCACTGGCAAAATAGGGGACGGATGGATAATGGAAGCAGGTTACGTGAAAATCATCTACTGCTGAAACAATGTAATAACGTCGCCGGCAAAATATGTTAAGAGGGGAGTTAAGAGTGCTAAAATCCATCACAAACACAACAAAGCGAGCGATAATAAACAATACAAAAGAAATACTGATCTGGCACATACACCGTTGTTTCGTGCATGTTTCTACGTACCTTCCCTGTCGCATATGGACTCGTCTTCTCGAACTAATCCTGAGGCCAGCGGTCGGACCGTATATTCATGTGTTAAAAGAAAAGTTTCCATCTGAATTCACTTCATGCAGAATTGCGTTAATCTAGACTGGATATGCCTATATGTGATGTTCATGAATTGTAAAAAAAAACATGGTGTATTTGATTCCTTGATTACATAATCATAGTTGTCTAATCAAAAATAATGATATCAATACTAGTAACAACAACAACAACTTGTAAAGTAAGGTAGGAGTGTAAGATACAAGGAATAAAGCACTCACCCTTCTCGTCTCCCAGACAGTCGCGGCGATGGAGATGATGGAGAGCACGGCGACCACCACCGCATAATTGTAGTAGGCCTGGATGGCCCATAGAGTCACCGTGTACACTTGGAAGATGTAGAATGGGTTCACAGCCTGAAAATGAAGGAGAATCATACACTGTAAAATGTTTATGGTAATTCTTGTGTGGAAAACGGCACGAAGCCATTTAACGGGACACTAAGGTAGGAAATCAATTATGAACGGTCGGCGCGGCACGGGCGAAAACGGTCGAAATGCCTACCGGAAAATTAAAACTGGTTCCGGACCTTTGTTCCTGGTTCAGGTTTTTGTTTATTGTAGACATTCTTGCGTTGTGTGAGCTGGAAAAGAGGATTTTCTTTATATAGAAGTACTCATTCGTCTAAGACTCCTCCAATCAATTCATGTTCTCGCCTCTTCAGAAATGTATCATGAATGCAATGTCTGTGTTGCTGTTTGCGACGTATCTGTTTCTCTTGCTCCCCCACCCCCCAACCTCCTCCGCACAAGTTGCAACAATGGGCAACCATTACAACTTCTAGACGATCCAGGCTTTGTCGACTGTTTATAATGTGTTTGGTGCTTTAGTTATCATTGATTTGTTTTATTTTACTTCGCTTTTCTGCCACATTTGGCTGACTAAGATGAGGATGAATAGTGATAAGATGAAATAAATGAAAGGCCAATCACAACACAAGCTCCACGGAGGATTATACTGGCTCCGAGACCAGACGCCAGAGCCTCGTTAGCCCGTAAAATGCAGTCCAGTGTGTACTAGGTGGAAGAGAGGATGACACTTGGGTACCCTACGAAAGTGCAATTCTTTAAACTCCTCGCGATTTAGTGTTGTTCGGAGGGAATGATGACCGATGAACTTGCTCAAGGAAAAATTCCGGAAGAGGTTTAGGCAAGGATAAACTGTTATAAATACTCTGCCTGTCTGTGTGTACGTGCACATACCAGGTTTATGACAATTGTTGCCTTGCATCCTCGCACTATTGCAAAGTTTATACCCTGAAGACATGATGAAAATCTCAGTTACTTCTCAAAGCTCTTACCTCCTGAAAGATGAGCTGGAAGACCGGCCTCACTGGAACCTTGATGATGTTCTCCCCATAGATCCTTCGCCTGTCCAGCACCGCCTGGTTCTCCAGGCCGCAAGACGACAGGTCGCTGAAGAACTCGCCGTTGGCTCCCACGTCCAGGCCCCTGCAGGAGGAGATCAGTTGTCAAATGCATACCTCGTCATTCAATCCATTGACAACAGTTAAACTCGCTAGTATTATAAAAACTCATTTTCCACAGGAACATTTCTATCTTATGCAAGTTCAGTCCAGTTGCCTTCACCACCAGGCTTCCCAACAAAGATTCTGTAAACGTTCCATGACCCGTCCACCCATCGAAGTCTTCTTTACTTAATAATTCTAATTATGGTAAGAGATGAATACAAATTATGCAGCTCAATCTTGTCAACTTACCTGTTTGTCCATCTCTTTTATGTTAAATATGTCTCAGAGGAGTTTATATACAGAAACGTACAAATAAAAATAAATGTAATGTTCACAAGAAAAGTAAATTCATGGCTCACTAAATCTATCAAAGAAATGGATATTCTTAAAGATCACAGTGGTCAATATTAAGGAAAATATATCTTTGAAATAACTTATAAAAGTTTTAATATGAATCATACTGTGGTTTTCTCTTCTTATGTAATTGATTGACATGTGTACATACACACATATATACATATACATATATCTACGTGTGTGTTCCACAATCAAGAGAAAATTGCTGTTTTATAGAATCATTAAATTGTATTTGCTTTGTATAATTATAATTTGTATTGTATTAGGAACAGCCTATGTCTTCTGCAATTGGAGGTTTTAATCCTCTGTAGAAGTACAAAGACTAAATAAATAAAAGCACCATGAAATGCCTATTTTTTCTTTTATCTATATCTTTAATTTTGCCTTAGAATACGCTATTAGGAAGGTAAAATAATCTAACGAAGGACTAAAATTAAGGACTCAGTTGTTAGCATATGAAGATGATGTAGACATACTGGGGGATGATGTAAATACAATTAAGAATAATGCTAAAATATATTTGAAAGCAACTAAAGAGATAGGTTTGGAAGTTAGCAAAGATAAAACTAAATATATGATTACAGGCCGAAACCAAGTGTTAGGTTATAATCAAAATCTAATTATTGATAACAACTCGTTTCAAGAACTTAGGAATAATACTAACAAATGAAAATCGTATTAAAGAGGAAATAAAAAGCAGGCTTAATTCAGGAAATGCATGTTACTTTTGTCTTCATAAACTTTTGACGTCTCGTTTAATATCTAAGAAACTAAAAGTTAAAATATACAAAACCGTAATTTTGCCTGTAATATTATATGGAAGCGAAACTTGGTCCCTTACATTGAAAGAGGAACATAAATTGAGAGTATTTGAGAATAAGATCCTTAGGAAAATATTTGGTCCTAAAAGGGATGAGGAGACAGGTGAGTGGAGAAGGTTACATAATTTAGAACTACATAATTTGTATTCATGTCCAGATATTATTAGAATAATTAAATCAAGAAGACTTAGGTGGGCAGGCCATGTGGCACGAATGGGAGAGGAAAGAAGAGATTACAGGATTGTTGTTGCGAAACCTGATGGTAAGAGACCTGTAGGAAGGCCAAGACGAAGATGGAGAGACAACGTTGAGAAGGATCTAAAGGTAATCGGTAGGGATGGAAGAGAGTATATAGATCTTGCTCAGGATAAGGACAGATGGAAGGCCTGTGTTGCTGCAGCCATGAACCTTCGGGTTTAAGAAGGCTAGGGAGTTAGTTAGTTGGCTATGAAATGCCTATAATTTATGTTCATTTTGGCATGCAATGGTAGAGGTAAGAATCAAGAGGAAAGAATGTTTTCCAGGGTAGGGTGTAAGTTATTTCGACAGAAGTCAGAGTACACCGGCCAGTGAATCAACTTTCCCTGATGGCCAGAAAGTGCTGAAAGCCCGCTGGGTCCAAACAACCTAGAACCAAACAATCCCAACGAATGCATTTAGGGGGAAAATCCTCGATCTAATTTACATACGTATTTTGTATCCATTGTTCCCACGAAAGCGGCCAATGGGCTCTGGCGGTTGAAGCGATCATTTGCGGCCATGATTGCTCCGTGAACTGCGATGATCTTCTCCCAGCCAAAGGCCGCAGTTCACGGGGTGTCCTCTCTTGTGAAAGTGAAATTGTTCACAGAGAGAAATGCAGCATAATCGATGGTTGAAGACGGAGAAATATGTTCATGTTTTTAGAGATGCAATGGAGCTTTCCACGGGTAAAAGTGACATCGCAGGCACTAGCACGGATATGACATTTTGGCCAATACCGATTAAGTTCTTCTACTTCTTAGGTGTTCAGTCCAGAGGTTGGTTGCTCAAGCTTGTTTTTTTTCTTACCATTCGAAAATTTTACTCCACCTTTCCATTACTACCTTGCTTACTTCTTCTTTCTTCTTTGTTCCTTGTTTTCTAATGACTTCGAATTAAGTTTCGGATGGACCCTTTGCCGACGCCTGGAAAGCCGTTTTTGAAACACTTTAAATTCTGAAAAATTCCTGCTCAGAATTTCTTCTAGAGCAATCACGTGAATCTTCGTGTGATTTTTCTTTCCCTGTTGTCTGTATATTTGCAAGAGTTTCATGGCTACGTAAGCTTATTAAACTAATGCGAATATCTAGACAACACCGAAAGCGAGAGAGACAAATATTAGCGTGAATGCTCTAGAAGGAATTCTAAGTAGACGTTATTCAAGAATTTGCATAATAGGGGCAGTTTTCCGAAAGGAGAGGAATTTTTGAAAACGGCTTCGCCCAAAGGTCCAGTCAAGTCTTAAGCAGCTCAGGAATATTTATGATTTAGGAGGTATAAAGTTCGGAGTTCCGACATTTCCGACACCGTCATTTGCGGCACTAAGGCAAAAACTGGTTTTCTCCCGTCATAAGCGACACTGCTTGGATTTTCCCCTACGATTTCTAATTTGTGTACCAGAATTAGCGACATTTGCGTACGTCCAGCAGAAATATCATCACTGAAGAAAGTATTTCCCGAAGCTCAGGTCAGTGGTTGTAATTATCACTTTAACCAATGTTTGTAGCGAAAGGAGCAGGAGTTGGGGCTGACAAACGATTACAAAACAGATCCAGACGTGCGGCTGTGTATAAGAATGTGTTCAGCTCTGGCTTACCTCCCTGTGGCTGACGTCGATGATGGATGTGTGATGGAAGATGCGCCAAACCACGACATATTGAGAAAATGTTTGGATTATTTTGTTGAACAGTGGATGAACAACTCTGTTTTCGACATTTCCATGTGGAACTGCTCCCAACAGATGCACAGGACTAACAATGCAGTCGAGGGATGGAACCATACAGTTAATGTATTGACGGAAAAGTCAAGTCCTAACGTGTACCAACTAGTAAAGACTTTAAGATTAGAAGCTGTATACAACGACTATTTATGTGAGAGGAGGGCCTTGAATCTTAAAGGGAAACGTAGACGACGTCAGTACATTATATTAGATTAGAGAATACAAAGAGCGTTTAGCGACTATGAAATGCATAGAGATCTTAAGCGCTTTTTGAGGAGAATGGCGTACGTTCAGAAATGAGAATGAAAATAGTAAGATGTTGGCTCAACTACAAGAGAAACGACGCATTCTACATTTCTACATTGACAAGGGATTACAGTCTGCTCCTATACTGACAAGGGATCTAAAAGATTCGTCATTGACAAAGGATAAATACATCTAGCTTTTAAACACTCAGCTTCCATGATACCAGTGTGAAGGAAAACTAATAAAGGTTTTAAAAAACACACCACCTTCCATGATGCTGCCAGTCCTAAGCCTGGATAAAGTGTGACAGGAAGCTATTTACACTTTGTGTCGCAGATGACGGTGTCGCAACTGTCATGGAATATATTTTCCACATAGTGTCGCATATGACGGCAGAAATGCTAGTGTCGCATACGACGGTGTCGCAAAAGTCGTGGATTCATAAAGTTCAATCTCTATGTAGCGTTTAAAAGCCATCAAAATAAACAATTTGTATCAGTACCATTATTGTCGCTGGTGTGTCATTTCAGTGCTACGAACATTCAAAATGATCCACTTTGTCATCTGTATGATTACAACCCAACATAACATTTGATAGCATCTTCGACGTTTCTTCCTGTCGTGAAACGGGGTGTGACAGCGTTGCAAGAAACACACATACACTGCGAAACTGCGAAACTGCCAACTACACTATATGTTATAAAACTTAGCGAGGAACGTGTCCAGTAGCCCAAGGGGAAGTCAACCAGCTTTAGATATTTATTATAGTAGTTTAGGATATACGAGTAAAACACTTTTGTTGTGTTTTCCATTGTAATTCTCGATCTCGAATAACTGTTTAGTAATCATTTCTGAATCACCCTGTATCGAGAATGTCCTACAATGGAATCAAGCTGCATTCTTTCACAAAACAATCTGAATCCAGATGTCTATGTAACGTCAAACGTCCACACAATAAACACCAGCCTTTTCATTGTCACTTAGCGTTTACGTGAAGATTGTGCTGAAGCTTGGAACAGATGGATCTTTCACATCGCGCCGTATTTCATGTGAAAAAACATTCACTTTCTCGCCTCACAGCTGTAAACATTGTTTGCTAGAAACGCTCTTCCGTTGTAAACAAAGCACCATGTGAAGCAATAATAAAATCAGTGAATGGCAAATCGGTAACAACCCAAGCGATCTCTCCAGAAATGAAAAGCAAGGGAATAACGGTACGGGAATATCTTACGTCACATTCTATATTTATTCCATTGGTTTTTAAAATTATAATATAATTACAATATGTTGCAAACACTTAGAAGTTGGTATATCCTTTTATTCATAAGCTCGATTTGATTTCTTAGTAAAACAATTATTCATCGCAACCTCATTTGTATGTATGTAATTGATTTGCCACATTTTTTGGAAACTCCAAAGGAAAAACTTAAGAAATTATATCATTATTGTTGTAAACACAATATACAATGTCGTTCATAAGTGCGGAAACAGCCGTTTCAAAGAAATACGGAGTGCAGGATCGTCACCACCGGGAGGGCAAGTGTGGGATCTAGCCCATCCTCCTGCCCACCTGAGTAGTATACAACTACATTAGGAATTTTCAGAATCATTTATAGCAGAGCAAGAATCACACGCACGGGGAGAGATAAAGACAAAACAGACCGAAAGAAAAGTATAAGAAAATGAGACAGAAAGTGAAAGAAAAAGAGAAGGAAAGAAAATAAGAAAAGATAAGAGAAACAGGAAAAAACTAAGTTGAAAACAAACACAGAGAAAGGATATGAAAGAAAGAAGGAAGAACAAACAAATACATAGACAGAAGAAGAAAAGAGAGAGGAAGACATAGAGGGAATTTGAGAAAGAAAGGGATGGAAAGAGAAAGCAAAAGAGTGAAAAAAAGACAGAAATAAGAAAAGATATGGATAAAATACAGCTTTTGCGCAGTGACACTGTGCAAGTAATAAGTACATGCTGTTTATACTATATATTTCCAGACACGAGACGAGACAAGTATTTACAATTCGATACGTATCGAGAGTTAATCGTCTCCATACCATCTATAAAACAAATAATACTTTGAAAACTATTCCTTACCTAAGTTTGACGAACTGAAAGCTCTCCCTGTCCCAGACATACTTGATCTCCTTGTTGTAGAAAAACACGAGCGGCTCTCCCTCTTTGGGAGCGGGGGCTCTGTACACCTCCTCCTCCCACCATTGGTTGTAGCTGTCCTAAACAACAATAATGTTTATTAAACCGAAATCCTAAATCGCTTTCATGCACTTTAGCAGCACATTACTGTATTTACTTCTGCCAAAATTCCTAATGAAAAAAACTCATCTATTACTTCATCCAAATTCAAAGAGAGAATGAGGGAGGGCGAAAGAGAGAGAGAGAGAGAGAGAGAGAAAAAGATGAGACAGAGAGAGAACCGATGAGAAAGAATGAAACGCAGTAAAAGAGAGGAGAGAGAGGGAGGGGCAAATTTATATAGTACATGTGTGTGTATGTGTGTGTATTATAAAATATACATAGTGTTTCATGAATAATAATATTCATTACATTATACATGTATAGTTTATGTTCCATACTAAGTTTTATTAATATAGTATTAATATTAATACAAACAAATATATATAAGCTACGGAAAATTTGGGGCGAATGTGGAAATTTCGGAGGGTCAATGTCGGCCAGCCTTCTTTACTTGCCACCAGGTTTTCAAAATTATTCTCTAAACTGGCACGCTCGTCGAAGTCTTCTTGATTTAATTATACATCCTAATACTATTAGGATATTTACATAGTTATCATATAATTCAGAATTTTGCAATATCATTCTCTACTTACTTCATCTATTTTCAGAGCCAACTATTTTTCTAAGGATATTATTTTGCAAGACTCCTAATTTATTCCTATCTTAACTAGAGGAATTAGAAATTAATAATATATATAACATTGGTATTGTTTCAAATATGTTGAATCACCAAAATATTAGTATATCCCAGATAACACAAAAGGTTGTGGCAATCTTGCGATGTTTGCAGCTTGTCAAAACCAGTTTTATACCGCAAGCTTGACATAAACATAATTAATATTAATGTTACTTTGTCCCCGAATTTCTAGATATCTTTGACAGAAAATAGGTATTCAGTGTCATGAAACTATTACATATATATATATATATATATATATATATATATATATATATATATATATACACACACACACACAATTGTATATTTGTGAATGCAAACGGCACGAGGATTCACTTGAATATTCTAGAAGGAATTCTAAACATGTTATATTACAGAACATTTTTCAAAAATAAAAACATTTATAGAAATCTGCTGAAGCAAGGTTGATACAATACTACTTAGCATGAAAAAAGCTTCAAACTTGCCTTGAAAAGCTGAATTAAAGTTTGAATCAAGCTGACAGTTTGCTTTGACAAGCTTGTATGAAGCACATGCAGATTTCCGTGACAAGCTTGTCATGTCAAGGTTGCTGTAATTTGACACACGGTAACTAGTATGCTTGATTCAAGCCTGATGCAAGCGTACAGCTTACCATTTTATGATTGCAGCAAGTTTGTTCACTTCACAACAAAAGCTTGCTTCATGTTTGAAGCAAGCTTACTGTGCTCTCTGGAATAATAGATAATATCTAGACATCAGTTACTTCTTCAAAAAATTCAGATAACTGGAACTGTGCCTTGTTCAAGTGCCTAGTTTCTGTTTATTCGGGGGGCTAAGCGTGTGTATATAAACTTTGGCTAATGGGAAGTAATGTGTGATTGGTACCTTGAGCAGAATCCTGTCGGCGCACTGGGCGGCACAGGGCTTGTGGGTGCAGAGGAGCTTGAGCTTCTTCTTCCAGGTGAGCAGCAGCAGGAGAAGCCCCCCGGACACCAAAACGGCTGCTACTGTCAGCCAGAAGCGGCCGCTGTCTCTGCGGTAGCCCAGCATCATCTGCAAACAAAAATTCACAAAAGTTGATTTTGGCGAGATTAATAACACGAGTTAATCGCAGTCACCCCTTTTAATGTAGCAACTGCAACTATTTTGGCTACAAGATTATGAAGACTAGGTTCGAGCCATTTAAGAATACGTTCCTATCGTCGCGTTTAGCCAAACTGGAAGAAAATTCGTGCTAAATGGAAAGATCTGATTGATTTGAAAAAAAAAATGGATTCGTCGGCACGTAGCTATGGCCATTTTGCACACTTCAGTATATACGGTAAAAAAAATCCGTTTATCTAAAATCCTTACCTTAAAATTTAAAAAAGGGGGTGTAAAGAGCCCTTTGAGACGTTAAAAATAAAATTTGTAAAAGGACCTGCCCTGCACAAGCCAAACACAACACATAAACAAAAGTAGGGATAGCTTAAAAGCTACCTCAGAAACAGTGGAAAAGACCTGCTCTTCTCAAAAGGCTAAAAACATAGGCTTAAACACTGTCATCGTCTCCAAACATAGTTGGAAAATAATTGGGAAGCACCATCTAACTAAAATTGGTACATTCCAGAGGAATATGCAGAACACTTAAAACAACGTTTCTAGTACGGAACAACGGAGGGTCCAGTATATTGCAGCAAATGACGATGTGTGATACAAGCAAAGAATCACTTAGTGTAAAAGTCGCTAAAAGAATTTTTGGCAAGAAATGGTAGCAAATATATTTTTAAAATATGAATATGAAACCAGAGATCTTATAAAAATTCATGTAGTTCCTGGAATTCTGACTTTTCCCTTCGTCTACACACTATACAGTATTTAGCAATGTAATAAAATTATATCAATATGGCAGCCCTTTCCAGCTTGTAATTCCCACGACGAACCTCTCCTGCAACCAGGACAAACACGGAACTTTCCCCTTAGGAATGAGTACAACGAACAACAGACAGCTGTCTTCAGCCTTTTGTGCTTCCAAATGCATGTACAGTCACGCCGCTGCCATTCTGCTGACTCACTGTGAGAGATACCTGTTCTGGGGGCAAGGCAAGAAAATGTGATTCACAAGGAAGTGTGTTATACAATTATATATCATCTTAATATCACTCTCATTATTATGTATAATAAATATCTGTGTCTAGGCATGGATGCCTTGTGATTGTCCTCTCATCAATTTCATCATATCGTCACTCATCCTCATCTTCGCGATTAGCCAAAAATGGCAGAAAAGCGAAGTAAAATATACCGAATAAATCAAAATTATCTTCATTTTTTATGTCATAAACGTTATGGCTATTTTTAAGATAACATTTAAACCATTATCTTAACCTGTAGCTGCATTTCCGGAACAGATGAATTTCATCGTTTTTTGGTCTAATTATAATCTGTATGTGCTTACTTGCAAAGTATTCCTATAGCAGAAGTAACTAAAAACACAATAGGTTCACGGTGGGTTTGGTTCTTATGAATAGGGAGACAATATGCACAAAATAAACGTTTTGTGTTTAGCTTCTAAACACGAGACTTTTTGAACGGCATAATCTTGCGTCTGTCAATTTCTTTTAAGGCGGTACAAGGGGCACAATTCACATCAAACGATTAAGGGAACTATTGCACCCCCTTCCAAAAATTGAGGATGGTACAATGCACCTGCCATTCTTGCGTCTTTGTCTTTCTCCAATATTTTATCGACTTACCTCTATGTAGACAATTTGCTTGCTGCATTACACTTTTGTTCTTACTTCCTCTCAGTGGAAACAGCAGTAAATACGAATTTACAGCGCGACTGTGGAGCTTTGTACTCACCATTTCATCCTCTTCCCCTGCGTTCAGTCTTTCCGGAAGCGCTTTTCTTCTCCCCATCTCTGCTACCTGCGAAGATCAAGATATGGAGTTAGTAAAGATTTGGTCATGCATGCCATGTGGTCTTTTAAAACACATATCAACTTTATGATGTCATGTCGGATGCCATTTTCAAGCCCTTGAATAACAGGTTGGTATCTTATGCTTACCTTACACTCCTTCGGATTGCGAGGAATTAGTGAATTAAGTAGATGTATATGAATCTCACTGGTGCGCGTTGCTTGTCAACCCCACCATCTAATAATTTCAATTTAAAATAAAACAAGCAAAACTTAATCACTAACTTTGATTACGATGTTTTTATCACGGTATATTTTTTAATAAAATAGTCTTCACACAGAAACAATGCTATCAAACATCTTTTTAGTAACAAATGAAGCTACTAATTTTGGAAAATAAGTTTTAAAACTGTACAGTATTTCGTAATATTCTCTCATATATCTCTACTGTATTATCAAGTTATATTATCCATATATGCTTGATTTTTATTTTAAAAACAAGTCTTGTTTGTTTCGTTTTTAATTATATTCAATTATATTAAAACAAGTTAGTAAGTTCAATAGTTTATTTTGTTAGTACAGTCACATGTCCATATAAACATTTTAGTCCCACTTTGACACTGGTGGGTTTCATAAGAAAATTCGGCCTACAAATATTCATGGAGTAAACCTTATTTGTAGCTAAGCTAAACACACAAAAGCCGTAATATTTAGATCGAACGATACAGTTTCATCTTAAAATTTCTAAAAATATCATCCTGACTGAAGATGCATTGCTAACAAGATGAAGAGAAATTCACAGATTTCAAGGTTTCTCGTTCTGTGTTTGACACACCGCACGATAACCTCTATGCCACGCACAGTGGACACGGGGTTAGTGTCAATGTCGAATTTCGAAAATATTTTGCTTCCGGTTCTGATATGCGTGTCAACAAACAGTCACGTGCTAGGGATCTAATGGTCCTGATTGGGCCACGACTATTAACAAATTACATGTTACTAATCTGATATTCCCAATTCAATGATATTGGATCTGTTGGGAATTCTCCTTAGAGCATGAGAGGATTGTTGTCTACATCTAGACAAGAGACGGAAGTGATGCAGGTGAATTCCCTAGGGAGATCTCGCTTTTACGAATGGAGAATATAAGCGAGATACAAGTCTTGTAAATATACATGTGGTGGGTGAACACTTCAACTATTAGTCCAATTTCCAATATCAATAAGCTTATCTGTGTTTACGATGTACTAAAACAATATTTTACAAACCTCGTGCCCCTTGCCGGAAAGAAGGTGGTGGGGTCATACTTTCGTGCTTTGACCAACATATAAAAAAGAATGTTGAATGAAGAAAATTATGGCAATGCAAGGCACTGGCTGCTTAACAAATGGAGGCTTGAGGGTCAGTGTTCACCAAGTCTCGCAAATTTTGGTTACCTGGCTTGCCCCCTTTTCGGAACATTTCTAAATTTGCTTTGTTTGGTATAAGACACCCCCCTTTTGTGTGTGTGTGTGTGTGTGTGTGTGTGTGTGTGTGTACATACTATGGCTGAGGCAATAACAATATCGACACCGATCCTTGAAAATTGTAACAAAAGTTATGTAAAACATTGATTAATATTAGTGGGTGAATATTCGACTCCGATTATGCATAAATTAACGTTACCAAGGCTTTGCTTTAAAATATTGATAAAAACACAGAATATGATTTTGATTTGATTTTTGTTATATAGCGTAGCTTACCTTCCACTCTTGGCTAATCGCGACGGTGAGGATGAGTGATGATATGATGAAAGTGATGTAGGAACACTCATGCCCAGGCCGGGATTCGAACCCGCGACCCCTTGCGTCGTAACGTAACCATTTCGCCACGGATGTTTGGCTCATCATATGAAAATAGCTGCAATGTAATTACAACACACAGTTTTTTACACATGGCATTTGTACAAAATCAACGTGATACGAATTTTGCATAACTTCCAGAATAATTAGACACTTCGAAAGTGTCGCGTGGCATTTTGCGGACCCCGAGAACGGTCAAAACGACGGGAAAATATCGGACGGTATTGGTAAATAAAATCGGTCTAAAATATATCTTTATAACAGTGTGCTCTGCAGAGTGCAAACGCATAGAGAAAGAATCCAACTACTGTCTCGAAACGTCGTTAACCTTTTACGCAGTGCCGTGCAAGGAAAAGTGCAACGCTCGGTGGACCACCAGGGCACCAAGGGAAACGCGATTCTTCCATTCTTCCAGCTTCCACCGCTTTCATGTGTCAAAGGACACGAGAAGCCATTATGGAAATGATTTGCAGAACGTGACTCGTTTGATATACATTTTTCGCTCTTGGCAAATGCCAAAGGTACGCAGCCCATTGGGAAAACAGCGGAAAGGAAAGGGCGAATGCGTTCGAAATTTGGAAACTGGAAGGCCACTCCTTGGCCTTTGCGTGAAGAAAGAGTTCTTTGTGCTCTTGAAAGGTGTTTCATTCAATTTCCTCATTGCACGGACATAAAACGAGGTTTCTGCAGACCTGAATAGTTCGATTTGATTTTTGTTATTTAGCGTTGCTTTTCTGCCACTTTGGGTTAATCGCGACGATGAGGATGAGTGATAATATGATGAAATTGAAGAAGGGACACACACAGAACACCGATGGCTAAGCCGGGATTTCAACCCTGGGCCCTTGGCGTCGTGGTTAGCTGTGCTAACCACTACGTCACGGAGGTCGAATAGGCCTTACTATACGACGCACGCTTTTAGAAGCGATATCGGGCGGGGCTACGCAGAGGGTGTGCGTGGTGATCAACCAATGGCAGGAGTGCAACGTTGTACAGTTAGGAGACTACGGCGCGGAAGTTAAAAGCCGTGTTCTGTATTTTTCTTGCGCGCAAGAAGTTTTCATAAAACTCGCCACTTTAAGGTTCATCATAAGATGGGGAAAGACATTTTGAACCTGACTGTCCAAGTCCCATGAATTTCCGTCGCCTACAGCCGGAGTTATCATTTGTTGAAGAAACAAGGGAAACATCACCTTTCATTCATTCATGTCCTTCCCTTGCGCTAGCAGTTAGTTTGGCAACAGCGCAGTAGCACTGGCTGGGCATTGGCCGAACTCATGTTCCTTCTAAAAGCGTACGCCGTATAGTGATAGTACGAGAGACAAGAGGAGACGAGAACCATGGTCGTTGCTAGAAATTTTTGTAGTAGGGGTCAAGCCATTGATAAACTTGAATAGTAGATATTATAGCAATAATTATTATTATCATGTTATAAGTAGACCTCGGATTTTAACCTATTTTTTCCTTTGCAGGTAAATAAGAAATAACAAGTTATATCGGCGTTTCATAAAAAAACGAACCCAGATAGCACAGACAGCTTGCTGCAAGCATGAAGCAAGCTTACCATGGCAAGCTAAGTAGCTAGCAGCAAGCTGGCCACGGCAAGCTATTAGCTGGATGCAAGCTTGCTTTAAGCAATCTAGTTACCACAATTGGAAGTTGAGTCATTCCATGCGAAATCAACACAGCCTTTGACCTGACCATCCCCGATTTTCATGAAATTTGGGGAATTCAAATTATGCATGGAACTTAGTAAGTATAATTTTTTTTTAGTTTCGTGCGTCTTGTAATTGTTAAATTATTCAAGGTCAAAGTTTGCAGAAATTGCCCTTTTTGAGCCCGCTTAGCTATACTAAATCTGCTGTAACTCCGCCACTATTTTGCCTAGGAAGCTCAAATAAAGCTTATTGTACAGGGAATTGAACAAGCTTTCCAGTGATATATAACAAGCCTACCTTTGGATAAAAATATAATTTTGGCACGTGACCTTGACTTTTGACCTTGAATATCTCAAAACATGTCATCACCAAAAATCGTGAAAACAATATATTTGGTCCCTCATTCCATACTATAAAACATATCAAAAAATCATTCTGGGACTGCAATGGGATCAGAAGATACAAAATAATATGTGTAACTATGTGACTGATAAAAGCCCCATTACATGAACTATGAAGAGTCAAATGTCTCTTAACACTCCCTACAAAATGTGAAGGAGTTATCCTGGGTATAATTGGTCATGAAAGAAATAGGTTAGGCACAGGGAGATCCCTAGCCGTGTGTGTCAAGCGCAGATCCTTCATACTGTTGACCGCCATATTGAATTCAACGCAAAAAATTTCAAAGGAAAGGGTGTGATGTGATATATCATATGAGGCTAGAATTTCACGAGAAATGAAGTGACGAAGGATTTTCCAACGTATCTTACGCCAGCAAAAAGTTATACACATATCTTTCACTTACGATATATGCACATTATAATGTTGTCAATGTTCCTGTGAGCACACTCGTTGACGTCTCTCACACTCGCATAGAACATTTGGTAATGTAGCATGTGCAACAACATCGCAAGCAGCAACTAATGCATTCTCTCAGATGGTCAATATCAGGGACTTTTAGTGCATGCACCATTCTCTTCAAATGTTTCTGAAGGTAAAAGTCCTCCTAAGATGTCAGATCTGGGGAATGTGCAGGCCTTTTAATAGATCCCCGTGTGCCCATCAATCTACCTAGAAAATTACCATGAAGAAATTGCGAAAATGTCTACATAGTGTGGTCACACTCTGTCCTGTTTCAAAACTCTCGAAAAGTGCCATATCCCGTAAGCAAGGGTGAAAAAACCTGTTCACTTAACAAATCCAAGAAGCCCTCACCATTTAAGGTTCCGTTGTTGAATATGGACCAACCATTTCCGTTCGCCATACATTACACCACATAATTAGCTTACCAGCAACAACCATTCGACTGAGCAAATCACAGGTATTGCATATTATTTTTATTAACTTCACCGTGAACATAAAAATTTGCCTCGTCACTGAAGAATTTTTCATTCCAAAGGAAGTGTCACGTAATTGTTTGAGATACTTTTCCCAATATTCTTCACTATTCAACTATTTGGTGAATGTAGCTGATTAAAATCATATACAATGGTGCGTATACTTCTTTCTCTCCCAAGATGTCAGCGTGATCTCGATGAGTTCCTAACATGTTAGGAGCATTCCAATGCTTTGTTTTTAACACCTCGAAAAGGAGAAAATGGTTACAAGCATGCAGTAATAAATTTTTGCTGGTTAAATATATGTTGGATAGACCTTCGTCACTTCATTTCTTGTGAAATTCTAGCCTCATTTGATATATCACATAACCCCCTTTCCTTTGAAATTTTTGCGTTGAATTCAATATGGCGGTCAACAATATGAAGGATCTGCGCTTGACACACACGGCTAGGGATCTCCCTGTGCCTAACCTATTTCTTTCATGACCAATTATACCCAGGATAACTCCTTTACATTTTGTAGGGGGTGTTAAGTGACATTTGACTCTTCATAGTTCATGTAATGGGGCTTTTATCAGTCACATAGTTACACATATTATTTTGTATCTTCTGATCCCATTGCAGTCCCAGAATGATTTTTTGATATGTTTTAGAGTATGCCATGAGGGACCAAATATATTTTTTTCACGATTTTTGGTGATGACATGTTTTGAGATATTCAAGGTCAAAAGTCAAGGTCACGTGACAAAAGTACATTTTTATCCAAAGGTAGGCTTGTTATATATCACTGGAAAGCTTATTCAATTCCCTGTACAATAAGCTTTATTTGAGCTTCCTAGGCGAAATAGGGGCGGAGTTGGAGCACATTGAGTATAGCTAAGCTGGCTCAAAAAAGGCAATTTCTGCAAACTTTGACCTTGAATAATTTAACAATTACAAGATGCACGAGACTAAAAATTTTCATAGTTACTAAGTTTTATGCATAGTTTCAACTCCCTAAATTTCATGAAAATCGGAGATGGTCAGGTTAAAAATTGCACATATCTGTGTTGATTTGGCATGGAATGACTCAGTTGCAGCAAGCTTGCCAAGGCATGCTTGCATCAAGCTTTTTATAACAAGATGTAAAAGTAAAAAGTAAAAAGTAAAGTGTTCCCCTGTGCATAGCACAACGCCATGAAGGCGTATAGGGGGTGTGGGGGTAACGCCCCACACTTTCTTGATCCGGTCGTGAGTGGGGGTGATGTGATCAGCATCACGCCCCTGACCGCCTTTACCCCCCAGGGTTTCCCCCAGGTACCCATGTTATTCGACGCTGGGTGGGCGCCGGGGCCGCTTTCACCGTTAGAAAAGTTCCCGGATTTGAACCGGCCGGGGATCGAACCCGGGACCTTGAGCATGGTAGTCAGACGCGTTACCGACTGAGCCACCGCGGCCACCAAAGATGTAAGCTTACAAAATGCAATGCTCAAAGTAAGCCATAATGTGTATCTTTAAGCTAAATTTGTGTAAATCTCTGTATAAACATGGCTGTAATGTACGTTGTATACACATATATGCATAACACCAAAATTAGAAACAATTGGGGCTAATTAACAACAAACACCCATGTTTGTAACGTCACAGTTTATCTTTGCAGCTTATAAAAACTTTTCATGCTCCCCCAAAATAGGCAATAGTTAGTCTGAAGAGTTCCCTGAACTAATCAATCTCAAACTATACATTGGTAATAAATTTTTCTTTGAAGTACTGATTATATAGTCTGGGATAAAAATATTTTATTCACCACATTTTATTTTCTGATCTTCGTTGCAACTTCAATATTCACACATCTTTCTAAGGATAATAAAACACATTTCTTCACTAACTACAATCAATCAAAGTTATCCTTATTTATGCTACTAAAACTTATGTTTGTTTTACATTTGAGTCGTACTGCCATCTAGTGTAAGCCGCATGAAATAAAAGCTTTGGTACTTTATTCACACGAATTCTTTCCACTGTATTTCGGTTTTATTTTATTTTGTCACTATTGTTCATGTTTAATAAGTATCTCTATTGTTATATTAAATGGGTGTCTGTATTGTTTTATTTTTTTAAAAATGCATCCTATCACGCTAGTTATCACATGCATCAGGCGTACGTCCAGCTTGCCATGTCAAACTTGCTTTGACAAGCTAAAAGGAAGCTATCGCAAGCTTGCCACAAGATTATGTGCTATCTGGGAAACAACTGACTAAGTTTTATAGTGCCTAAAATAATCTATTTTGCTTGAACCTATCTTAGGTTTATGTGCCTGAATTAAACCTTTTTTTTAGGTTTTTATATTTTTTTTAGGTTTTACAGAATTTTGATATCTCACAGAGGTATTTACTAGGTTTGGTGGTGAAATATTTCAATGCCTGGCGTGTTTGAAACATGTTTTCTGTCGATTTCCCTCCCTCCAAGTGTATGATGTTTATCAAAGCTTTAAACAAAACAAAAATGTCTGACGTCACTGTTACCTGCAGGCAGTGGTGGCGAAAGGGGACAGTTCCCCCCTACTTTTTACCCCTGCACTATAGACTCTTAATGCTAAGCCTTGCCTACTAAGATAAAGTAAATTGTTCTCCCCCCTTCCCCATTCTCAGTTTTGGCACCCAATCGTCTCTACTTCCTGCACAGTCCCAAGTACAAACTTCTGATCTGTGTGGCCTTGCTCACTTTCGCGTCAGTTTGGTCCTTTTTGGCATTCACGCCTTGCGAAGTAATATTTCAGCATTCAAATTAGCACTACTGACTATGTTTCTGTTGAAAGATAATTTTCAGCACATGAAATGATAGTCACAGACAAAAGGTGGAGTTTGAATGTGGATAACGCAAAAAAAATCATGGTGGTCACTAGGACCATGATAAAATTCAAGTTTAATTCCTGGTTTTCAAGGTGAACTTTCCAAAAATTCAAAGATACAAGCAGATGTTTTCTCTATTCCAACCTTACGTATTACCGACTCTCACCCTACCTTCCATACACAAAAATATTGACAATATAAAGGGTTTGTATGATTTCAATGTAACAAAAAAAATACCTAATCAACTTCAAGATATATTATTTTGTAATAATCTTTCGTTTGTCAGATACATTGTTCTGTAAAGACACTAACAAAGCAAACGGATTGAGAAATTTTTGTTTTATTTTCTGTGTAGCTTTCTTGTTCATCCTCAAAAAATGAATGAAATAAAAGTAAACTGAGATAAAGTTGCCTCAGGGCATTTATAAACATGAATAAATTTAATTGGATTTGGGTTAATAAAAGTTGCAATTTTTCACGTCTACGGGGAAAAAAATGGAATAGAGGAAACATCCGCTTGTACCTTATTTCATATCTTGTCAAAATTCATGAATAATTTCCAGAGCCAATAATCCACGTGTAATCCCGGAATTCAAGGAATTCCAAGTGAGTAGAAACCCTGATATTGTGCAGCAACTTATACATACGTAATTCATTTTTCATATCAACAAGTAACTTCTTCTAACAGCACAAGTGCAATATTATAATAATTTGTAGATAATTTTGAAATTATATAAAGAAATGAAAATTTGTTTAGAGAATTAATATTTCATTATTACGTTTTTTTTGTGAAATTTTGTTTTTAACGATTGTATCTAATCAGTATTTTTCAGGAATTTTGTACCAAATTAAGTCTTTTTGCAAGCTATTTCAGGATTTTTTGAGCCTAATTTAAGGTTTTTAGAACCTATTTTAGGATTTTTAGAGCCTATTTTAGAAACTTAAAAGCACACTTTTTAGAACCTAAAAATCCGAGGCCTAGTTATAAGCTAATGAATATAAATAATTTTATTCCAATTATTATTATTGTTGTATCCTTGGGAAGACTTTTCTGGCACAAAAGGGAAATAAAATAAAACAAATGAATCAATTAATCAATCAAAAACCGAACAAATAATAGCAGGTGCGTGTCCAAGAACATAATTGAGGTGGGGTTTTGACGATGTTATATTTTTTCAAAACATGCACACGGATATGCACATACAAATTTCTATTAAAGTGGGGAAAGGCTCATTTTTGAAATTTAGTATCAGTATTATTATTACGAAATGTCCAGTATCAGTGACGGTGGGTGGGCTGAACTGGTTAGGTTGCTGAAGATTTGTCCTAAATTCCATTTTGTTCCTTTGACATAAATGTTGGGTTTTGTGTTTAAAAATCATTTCAGGTCATTTCTGAGGGCAATCAATACACGAGTTTTTATAGAGACTGATTTGGCCTGTTTTAGTCGAGCGTCTATTCGAAGATAACTGGTTTTTGAGGACTTAATCTGTGAAAATCAAAAATTTGTCGACGTTCATCGCTTTTAATGCCTATTCAGTATTTTTCGGCGCTTTTTGCCTCCCTATTTTAAGAGTTCCTAGTGCCTCGTAAGTCCTTATCCTCCCTTACTTTCGTAAAAACGATGTAAGGACGGGAAGTGTAAATACTGAAATGAACCAAATTGGAAATGTAACAAATTTATTGAAATATTTTGATAAAACAATCAATAATTAACTATTTAGATTTCTTTAAGTGTACAACGATGATAGCAGAAAACGTATTCCGCAGTTTATTTGCGTCCTCATTTGTCCTAACCTTGACAACGAGAGATCACAGTCTAAGACCATTGCTGCATATGCACTTGTTAGATTTGGACCAATCTGAATGAACAGATTATGTAATGCATATTCTTGAAGGGGGGATAGATACTGCTGTTTGTTCTCTGATAAGCTACGAGTGTGACTGTGTAATCGCGCATAACGTGCTCCGATTACGAAAGTTTACTCACAGTTCACTTAGAGTAATGTAAACATTATTTTATTATTTCTATTAAAAATCTGCAGAATAAACTGATATCAAAATCTTATAAACTTAAACAGTCAACGAATTTATTAGTACTGTCTAATTTATACAGCGCCATTTTGCACTGTAAAGCTTTGTAATATTAATGAGAAAAGTTTAAACTTTCAATAAGAAGAATTAAAAAATAATTACAAGAAGTAAGAGAAACATTCTACTTATAAACTATCGAAAAATGTCGATTTAACTGCATCTTGGACAAAGGCGATGTAGGCTATAAGGAAGCGAATTGCAGCATTACTATGTGAGGCTAATGTACACTTTTCTAATCGCGAAGATGAGGATGATGACATGATGAAAGTGGTGAAGGGACACTCACAAAGGACACCTATGCCCGGGCATGTATTCGAACCCGGGATAGCTGACTTCCGTGGCAGAGTGGTTAGCACAGCGCGCTACGACTCCAGGGATCGCGGGATCGAATCCCTGCCTTAGCATGGGTGTTCCTTGTGAGTGTCCCTTCATTACTTTCATCATGTCATCATCCTCATCTTCGCGATTACCCAAAAGTGGCAGAAAATCTAAGTAAGATCAAATCAAGTCGAACCGGGACCCCCTGGTGTCGTAGCGCGATGTGTTAACCACTCCGCCACAGACACGAAAACATTTGGTAAGGCACTCAGTCCCCAGAGGACCCCCTGCTCCCCAATACTGGCATTTAAACCTCGTGACTTGGTTGCAACATTCGAAATCTCCACAGCATCTTCCTTTGTTCGCTGCGACCTCTGACCTTCCCCGTTGCGTCCGTGCGTAGGGCCTGGCTCCGATGACGGAAGGCGAAGAAGTGGAACGGAGAAAGCGAGAGAGGCGAGCAAACAATGCAATAAACATGAAAATTAATTGTTTTCCGACTGATCCAACTAGGAAGATGCAACCTCGAGAATACATTAATGTTTTTACGCGTTTCCTGACTCGGTCGCTTCTCCGTCTGCGGCGCTATTTATCATCGGAGGAGAAGAAAACATTTAAGTGCCTAATGGATTGTAATGAAGACTCTGACGTGCCACGCGCATAATTTAAACGTCTCGTAGTTTTTTTCGGTCGCTGAAACCGCGAAGCAACAATGACAGCTGATGAGCTATTGTTGTGGCATTGTCACCGGGTGGGAAAAGGTGGACTCTAGCCCACATTGTTGCTCATCCAAATTGCAACATGAGACAAATTCAGGATCGTTTAGAATACGGAAATAGAAACAGATAGAGATAGGGAAGCTCACGCCAGAGGAAGATGGAAAATAGAAGAAAGAGAAACAGATAGAGATAGGGAAGCTCACGTCAGAGGAAGATGGAAAATAGAAGAAACAGATAGAGATAGGGAAGCTCACGCCAGAGGAAGATGGAAAATAGAAGAAACAGATAGAGATAGGGAAGCTCATGCCAGAGGAAGATGGAAAATAGAAGAAACAGATAGAGATAGGAAAGCTCATGCCAGAGGAAGATGGAAAATAGAAGAAACAGATAGAGATAGGAAAGCTCACGCCAGAGGAAGATGGAAAATAGAAGAAACAGATAGAGATAGGAAAGCTCACGCCAGAGGAAGATGGAAAATAGAAGAAACAGATAGAGATTGGGAAGCTCACGTCAGAGGAAGATGGAAAATAGAAGAAAGAGATAGAGATAGGGAAGCTCACGTCAGAGGAAGATGGAAAATAGAAGAAACAGATAGAGATAGGGAAGCTCACGTCAGAGGAAGATGGAAAATAGGAGAAACAGATAGAGATAGGGAAGCTCACGTCAGAGGAAGATGGAAAATAGAAGAAAGAGATAGGGAAGCTCACGTCAGAGGAAGATGGAAAATAGAAGGAACAGATAGAGATAGGGAAGCTCACGTCAGAGGAAGATGGAAAATAGAAGAAACAGATAGAGATAGAGATAGGGAAGCTCACGTCAGAGGAAGATGGAAAATAGAAGAAACAGATAGAGATAGGGAAGCTCACGCCAGAGGAAGATACAAAATAGAATAAAGAGAAACAGATAGAGATAGGGAAGCTCACGTCAGAGGAAGATGGAAAATAGAAGAAACAGATAGAGATAGGGAAGCTCACGTCAGAGGAAGATGGAAAATAGAAGAAACAGATAGAGATAGAGATAGAGATAGGGAAGCTCACGTCAGAGGAAGATGGAAAATAGAAGAAACAGATAGAGATAGGGAAGCTCACGTCAGAGGAAGATGGAAAATAGAAGAAAGAGAAACAGATAGAGATAGGGAAGCTCACGTCAGAGGAAGATGGAAAATAGAAGAAACAGATAGAGATAGGGAAGCTCACGCCAGAAAAAGATGGAAAATAGAAGAAACAGATAGAGATAGGGAAGCTCACGTCAGAGGAAGATGGAAAATAGAAGAAAGAGAAACAGATAGATAGGGAAGCTCACGTCAGAGGAAGATGGAAAATAGAAGAAACAGATAGAGATAGGGAAGCTCACGCCAGAGGAAGATAGTAAATAGAATAAAGAGAAACAGATAGAGATAGGGAAGCTCACGTCAGAGGAAGATGGAAAATAGAAGAAACAGATAGAGATAGGGAAGCTCACGTCAGAGGAAGATGGAAAATAGAAGAAACAGATAGAGAGAGGGAAGCTCACGCCAGAAAAAGATGGAAAATAGAAGAAACAGATAGAGATAGGGAAGCTCACGCCAGAGGAAGATGGAAAATAGAAGAAAGAGAAACAGATAGAGATAGGGAAGCTCACGTCAGAGGAAGATGGAAAATAGAAGAAACAGATAGAGATAGGGAAGCTCACGCCAGAGGAAGATAGAAAATAGAATAAAGAGAAACAGATAGAGATAGGGAAGCTCACGTCAGAGGAAGATGGAAAATAGAAGAAACAGATAGAGATAGGGAAGCTCACGTCAGAGGAAGATGGAAAATAGAAGAAACAGATAGAGATAGGGAAGCTCACGTCAGAGGAAGATGGAAAATAGAAGAAAGAGAAACAGATAGAAATAGGGAAGCTCACGCCAAAGGTAGCTGGAAAATAGAAGAAAGAGAAATAGAATAACATATAGGTAGAAAGGAATAGACAAGTTTAGGAATAAAGAGAAAGAGGAAAATAGAGGAAGTAGAGAAACGAAAAAGAAAGAGGGAGATCGAAACAGAGAAGCAAAAGAAAGAGCCAAAAGAAAGAAGGAAAAGAGAAAAACAGATAAGCAGAAGAGAAAATAGATACAAAGAGAGAAGTTAAGGAAGAAAGAGGCAAGATAAAGAGGAAAACAGAAGGTATGAGAGAAAATGAAAGAAAAGAAGGAAGAGATGCTTAGAAATAGAGAAGCTTAAAAGATTGATACTAGAACAAAGAGAAAAAGAAGAAGAAGTATAGAGATATAGGAAAAGACAGATATATTTAGAAAGAAAAGGAGCGAAAAGATAAGAGCACAGAAAAGAAAAACAGAGAGATAGAGAAGCTTAGGAAGTAGAAACAGAAATGATAGTCCAAGAAGATGAAAAATGGAAAATAAAGGAAATAAAGGAAATAGGAAACGAAAAACAGAGAATTTGAAGTAGAAACGGAATGAGAGAACAAGAAGGAAAGAAAGATAGTTGAGACAGAGAGAATTGGAAAGAGAAGAAAAAGATAATCTTAGCAGGAAGGTCCATCGAAATATCTAGCTAAAAATACTTCTACACCATTGAATCCATCAGAACAAAATTCCCTGGTGACACCATTGCAAAGGCAATTTTAGAGACGCTCTGGCCACAAACGTGATAGTCATTATAGTAAATAATATAAATTAGATCACTTTAATATTCCAGGAAAAGAACGAAGGGGAAAAATGAACTGAAAAACTTGAGCGTAAAATGCAGAAACAAGATCAAAATTAATGTTTCATACCATGTTGGTTTCAAAAAATGAATGTCATAAGTAACACAACGTAAACTTCATGACTAAATTTTCCCCCAAGTTTCCAAGATTTCTATTGAATTATGTTTGCAAAACAGAGTAACTATAGGCGTCTCGTGAACGTATGCGTTGCATGCTGCGCATGCGTCAATTGTGGGAAAAAGGACAGCTTGCTCTGCGACGACATTCATGAGCATTTCTACATTCTAATTTCTTCATATATGAGAAGTATTTATTTTACAGGAGAGTGCTCAACTAAGCTTATATTACATTTCTTGGATCTGAAGTGAAAGAAAGTAATAATTCTTTTCACTCAATTGACGCATGCGTCACTTCAGATTCAAGAAATGTAATATAAGCTTAGTTGAGCGCTCTCGTGTAAAATAAATACTTCTCATATATGAAGAAATTAGAATGTGGAAATGCTCATGAATGTCGTCGTAGAGCAAGCTGTCCTTTTTCCCATAATTGACGCATGCGCAGCATGCACCGCATGCGTTCACGAGACGCCTCTGAACTATACTTTACAGAATATTAACAGAATTAAATGTGATAAAATATAGATTAATATTTGTCTGGACAATCACCCATTTCATGTATCAAGTATAAGGATCTGCGCAATATAATAATAATAAATTGACAGAAATAACAGTTTAGTATTGTTAGTTTATAATAAACAAGATAATAGCTTGTTATTATTATTTTATAATAAACAAAAATAACAGTTTATTATTGTTATTTTATAATAGACAAAATAATAGTTCATTATTATTAATTTATAGTAAATAAAATATTTTATTAGATATGTGTTTATAATAAATAATTATAATTAATAATTCTGGTATTCAAATTTATAAGCTATTATTATTGTTATTAGTTTATCATAAACAAAAATAATAGTCTGTCATTTTCCGTACATAATAATAATCAAATAACAATTATTGTTTCTGCTATTAAAATTTATACGAACTGCTTGATCTCGCTTCAAAAATTTCTACCGACTCGGTGGCCCTACAAACAATATTACTAATAATAGAGAAAACTAAAGTTACACAAAGTACACTATGCTCTAAGAGCTCCTTTATATAAACTCTTCATATTACTCCTTTGTATTATGTAATCAGACATTATCACATAGATATTATAAAGTTGATTGATTTATTGATTTAGTGTTTTAAGTGCACTTTATGCACAGTATGGCCAGTATGGCTAATCGGGACTGGACCTACAGTTTAAAGTGGGATCCAAACCACTATGTGCCTCCACCGGGAATCGAACCCGGGACCCCTTGATTAGAAGGCGACGACCCAACACTGCGGATATTATAAAGTAATTGTGCTTTTGTAAGTTGAGATCCAAGCATGGTTTCGATTCGAGAGCTACATTCCTAACGTAATTTCCTCCCATTAAAAATATCTGAAAAATGAAATGACTATGAAGAAAGTCCATGCGAAATATACCCACGGTATATGAGCCAGTCGAGGGAAAGAGCTAGGAAGGAAATCTCGGCGTGGAAATCAACTGCAAGATAAGATTCCGTTAGATGAGTTGCAACGTGGATAATCGTGCGGTGATAAGGCGCAGGAAATTGTTTCCAGCGAGTGATATGAATTAATTGATAGTCATTATGAAAAATCGAATCCCATGTAATGGTAATTTATTTTTGTCGAGAGAAACTCGAGTTGATCTGGAATGAAGTGTCATAGCTTTCTCCCAAGAAATCAAGGAAAGTCCACGCTGTTGGGAGTTACCGTAACATTTACAAGTGTACCGTTAAAATTTAACCGTCAGTATACAAGAACGGGACGCAACCGTTTTTTTTTAAAAAAAAACATTATATATTTATTTAATTAAGTATTTGATTTCACTGCTGAAAAACAGCGTACATGCCTAATACAGCAGTTTGTGATGATATATGACATATACACAATATTACAATTACAAATATATATATATATATATATATATAGTGAGAAAACCAATTTCATTAAAATAATATTTTAATTCGCTATTCTGACACTTTAGGCTAATAGCGAAGATATGGATGGGTGATGATATGAAATTGATTTCACAAAAAGCAGGCTGGGATTCGTACCCGAGACCCCTGGCGTCATAGCACGCTGTGATAACCACGTCACCATGGAGGTCGGAAAAATTAAATTTGAATGTTTGATCCTGCACAAAGAATGATTCTTAGAATCTTTATAAAGTGCATACGGCATAGCCATAGGTGAGTACGTTCATGAACGCGGTACGTTCATGAAATAAATATTGGATTGAATTCTTTGTCGAGTGGACTTTGAAAAGACGATTTAATATAACGTATATTTCTGAATCCAAGACGAGTTTTTTGCCGCAATTTCGTGCCCAGAAGTTTGGGGTCGTCTTGCTTTCGAGGCATTCGATGTGGAGTTTTTCTTTTATCTACTGAACAGAACCCGCTTTATCCTTGAACGTTCGCATGCGCTTTGAGCATTGTTGTGCGATAGCACGTAGTGAGTGTTGTGGCGAACATTTTTTTATCAATTGTTGTAAGACGTTGTAGATTTCACTTTTAAACTTCGTAGTCAAGTGTGATATACCATAAGTTTTGAAAATAGTTTTTCTGTAATCCCTTGTTGAAAAATGGGGGGGGGGGAGTCGTTTTGGATTCGGAGTCGTCTTGCATTGAATGGGGACCAAGGGGGAGGTTAGAACAAATGGGGTGAACAATTATTATCAGAAGTACAAAAGTTAATATAATGCAGAGTATTGGATACAGAAGTAATTACAAAATTATTTTGCCATTTGCATATTAACAGGTCTAGTCAAAACATTGTTTTCTAAAAAAACCTAGTACGGAGGAGAGGGGTATGTAACTATACAACTGGTGCTTTTCTGCAAGTAATGAGTTCGCAACTAGACGGACTAGAGCTAAGCAGACACCACTTTGAACCGATTCCCACAGATACCGATACCAATGCTTGAAAAATTATAACGATTAAAAGTTATTCAAAATATTAATATTAGAGGTTAGTAGTATTAGTATTCTACTCCAATTATAAGTATGAATTTACCAGAGTTTTGATTTAAAATATTAAAAAATTATATCAGAATAGAAAAATATATGTTGTGTTATTACAAAATACGGTTTTCCCACATAATATTGGCAAAAGTTTCAGGATAATTATATTCCGTGAGAGTATCGGGTAGCATTTTTGCAGACCCTACGAACGATCAAAACCACGGGAAAGTATCGAGCAGTATCTGTAAATGAAATCCAACCCATACATTCAGAAACCTATACCACTTCTATCGGCCGATACATAGGCATCTTTATTGGCTCAGCCCTAAAATTGACACATTGAAAAAAGAAACACAGCAAGAAGTAAATAGAACAACAAAGGAAGAAAAATAAATTTTCATTAGTTCTTATTTGCTAAAAGAAATTACGTTGTCTTTGTGAAGCTTCATTGCGTCATTTCGAAGTTTTGTTGAAACAATTTTCAAGATATTGACAGAACGAAACTAGAAGGGGGGCCCGTGCCCCTTTGACCCCATCCTAGCATTGCCACCGATGCACAGTATCGTTAGCGTTAAAGAGCCTCTAGGTTAACAGCCTTGATAATGTCAATCGCGTATCGTGACGATGTATGTATTGCCAGTACGTGCTTTCGAGCGTTCGATCCAGGAGAAATCTTGGAATTAAGTCTTCAAACTCCGAAGAAGTTTTCCTCGGCTACTTTCTTCCATTTCCCTTTTCTCTCGCCAGCTCCTGCCTGCAGCGGGAACAAAGAGGCGCTGACCCCTGACCCCGAGGGTCACCAGGAAGCGAGAGGTCTTCTGCCCGGAGCGTGCTCTGCGACCATCACTAACAAAATGCTTTCCTCCGATAAAGCGCTTCCACCATTTCACGCTATTAAGACCGTGTCCGAAAGATGCAAGACCGTATTTGAAGCGAACATCCTGCGAAAATGGTCTTGCAGTTCAATCTTGAACCTTTGGATTGGAAGCGATAATCTTTGGAATTGCACTTCTACAGCAGCACTTAATACGACCAGCAGATAAAACTAAGAACACATTGTTTTAAACACTTTGCCGCGTTTTCCAGAATTCAACAGCGTGCATCAAACTGGTGAACCAAAAATGACGTCAAATTCGGTGAAATCTGGAATTCTTCTTAATTAAACAAATTAAGAATAGATCCGGAAAGTGCACACATATTCGCGTTTATTAGGGAAGAGTTACTGATAGTGACTAAATCGCAACATTTCATGAATTTTAGGTTCAGTCCCGATTAGCCTATCTGTGCATAAAATGGACACCTCAAACTGGAACCCGAATCTATATTTCTGGCGATAATTTGACCTTTACAACCTGCTAACAATTTCTTAACAACACACGAAAAGAAATTCAGGTAAGTTTCTGTTGATACTTAAAATTTATTAAAGTTTGTTTTTAGTTCTCTTCATGTTCTGATAGGCTAATCGAGACTGGTCCTAGATATTAAAGTGGGATCCGAACTGCTTTAATTACCAACGAATATCGAACCCTGGGCCTTTTGATTACAACGTGAGATTTGTGAAATCAGCTTCGAGTATTCAGAGACACGTGTATGTGTACATCTTGGGAGTGGTGGGACCCCCAGGTGCACGTGTGTATGTCAAAGGAATGAAACCCGTCAGAGGCGTCGCCTGATGGGAAACGTGAGGGGAGCATGGCCACCCCACCTCCTTGCATACACGCATAACTTTCAATTTGCGCTTCCTTCTTTTTACGTTTACACGATTCGCTTTCTCCCTTCTTTCTTTGTCCTCCATGTTTGCTCATCTTCCGGGAGCCTTTGAAGACGGGTCGGGATGGGTCGCAGTGATGCCATCCAATGAGGGAAATCTCTCTTCAAAATTTCCCTTTTAATGCTGTGATTTCTGCAGCTGATGAGCGACTGTTTATTTTTTACTTCGCTTTTCTGCTCCTTTGGCTAAACGCGAAGATGAGGACATAACTGCTGATAGGACAATCGCAAACACACAATGACAGGACACAACACAAGCCGCACCACGGATTATACAGGTTGTGGATAGAGACACCAGAGCCTCGTTAGTCTACATGAATGCAACCCAGGGTATCGTACAGGTAGACATTTGAGTGACTCCAACCACAAAAGGCAATAACCACAGAAATCTATTCCAACAGAAATGGAGGAACAGGAATGTACCTGAGGACATGCCTCCGTCGAAAATTACTTTCAAGTGAAACTTACTATTCCGTGCATGTAATGGTTACACATTGAATGGGTTATTACAAAGAATTGTAAGCATTTGAGTCCACTTTATACACAGTTAGGCTAATCGGGACTGGACCTATAGTTTACTATGAGATCCACAAATCAAGACAGTAACATGGGTTTTGCGAGATTCACTTGATTGTCGAGTGTTTTATGACAAAAAAAATATAGTTACTTAGAATTCTAAAGAGCAAACGAAGTAAGAAAAATCGATGTCTCAAAAATGTGTTTTCATAATTTTAGAACAATGAATGATTCCACAATATCCAAATTTCAAAAATGATATTTTTATCTGAAAGTTACGGGAATGTGCGTGGAAGAGGAGGAGAGTAAAAGTTATAAAAAAAAATGTGCAAATGACTATGTATTTTCTTGTTTAACAAGTAAATTTGAAGTATTTATGCAAAGTTTAATATTAGAAATGAAAAATATATATTTTAAACTGTTTGTTTTAACCATATTTACTATCAATTTCGATATAAGCTATTTTTATAGTTGGTAGCCAGCCCTGTGGTGATCCAGCTTTATCCAGCTCCGTAGCGGAGTGATTAACACAGCGAGATACGACAATAAGGGTTTCTGGTTCGAATTTCATGTAATACATCGATGTTCGTGTTTGTTTGTCCTGAATGAAATTTGTATGAAAACACGTGTAAGAGAATGGCAGGGGACAATTTTCTATCTATGTATCTGCATAAAGTGGTTGTACCCTAGAGGGTAAAATCACCTCCACTTCTGGCTACCTCCGCATGGCATTATGCAGGGTAGAGCTTTTCAATTTTGTGAACCGTCTGAAATTTTCCCTTGGCGGACGAGGATTTCTTTTCGTCTACAAACACTGATCCGTGTCAATCAGCTGCAAAGGATTCGAGAGATGGATGGGAGGGGGAGACAACAACTTTCTCCAGAGACGAGCGCGTATGGCGCATGGCCAGAGGCGATCCCAGTGCTAAATAGCCCATCGCCAGCTCAAGAAGTCCTCTAGCCTTTTCAGGCAAAACGTGTCCTTGTTGGGACAGAAGAATTCCATTATTCCTCACAGCGTGCAGTCAGAAGGGTAAAAAGTCGTAGTCGGAAGTGTTTACACAGCCGATGAGTGCATCATTTAGATGTAACAAGTGGGGAAATAGAAAGGTCGAATATGTCTGCTTTATGAACAGATAGGAATGAATGAAGTATTTTGCTTCGCATTTATGCCACTTTTGGCTAATTTCGAAGATGAGGATGAGCGTCGATATGGTGAAATTGGAAGTCACACACAGGATTATAATGGCCGTGGGTCCAGCCGCTAAAGCAAAATGCAGTTGACATTTGGGTGCCTCCAGAAAGTGTCACCCCCAGTGGCGTACACTGAGTCCAAGATCTGGGCTATCTCACTATGTCGCGTGGTCCTAGGCTATGAATAGAAATACATTTATCAACTCCTAAGAAATCAGGTTGCCAACTCATAGGAAATCAGGTTGCCAATCATAAGAAATCAGGTTGCCAACTCATAAGAAATCAGGTTGCCAACTCATAAGAAATCAGGTTACCAACTCATAGCAAATCAGGTTACCAACTCATAGGAAATCAGGTTGCCAACTCATAGCAAATCAGGTTGCCAACTCATAAGAAATCAGGTTGCCAACCCATAAGAAATCAGGTTGCCAACTCATAGCAAATCAGGTTGCCAACTCATAAGAAATCAGGTTGCCAACTCATAGCAAATCAGGTTGCCAACTCATAGCAAATCAGGTTGCCAACTCATAAGAAATCAGGTTGCCAACTCATAGCAAATCAGGTTGCCAACTCATAGCAAATCAGGTTGCCAACTCATAGGATATCAGGTTGCCAACTCATAAGAAATCAGGTTGCCAACCCCAGAATTAGCATCATCATCCCACTGATATGAATGATAATAGTTACAATTTCTGATTATTCTCTAGACTTCAGGTTTAGCAGATAGTCTAGAATATACGCTCCTGGTCACCCCTTATACACCATGAAGAGATATACTAATCTGGGCTGGACCAAAAATTTAAACTGGGATTACATCAACTATCGCCGGAGAGTTAGGCAACACACACAACGCATTGCGGGAAGCCGGTGCTTCAGCATCTAAGTGTAATAAAGGGACCCAGGGTTTGAGTCCCGGTGGAGGTACAGTTACCTACTATAAAAATGTTACACCTGGATCCTGAAGTACTGCCTTCCCTGCAATGCGTTCTGTGTTACAACTCTACAACGATGAGCCGACTTCAAGAGTAACTTTTCAATGCAAAGTTCTGCTATCGCCGGAGAGTTAGGCATTAGGCAACACACAACGCATTGCAGCGAAGCCAGTATTTCAGGATCTAGGTATCTCATTTTTATTGCCGGTGACTGTACATAAAGTTTAAAAAATAGATACGGATAAAATTTTGACTGATGGAATTTACCGAGCTGTCTTCTCAGTTCTCACGAATGTTGAGAACGTCTGTATTACACTATTTTCCCGAGTATAACAGCGAGTTTTCAAGAAAGCGACAGTTTATTGAGTCAATATTCGATTCCAATCGAACTATCGCGCGATTTAGGGCAAGAGTCTTAATTTCCGTATTTGTAGATCAAAACACAAAACTACTTACGCACTGTTTAACATAAATCGAACAACAAAAGAACTCTTAACTGACATCATTGTTCTTAATGTTTCTACGACGTAGCACAAATCAAAACTTGGTACCCGTTTGTAACATTTAAAAGCGGGCCCCCAAAATGCTCTTGTGTCGGGCTACGTGTGTTAACAGCCTCTCTTGCAATGGTAAATCCACTCGTTACAACCTCCCATTGTATTCATGAACATGTATAGAGTGCATGCTCCTGTGGCCTTTCCTTAACATTACTCTTTGTTTGTCCCATGTACACCTCCATATCCTCAAACTCACTGCTATTCTACATTCAATTGTTTCTTCCTTATTGCTGTGTTTTCTGTTACAACGCGTGTCTTTCCTTTCTTACTTGTTCTTTTCGTTCCGAGCTTTCTCCTGCTTCCGTTGTTTTGATTAAGTTCTTATCTTCCTGTTTCAAGAGTTCTGAGTTTGGAAACAATTGCGCTGCTCGAACGGCTAATGCAGTTACAATCATACCAGCCAAGTGTTTATATTGGTTTTTCTAAAGTCTATTTTTAGCAGCGCCTACATGAAACCCTTGGATTGTGGTGCTATCACTCCCATTACCACTTGTCTCACCAAACACGAACAATCATCAGAATTTTCCAGTTCAATTGGGTTTTTACGTCACTTTTCTACCTCATGGCGATGAAGTTGAATGATGAACTGATGAAATAGCATCAGTATAAACCGGTAAGATTCAGCATTAGGTCTTTGATGACGAAATAATATTAATATAAACAATAATAATAAATAACATCATTATCGTTATTACTACAGTACTCAAAAAATTGTTTCATCGTTTGAAAACATGGCACATATCGTACGTATTCCTGGAGAAGATCCTGCAGAATCCATTGCATGCCATGGCCAGCTTATTCGCCCGACCTCAACTGCATCGAAAATGAATGTAAGTTGCACATGCTCTCTTCATTTTTCAAATTTCAAACAATCTTATAATTTGTTATAACTGTTACAAACCGCAATCAAGGGAAGCTTGGATGATTAGGATTTTCATTGCCACAAATTGTATGTTGTTTGACCTCATATAAAAATCTTATTTGTAGATTTTTGAAAACCCTCTGATGGAATTCGATTAATTGGTAGGAAATGTTGAAGTACTCGCATGGTTTGAAAATTTTTTTGCACTGCGTTTCGAGTCTTTTTTTTCCTTCGGTTATTTTCCTGGAATACTAGGTAACTGAAATGTGTTTATTATATCTGCTTACAATTGATGTCCTGAAGGAGGGGGGGGCACGCACTCCTCTGGGAAAATGATGTCGACCTAAAAGTATATATTTTCACACATATATTTTAGTTTTAGTCACAGTAATTTATGTGGACGTTGCAGGAACATGATAACTTCAAACTGAAGGAGTGTTTTTTTAGGGGCAACACTATCATGAGGGGAACTACACTTCGTTTACCCTCCCTTGAAGAAATACATTGCTCGCCCCTTACTGGAAGAAAACCTTTGAACGTCCATGCTACTCACATTAACATAAACGTAAAGTTTTCTTGCTTTTTCTGTAACCAATGAATGGTCAACTACCAGGGGTGTCGACGACCTGTTTCACCTCTCTTCGCGATGCACGTGCCTTGTTTTTCTATGAATCAATCCCGTATTTTGCTATATTTCCCGATATTCGACGTTTTAAGGTAATCCTGTCCAAAGACCCCTCACTAACCCTGCTTGGTTACGTCACTGATATGACCATCGGCATTGGTTCGAAGCTGTCAGCTGAACTTTGTTCTAACAATCCTGCTCGCCTTGTGAGGTCGTCGAACGACGCGTGAGAATCCATTCCCAACGAATGTCGAGAAACAGTTCCGTTACGATTCCACTCATTTTTAGCACGAACATTACGTTATCTTACGCAAGAAACTGCTTCAGTCGGTTCGCAACTGCATGCAAGACCGTTCGAGACGGAGAGACGTAGAAAGGTTAGGTTTCAACCACTCACCTGATCTTCCCTGCAACAGCCACGGCCCGAACTTCACCTCAAAAAAAGCTTTGATCGACACCACACTTGGACGTCGGTCTCTCTTATCGCTGTCCCAATGACGGATTCCACGAACGCTGCAAAATTGTGATAAGCAGGGAGGATAGAGGGGGATAGCTGATAACGAAGGAGCAAAGGCTGATATTTCCATGCTCTCATAAATTGAATTCAGTCAATTCCTTTATACTTGTAGTACAGTTGACGGCGAAAGCAAGCAAATTTCATTCTCTTTTACATGGGCTTTCAGAGGGGTGCAAGGGGTTACCCTTTCTGAGGATACCGTATGTCAACCTCTTATCGACGTAGTACACCATGGACTGCATTTTGCAGACCAACGGGGCTGTAGCACCTAGACCTGCAGTATGAAGTGTGTTGTGCAGTCCATCTCAACATTTCACCATTTATCCGTAAAATAACCTAAGTAAATCAACCAAACTTCCTCCTCTGCAAAAGTCGACCTACATATGTGCAGGGAAGACGTGTCTACCCTTAGACAACCTCCCCCTCCACTCTTTCCAGTGTTGTTCACTTCGCTCTTTTACCGGTGAAAACATGATAAATATACCACGGATTGCTGACAACCAGAAGCCATATCATATAGTTTAACGAAATTTCTAGCTCATTCTTAACCACTACTCCTATAGGGAAGGTTCTCGGAGATATGACTCTCTGCTATTAGTCTCAAAATTCACTCTTTGTAAGAACGTTTGTTTTAAGCTCACTTTATGCTCGGATAGGCTAATCGATTGATTTGATTTAATTTTTGTTATTTGTCGTCGCTTTTCTGCCAATTTTGGTTAATCTCGACGAAATGGATGGGTGATGATGTGATGAAATTCATGAAGGGACACTCACAAAGTACACCCATGCTCAGGCCGGGATTCGAACCACTGCCGTCGAAGCGAGCTATACTAACCATTTCGCCACGGAGATAGACTAGTCATACAGTGAGTTCAGTGATTCTTATCGTCACAGAAGGATCCGGATTCGAATCCAGGTTAGAAATGTGTATCCCTACATCAATTTCATCTAATCATCGTCGTCATGCTTAGCTTAAAGAGTAAGAAAAAGCAACTTAAAGAAAAGGAAAAATACATATACAAATCCCCACGGCGCACGAGCTGTGGGTTGAACACCATTGGCCTAGAGCCAGAAGGCTTATGTCTCCCCTCCTCTCTGTGGCGTGTGTAAACGCACTCGCTTATGGCGTTTGGCGAGAGACAATACTTGGGAGGCGTGCCTGGGTAAATTATTTTCGCACGGCATTTTCTCCGTCTTCACTTTCGTCCCAGACGTTTTCGGAGGTGCTTCCACCTGGAGGGAGAAAGCGGAGGCCTTTCACTCGTTTCGCACACAACCTGCTGCAAGGAAATTCCTCGGACGACCGCGAAAGTGAATCTTTGCTTACTTAATACCTCACTTAACATTGCCGTCGCACTTAATCAGTATGGCGATCACTCTTTTCACGATCTGTAGGATTGGCATCACCTCGTCTCGTCTCGTGAGGGTAGATGCATGTCTCGTTCTCGGTGTTATCTACGGTATGTCTAAACATAGTGTCTTCCTTGTTCACACCTCGATTCCTAATTTCTTCTTCTTCTCGTCTCGTCTCGTTCTTGTCTCATATTCTAATAATTGTCTCACTCACGACTCGATTCTAATTCATGTATCGTTTTCTAATTTTCTCATTCTCGTTTCCAATATTTGTCTCGTTCTCGTCTCATTTTTCTCGTCTTGAGACTATAAACATTTTTTTAAAAAACGTTCCCATGCTATGAAGCATATATGGGGGCATGTGCGTCACACATTCTTCGATCTAGGCCATATGGAGGTGATATGATCAGCACCACTCTTTAGGGTTACTCCCAGGTACCCATTTATTGGAAGCTGGGTGAGCCCCAGAGCCGCTTCGTGTGGCAGTCAGGTGCTCTACTGACTAGACCATCGCGGCTTCAGAAAGTTATCCATTCAGTTTTACAATTACGTCAGACAGCATGCAAGACCGATTTATAAATAGCTAGCTGATTATCCGGCGTTGCCCGGGTATTTATTTATTCCAATCTTGTATTAGACAGGAAAATAATGAATTCTAACTATAGTGTAAAATGTAACTAACTTTAAATGCGATCGTGAATGTCACCAATTAGCTTAGCGACTCCGAAAACTATGGATTCGACACTAATCTAGGTCATTTGTGGCTTTTTTTTTCACCCCCTCTCACCTCCCATGCCGATAGGTGATGAACGTCGAGTTGAACCGCATTGGGAGTGTCACAAAAACTATGGATTCGATTCGCAACACAGCCTGAATGTTAGACAACCCGAGAAACACTATCGTTGTGCGGATTTCATAGAGTCACGGATGTCTGTTTGTGCGGAATTTAATATCGGTTGTTCTCGATTATTTTTACATGTCACACCTTCCCACCCCACCCCTAGGGATGCCAGGGGTGTCTTACCCCAAAAGATTATTTTCAGATTGCAAGTGATACGTGTACCAAGTTTGGTTGAATTTGCTCCAGGCGTTCGAGAGTTATGCCGGAACAAACAAATATACACCCACCCACACCCACACCCACACATACATCCATTTATATATATATATATATATATATATATATATATAGAGAGAGAGAGAGAGAGAGAGAGAGAGAGAGAGATATTGATAGATAGTTAGATGACACGGCCAATCCTCAATGTGAGTAAGACGAATGGCATGGGCGTCGGGGAGTGGGGTCGAACTGGTTCATCGGTCCCTCCATTCCATGGAAATTGATATAGTTCACATGCGGTTACAAATACAATCAAAAATCGTGTTATTCTTACACTTAATAACACAAATAAAGTTTAGTTAGTATTCGAACAGAATAACTTATGTATAAAATGAGAAATTCCAGCTTCTGTTGCCAGCACGTACAGTTCCCTTTGGTACTCAGCTTTGTTCCCACAGAACAGCCAGCCAACAATGGATCGTTACAGGGAAGAATGGGAGATGAAGGCGTTGCTAATGAATGAAGCTTAAAGACCGAGACGAAGGGAACATTATGTTAATTACAACGTGCGAGCATTTCACATTCATCACTTCTTACAAGCATTTCCTTGCGATTACTTACGGCCATAGGCGCATTCTGGAATTATAAGCGTGGTTCAATGGGTCTTTTCTGCCACCTTTAGCTCAAAGCGATGAGGATGAGTGATGAAATGATCAAATGATGAAATTGATGAAGGAACACTCACAAAGAACACTCATACCCAGGCCGGGATTCGATCCCGGGACCCCTGACACGAGTAAGGTGTTTCCTCTCCTAACGACAATTCATTGTCGCAACCTGGGAAATTCCCTTCCGTTCACAGGACGCAAAAAGTGGTCAGGGAAAATAAACAAAACGGTCCAAGTGAATCCTAATAAGAAGCTTACATCAGGAATCGTTTATCGTAGGGAAAGAATCACACAGTCACACAGAAGCGAGTATAAGGTGGGAGAAAGAGGAAGAATGAGACATAGAGAGAGAGAACTCAAGGAACGAGAAAATAGACAGAAAGGAAGTAAGAAAGAGATACATAGGTAGGAAAAGAAAGAGAGAAAAGATGAAGTAGACAGAGGAAAAAAAGAAAAAGATAGATAGAGAGAGATAGAAAACACAAAGAATAAAAGAGGGAGAGAAAAGTAGAGAGAAAGCGGGAATTGATTAAGTAGAAACAGTAAGATAGGAATAGAGAGTGGGAGAAGAAAAAGAGAGTGACAGAGAGAGCGAGAAAACAGGAAAAAGAGAAAGATGAAAAAGAATGATAGAATGAAAGGGAAAGAGAAAACTATAGGAAAAAGGTGAAAAGCAGAGGAAGGAAGAAGAAAATTAGGTAAATGGAAGGGAATTTGGTAGCAATGACCACCGGAGCAAGCACAGTCTATCTGAAAGGCATTGTCTGAAGATGCTACTAAAAACGGTGATAACAAATTTGACACAATCCCCTTGATGCGAGTATGTCGGATATCTAACTAAAGACTGTGACGTATGAAAGGTAAGTTACTTCACTTCACTGAATAACTACGAATAATCCGTTAATTTCTACCTCCATTAAAGGCTACAACAAATATGAGAAGCAATTTTTAACTGCCACTGTTGGTTATCACAACAATGGGGATTTGGTTTGAGTTGCTGTTTTAAGTCCACTTTTTGCACAGTAAGGCTAATCGAAACTGGACCTGCAGTTTAAAGTGGTATCCGAACCACTTGTGCCTCCTCCGGGTATCGAACCCGGGACCCCTTGATTACAAGGCAATGACGACAACAAAGGGGGTGAATGGTGTTAAGAAGAAATGGATGAAGGGACAATCTCAAACACACATTGACGACATAATACGAGTACGCGGATTATCCTGGCTCTGAATCTAGGCGCCAGAGCCTCGTCAGCCTGCAAAAGGCAGTCCAGGAAGTGCTACGTGAAAGATGGTGCCATCAGATGTCCTTGTGTTATTCAGTTATTTGTTTATCTTTCTATAAGATTTCATTTTAGATGAACATCTGCATTGTTAATCAGATTTTGACTACATGGAGCATAATGTATTGAATTTCAAAGGAGGTTTTGCCTTTTTTCGAATGCACTCTGATGTTTGTTTAAGTTTGGTATCAAGTCCACTTTGACTTGATCTACAGTTTAAAGTTGGATCCGAATCACTATGTGCCCTTGGATGTCATCCGCTTCCTGAAAGCTACATTTTTGCAGCTACAGAGGTTTCGGCGCCTGGATTAACAGGCTAGAGCAGTGGTTCTCAACCTCCGTGAGCCGCGGCCCCAATCCTAATAATTTTACTAGTTAATAACTTGATAATATTCAAAACTTTACACGTTGTATTCTTGAAATTTAATGTTAATAAATAATGGCATAATCATAGAGACCATTACTTCGATTATGTCTAGGCTTGTTGACAAATAGAAAATTAGGTTTACATTATTGATTGATTTAGTTTATTTTACATCGCTTTTGTGCCACTTTTGGTTAATTACGAAGATGTGGATGAGTGATGATATGATGAAATTGATGAACGGACACTTACACACATCCATGCTCAGGTCAGGATTCGGACCAGTGACCCCTGGCGACGTAGCGTGGTGTGCATTTCGCCATGGGTGCCGCCTAGGTTTAAATTAGTTGATAACGACTGAATCTAATTGAATCCTTTAGTTTCCTCTGGCTAATATAATTACATTAATTTTGTGTTTATTTTCATTGGCAAGTTCCATCTCACACACCGAAAAATTCCAATTGATCAAAATGTTTCCACTTTATTATATACTTCTTAATGGAAATTGCTGCGCAAATTAACCGTGGCGGCCGTCTTCTGCCATCCATCCAAATGTGGAGGCAGGAAGCAAGGGGCAACCCGGTTAGATCGTTTCATCCATCAGCGCCCCTGTTGCGAAAGCATTTGCTGTTATCGCACTGGAAACCCGAACCAGAGGCCATCTTTCCAGGCGGTTGCTAGCTCGCAAACTTCAGGAGAAGCGCTTGCACCCCAGCGGCTGAGAAACACTGAGTTAGAGGATCGTGTCCCTCTGCTCCCGAGGACATTCAAATTTCCATGAGCATGGAGAAACTTTTCGGACTTCTTAAAAGCTTCCACATTGCAGCATGGGCTGTTCTCAGTGCTGTCTACTTTTATCCTGATAAAAATTTGGTCTTGCTTAGCCCAAGATCTCATGGGTCTTATTGATAAAACCGAGCACCTGATAAATTCTCAACTCTTGCGAGAACGTGCATACGAAGAGAGCACCCCACCTAGTAGTGAGCATGTCCTCTCATTTTGATATAAATAAAAATAAAAGAAGCGCGTTCTCGGAAATCGAGTAGTTTCGCGTGTGCGAGTTGATGAAAGCTACGGATGGGTTTAACTTATTGATTTGGTATATTTTACTTCGCTCTTCTGCCACTTTTGGCTTATCTCGAAGATGAGGATGAGTGATGATATGATGAAATTGATGAAGCGACACTCACAAAAAACACCCATTCCCAGGCCGGTATTCGAACTCGGGACCCCTACATTCTAATGGCTTCTATTGGGTTCCGTAAGAGGACTGAAACCTTTTTTCTCCCACAATTTAAATTTGGTCCAAGTTGCGAATTGTTTCGTAATTTGGACAGAATTTAAATTGATCCGGAAAAAAGGTTCTGGGACTGAGTTAAAATACTTTAAATATATAAAAAAAAGTTATTTGCGGGCTGATTTTCTCTCCCGGACCGGAATTTAATTTATATACACTTCCTGGGACCTTTAACAACTCTGGTGCTAACCACCTCACCACGAAGGTAGGCTAAAACTTCAGCAGTACCTCTGCCTCGTGAACACTTGTTCATTTTAACCCGCTACATTAGCCACTAGACCTCGGAGGCCGGTGTCCTTGGCAGTGACCACCGTAGGAGGTCGTTCCTCCTGGATGTGGGAGGAAGAGGAGTCCTTTCACCGCTGACACACATCGGCGCCTTATAGAGGGAGCGCAGCGCCCGCCGCCACTCAGCTGTTGCCAGCCATGGGGGCGTTCGGAGCGACTCTGGTGAGTGTGTGCAGTGCAGTGAGTGAAGTGCTTTCTCTTGCAGCTTCCACGGGGAAAAGGCGATTTGCGGTTCACGGAAATGGTGGAAACCGCGAAACGGACGATCTGTGATTTTCGAACAACTGCAGCAAAGCGAACATCCACAAAAAAGACAGGGCAAAGAACTTTGTGGTTTCTCTACTCGCTGGCAGCGAAATGGTTAGCGATTTTGCCTTCAGTACGTGCGTCCTGGGTTCGATCGTCACTGGAAGCCAGAAAAGGCCGGAGATTGGACTTGAATTCTATCCTGATTCGCGTCGCTTTTCCACCTCTTCGGGTAAATCGCAACGATGAGAATGAGAGGGTGATTTGGTATGTAACTCGAACCCGGTCGAATCGGCTACTCCCCAATGGTGTAGTGGTAACGTCCTCCCCTTTCAATCAAGGGGTTCCAAGTTCGATAGCCCTGGAGACACATAGTGATTCGGTAAACAGAATCGCTTTTCTGCCACTTTTGGTTGATCGCGAAGATGAGGATGAGTAATGATATAATGAAATTGATGAAGGGACACCCAAAAAAACACGCATGCCAAACCAAGATTTGAACCCAGAACCCCTCAAGTCGTATCCCGCGCTGCTAACAAATCCCCCAAGGAGTTCGGCGCAAACATAGTGGTTGTTCGGATCCCACTTTAAACTGTAGGTCTCTTCCCGATTAGCCTATCTGTGCAAAAAAAAAAAAAATTGGCAAACTTTCTGAATCGTCTTCTCAACGTCTTCAGCCACAGAGGAGAGGTAGTCATGGGAACCGATGAGCTGATCCCTCTTGGTATGCCTTGGCCCCCACAGTAATCTTGTGCCAAATAGGTTAATTCAGTACAGGAAAATTAAGTATCCAAACGGGATGTAAAAATATGGTCTCTAATACAATAGATTCGTCCTTTGTATCTGCCCCATCAATGAATTTTTGTAAATATTTGACCCTTTGAAGCAACACGTTGAAATTTTAAATTCTGGAAAATTAGTTGTGTTTGGAAATTTGTTCTTCCCAATTACGGAAATCTGGATATGCCTCAACTCGTACCAATAGATCAAGAATGAACCCCAAGAGACTCACTCAAATATGAAAAGAGAAATGCATTGAAGTTCCAATCGAGGGTATTATATGTCAAATACTTATATCTAACTGAATCAGTTCTAACACCTCCATTAACTTAAGCTGCAAGGTAAGATGTGCATTGCATTGCCAAGATGTGTGGTGTAGTTTCCTCCTGATTTGTGAATACTGCTTCTACAGTCTCCGCTGCAATCGTGGGCGTGTCGTGTGCATTCAGGTCAATAAGAAATAAATTGCAAAGTTTGATTGCACAGTCACGAAAAAAATTGCTTAAACCACCTTAAAATTCCTATTATTTCTATTCATTTTTGATAGCCGAGCCAGTATATGATAAAAAATCTCATCTTGAATTCTTTGGTATTGTTAGTATTGAAGCAGTAAATAGTTTATATAACCCAGAACCACTAGTGTCTCTTACATCGTTCATAGTCTATGGTGTTTTGCCAAACAACGCAGGTATAGTAGTAATAGTACAGATCTGTGGTAATACCCTGTTGTTCCTGGTGGAGTGACGAAGAAGATGAAACACAGGAAATAGTCTGTGTAATAATGAACTTTACACGTCATAGTAACTATGGGATCGTATTGTTATTGAACTTGCAAGGCAAGTTCAATAGAAAAACTTGGTGACTATAAACATATCCTCGGATTACCTACGCAGTTGGTCGGATTGGTAACATATAACAGTTACCTTCCTACTACCCCAAACAGAAAACGAATATACTAGTAAACAACTAGAACATTGCATAAATACAACAAATGCGACAGTGTCCGTCGCAGAGAATATTGTCACCTAAGATTCCGTCTCTGTCTTTCGTTTTATCTCTTTCCTTCTTTCTCTCAATTTTTCCTCAATCTCGCTGTTCTTATTTCTATGTTCTTCTACCTCTTAAATACAACTTTCATTATTTTATATTTCTTCCTCTCTCACTCTCTATCGCCCTTCCTATCTTTTCTTTCTTTTTCTGTATTCGTTCCTTATTTCTTTCTGTGATTCTCTTATTCCTCTTCTCACTTTCTTCCGACTTCCCTCTCGTCCATCCATTCTCTACCTTCTATTTCACTTTATTTTTTATTACTCCTGTATTCCTATATTTCTTTCTTCCAGTTTCCTTTTATTTATTGCGTTTCCCTTTTCTTGTCTTTCCTTTGCCTATTTTTTCCCAATCTCTCTCGTTGTCTGTCATGTTTCTGTTCTTCATTATTTCTTCCTGTGATTTCTTATCACTTTTCTGTTTCTTTCTATATATCTTTCATTCTCTCGTTCTTTCTTCGTCGATTCTCCAATTCTTCTGATCAATCTCTTGTCCTATATCTTCTCTGTCTTTTTATTTCTCTGCGTATCATTGTTTCTCTACTATAAATGATTCTGTCATGTAGGCTATTTAGGTGGTGGGTTAAAACCATTTCACTCGGTGGTGTCGCCCTGCCGTCGATTCAGATAGAAATTAACTTTAATTTTACTCTTGTAAAGTTTTCGCCTATAATGTGACTTGGAAGAAAAAAGAAGAACGGAAGCACAAAATAAGGCAGGTCTAGATTTGAAAAGGAGCTTTTCAAACAGGCCAGAAAATGAAAAGAAAATAGATATTTCACGTAAAGTAAACATCGTCACGAATAGACAGAAAATGTTAGAAAATCGACTTCGAATAAAATAAAAAAAATACAAATAGTAACAGGGTGACGATTCACAATGTTGTTATCCTCGGGACTCCACATAGCTATATAAATCCTGCCCTGGTTACAATTAATCTCAAATTCCTTTCCATAATTTTGAGAACAACCACCTGTCTATATAGGGTAGTCATGTCTTCCTTGGTCCCACTAATTAAACATGGCTAACTTTTAGCAGTCCGTGCTATGGTGTACCTACTTTTTACGAAGAGGGCGTTGGTTGCTTTAGCCATTCCCTCCCAACGCCGCCGCCAAGCGTACGTCAAGGAGCAGTCCAGACGTACGAGATTTTTCAAAACAATACTCCTCCTCAGTGGCGGCTATTAGGTGGGCGTGGTGGCAGTTTCCCCCACTCTCTTAATGCTAAGCCTTGCCTAGCAGATGAATTAAACTGCCCCCCCCCTCCAAGTTCTGGCACCCAATTGCCGCTACTGCCCCCTCCTCCCAAAACCTCTTGGATATGAAATTATGATGTTCCTGTTACACGCCTAGTCCCCCATAATTAATGTAATCCAATGTTTAGCACGCACAAATATGCATTTTCCCTCCCAGCATTCACTTTACAGCCATTCCGGACATTGGAGATTGCACGAAACAATGCATTAAATGCAGAAATTATGTGATAATTCCGTAAGAGAAAGAAGTTTCCCACGCTTATTCACGATGACACATGCAATGCAGTGAAAATCTGCAAAGAAAGAAATGAAGCCTTTTTTTATGCGAACTTAGATTTTTTTACAGATTACATAAACACAGGTTTCTGTTGCCAATTTCAGCTACAACATTTTCCTCTTTTTCTTTTCATTCGCGTCTCTTATCTCCGACTGCATCTCTGAAGTTCTTGCCTATCGCTCCGATGCATCGGCCATTGTCTCCAACATGCAGGAGAGAGTGCAGTTTTTTTTCTTTTCACAGAAGTCGAAACAACACGGAAATCCACGGAGAGGTACTTTTTTATGGTTTGGTTTCGCTTTGAAATTGCTGGTTATGGATCTTCCTTTCACTTGTTGCACACTTTGATGAAAGACCCTTGGCGAGGGCGAGGGATCGTCCAATGTCCTCGGGCAGAGGCGGGACACGAACTCAACTCCGTGGCGGAACAGCCCTTTGAATTGGTTTTGTCTTATTTTTGTTATTTAGTGTTGCCTTTGGTTAATCGTGACGATGAGGATGAGTGATGAAATTGATGAAGGAACACTTGCATAGAACACCCTTGGCCAGGCTGAGACTCCTGGCGTCGTAGCGTGCTGTGCTAACCACTACGTCACGGAGGTCGGAAAGAGCCAAGTGTGATGACGCGTGGTCACCTCATCGAATTCCGCAGTTATTTAACTTTAAAAACCGTAGTTCTTTTATATTTCTTATTCTCCATTGCTTTTTGTTATCTCTGATTAATCGAGATGATGAGAATGAATGATCTTTTAGATGGAATTAATGAAGAGGCAATCACAAAGAAACACCCATTCTGAGGTGAGAACTCGAACCCGGGACCATCGGCGGAAACATCGTAAATAAACCATTAACATATACGCCAACATAGGACGGGCTATGCGTCTTCTTTTCAAATATTATGGAGGTTCGAGCAAAAACTTTATGACGAAGTAAAAACTGTTTTAAATTATTTCAAAACGATGGAATGAAGCCTAGAGCTTATCTGTTCCTGAGTTGTACATGTTTCTAAAACCTATAAAAATCTATATTTAAAATAGCCATTATTTTTAACAAATCGTATTTTATTATGTGAATATTGTTTTCTTTAATTGGAAGTACAAGGTTATGAAAATTGTATCTTAAAAATTGAGGGCTAGGTGACATAGACATGTGGCCTACTGATATTTGTTGATTTGCATTATATTATATTCTAAACGTATCGAATTATCCATCGTTCCTTCTGTCTCATTTATTAAAAACATTTCAGATACAACAGAAACGGCCATTTTACGCCGAAATCGACAAAAATGGAAAGAGCCTAAATAAAAATAACAAAATAACATAAAAAAAGATTAACAAAAATGCCAGCATTTCTTATGATCGAAGAACAAAAGGCATACTCCGAGGAGAATATATCAACACTTGATGGGAGGTCATTATATTGGGTGGAATGACTGTAGAAGAGGGATATTTTTTAATATCCCGTCTAGGGTTTTGATTTTGCCATGAACAATTCTGTATATAGCAGAGGTTTTCAAACTTTTTGCTGCCGTGACTCCTCTCGTAGATAAGCACATGTGATGTGACTATGAAAGATCAACACAAAATTTTTACAATGTTTATTTGCTGTTCGTACGTACGCAAGTAATGAAATTATAATATGTGTGATTAATTCAGGTGGTGCACATTTTTTTAATGTTTATTAGCTGGTTTCAATTCATTCAGCGATACGATATTCATGGCATAAAAAGGATAAATACAGCTTGATAAAAGATGCATACAATGTTTGGATTTCTTAATTTATTTATAGTCCTATTTCTTCTAAGAATATGCTCCATGTGCGGAAGCAATCATCAATGTTTTCGTCTGCCGAAACCTTATCTCATTGTTGCAGGATTTCCTTGCTTGTACAGATGCATCCAGAACTTTCAGTTTGTGAAATATATCAGAAAGGTATGCCAATTTCTGTACAAAGACACTATCAATGAAGTTTTCAGCATTGGAATGATTTTCGTGTACACGAATGAGGTTCCTGTCTGTTCACAAACACGGGAGATGACATTAGCGATAGACAACCTACATGAGTTGCAATAATACAGAGAAAGATATTGATATTTTTAAACACATTTTAAACATTCAGAGAAAATAAATATTCCTTCGCAAGTTCTCGCGCCTCCCCATGAAGGCGCGCTGACAGTTTGAATACCATTTGTATGTAGCAATGATTCCCAACGGGGGTGCCGTGAGATCGGCGTAGGTGTGCCACGAGATATTTTGGGGATAAACGAAGGAAAGAAAAACATTAAGTTTTTCAAAGTTAAGTTCACCAAGAGTGAGGCATCGGTGGCTGTCTTTTGGCTTGGACTGGCAGAGGAGTATCCTAACCTAATGAAGGAAACAATGGACATACCTGTTGCCCTTTTCAACTTAATGTTTGTACGAGCAAGCCTTCCCTGCTATGGCGACAATAAAATCCAAAGCAAGAAATAGACTGCCTAACCTCAAGGATGATGTATGTGTTTCGTTGTTAACTGTAAGGCATGATATCAAGCATTTGTGATCGAAGCGGTAGGACCTTGACTACACGGTAAGAGCGATAGCGGCAGATAAGAGACCGCGGCGGAAAAGAAATTAGCAAACAAACAGCGGGAGAGAAAGATGTCAAGATGCTAATCGATAGAGTCTTCTTTCTCTCCTCCAACCAGAGCTCAGATGATGCAGCAAACAAAAGGGAGACTTGGATATGGAGAAAAGACCATCTCCAAACAAACTTTCTACGGTTCGACCCAATGGAGCCGTGTCACGATTGTGTTATTACCTCCCCCCCACCTTGTGACGTCACTCCCTTTGGTTAAAGTGCACCTGATTTCACTTCGGGTTTTTTCCAATGCAGTGATTGTCTGTAATGCCTGGGAGACTGGGTGGGTAAGGAATGAAAGTGCGTGGGCTTTGTTCTTTTCGGAGATGTAGTGGTGCGTAAGAGATGGGTCCAAATGAGGGCGCGGGGGGGGGGGGGAGGAGTTGCGAATGCGGAGAAGTGAAGTGCATTGCAACCTGCCATGGAGGCACATAGTGTACGTGATGTGATCAGCACCACGTTCCGGACGCCTATATCCCCAACGAACCCATATATCTATAATAGAGACTGCGCGAGCTCTACAGTCGCTTTTTGTAGGGACGTTCCCGGAAATTAAATCTGCTATCACAAATTTCGTCTCATTGGCTATTACCGTTGCTATTATTATTTTTAAAAAATGCAAATTATAATTATTGACATTAAATTCGACACGTAGGAAAATATTCAAAATATGAAAAAAAGAATTTAAAAAAATTAAAAAAATAGTATAACTGTTACGATTGGGATTATTTCAATTTTAAAATTTGGATAAATGGGACTTATTTATAGAACTTGAAAGAGCTTAAATAATATAGGAAGTAGATATTTTAAAATTTCCCTGCAATTTTGATTTTTTTTTCATGAAATTTCTCTCTTCCCTTTTAAGTTAAAATTTGAGCTCAATTTCCTTTCATGTTGCAGAACTGGAGTGGACCACAGTGGTTTCTTTTAAATGTACACTATTATTATTATTTACTTATAATCCTGTATAAATGAGTTAATCTGGTATGTAATCAAACTATGTAAAGTGACATTTACAAAAGGGGATTCATTCATTCATTCATTGTTTTCTGCCTAATTGGCAGGTTTTTCACTGCAATCTCCAGCTTTCCCTGTTCTCTGCCTTATGCTTCGTAATAGCATACGACCCAGTTAATTTAATATCATCCATAAGCTGATATCTCTTTCTTCCACGGACTTTTCTTCCTTCAACCATTCCCTCCAAGGCATCTCTTAGCAGGCAGTTTCTTCTTAGACAGTGTCCTAACCAGTTTCTTTTCCTCTTCTTGATGGTCTCCAGTATAGATCTTTTTTCACCAACTCTTTTCAGTACGGCTTCGTTTCTTACCTTGTCTGTCCATTTTACACGCTCCATTTTTCGCCATGTCCACATTTCAAAAGCTTCGAGTCGTTTCTCTTCATTTCTTCTCAACGTCCAGGTTTCTGCACCATATAGTGCTACACTTCACACAAAACATTTCACTAATCTCTTCCTTAGACCTATGTCCATGGGTTCACAAAAAACATTTTTTCTTCTATTGAAAGCTTCTTTTGCTATTGCGATTCTCATTTTCACTTCTTGGTTGCAGCTCATGTCACTGCTTATAGTGCATCCGAGGTACTTGAAGCTATCCACTTGCTGGATTCTTTCACTGTTTGCTCTCACATTAATATTCCTTGGTTTCCGTCCTATAACCATTGCCTTTGTCTTCTTTACATTAATCTTCATTCCATACTGCTCACAGCTGCTGTTTAACTCTTCTAACATACTATTTATGGTTATTTCATCCTCAGCGAATAATGCCATGTCATCAGCAAATCTTATGCAGTTTATTCTTCTTCCACCCAATTTGACACCTCCTGTGCCCTGGAAACAAGTTTTCACTATATCTTCTAAATAGATATTAAACAAAGTAGGCGATAGGCAGCATCCTTGTCGTACTCCTCTTCCAATTTCACAGCCTTCTGTCATTTCGTCTCCTGTTCTCACTTTAACTCGTTGATTCATGTATAAGTTGCTTAGAAGTCTTCTCTCTTTCCAATCTACACCAATTTTCTTCAGAATTTCTAAAAGTTTAACCCAATTCACTCTATCAAAGGCTTTCTCCAGGTCTACAAATACTACAAACACATCCTTTCCTTTCTCTAAATATCTTTCCCCAATGGTCCTCAGTAAACCAATTGCATCCCTTGTACCTCTTCCTTTCCTGAAACCAAACTGTTCTTCCTCTAACTCGCCACTGACCTTCGAGTATAGGCGTCTGTTCAGAATTCTTAGAAGAATTTTTGCCGAGTGAGATATCAAGCTGATTGTCCTGTACTCAGAACATTTTCTGGCATTGCTTTTCTTCTGCAGAGGTACCAAAACAGTCTCCGTGAACTCTTGTGGCCAATCCCCTTTCTCATAGATTTCATTGCATAAATGCAGTATTTCTCTTTTTCCATCTCCCAGGCATTTGATAAGTTCAACAGGAATTTCATCAGTGCCCGTTGCTTTCCCATTCCTCATTTCTTTGAGTGCTTGCTCAAATTCTTCATTCAGGATATAGTATCCTTTCTCATCATCAGGCACGTCGTCTTCATTTTCTACATTCAGACTGTCTGGGCGATCCTCTTTCTGGTAGAGCTCTTCAACGTACTTTCCCCACACATTCGATATTCCTTTTTTGTCTGTGATTTCACATCCTTCCTCGTCTTCTATCATCCACATTGTTTTCCATTTCTTCTTTTGGAAGCCCAAGCAGTTTACTTCACGATACATCAAGTCATACCTTCCTCTTTTTTCCAGTTCTTCAATTTCTTCACATTTTTGTTTCATCCATTGTTCTTTTGCCCTGTCAGTTTCTCTTCTTAGCTGGTTATTCAGTATCTTGTAATTATGTCTTCCCTCTTCTGTATTTACATTCTTCCATTTTCTCCGTTCCTCCATTTTTTCCAGCATACTTTCAGTAATCCATGGTTTCTTTGCACTTTTCCTTTCCCTGTAGCCTATTGTTTCATCCACTGCCTTCTGTAAGCAGCTTTTTATTCCATCCCACATCTCATCCTTATTGTTACAACTAGCTTTAAACTTATTATAGTTTCCTTGGAAATGTTCTGCAAATTTTTGTCTTTCGTCTTCTTCCCTTAGCTTCTCTAAGTGGGGTTTCTTGCTCACCTGGTTTTGGGTTATCTTCTTCAATGTAAGATTGATTTCTCCTATTAGCAAGATGTGGTCTGAATTAATGTCAGCTCCTGGCAATGTCTTCGCATTTTTCAAACAATTTCGAAATCTTTCTTGTACCAGTATGTAATCTATCTGGTATCTTTTACAATCTCTTGGACATATCCAGGTGTACCTCCTTCTCTTATGTTGCTGGAACAGTGTGTTGCCAACAATTAGGGAGTTTCTTTTACAGAAATTTACCAGGCTTTCCCCTCTCTCATTTCTCTCGCCTAATCCATATCTTCCTACTGTACTTCCATCCTGCCTTTCTCCTACTACAGCATTCCAATCACCCATTACGATAATGCACGATCCCTTTCTCTCTTTTTCCATCAATTCCTCTATCTTCTTATAGTTTTCCTCCACTTCTTCTTCTGACAACCCACTATGTGGCATATACACTTGAATTAACACTAAGTCTTTCTTCTTTCCTTGAAGTTTCACCATTATAATCCTGTCATCCACATAACGCACTGCTATAACTTTATGTTTCACACGTGGTCCTAGCACTATTCCCACACCACGATTTCCTTGTTGATCTAGGGGCATCATACACTATAAAATATTTCCTAATTATCATTATTAATCTTCGTTTTCAAGTTTTTCATAAACAAAAATTGTAATCGGTGATCATTTCAGGTGAGTTTGCATTTACCACTAGGTTTTACCAGAGTTATTTACTATTTTCAGTTGAAAATTTTGATTTCTCTCAATAGGATGGGGTTGTAGCCCCATCAGCTTCCACCCTGTGTACGCCAGTGATTGTGGGTAACACCAGTATTAGTAGATGTGAGCCTTAATAAGATCTTTAATTTATCTTCGATGTGAATCTGTTTTAGTTTTCTTGAATTAGCGCTAAATAAGTGTTTTACAAACTTTTAAAGATTTTTTAAAATTTAATTTAGACAATATATTTCTGTTATAAGCATACCGGCTACTACGTGCTACAGGGTGCATATTGTTAACATATTGCGGTCTCTTCTTGAGAATTAGTTCAGTAACAGTAGAAATCGCTGGATTAGTCCATAATAGAAATTCAACCCCAACTATCCATTCTCAACGCTACGATTAACCCACAGAGACAGAAAAGTACCAATAGCAACAAATGCAAATTTGTAGATCACCAGTTCATGAGAAAAAAAAATCATGGTTTAGTCACATGCTTCAGGCCTCCCTGATGACGTAGTGGTAACGTCGTCGCCTTGCAATTAAGGAATCCCGGGTTCGGAAGTGCTTCGGATGCGACTTTAAACTGTAGGTCCAGTCCCGATTGGCCTTCCTGTGCATAAACTCAAAGCTCTAGTCACTTGCTTCGCAGATTTATCATGCAGAAGTGATGTCGCCTTTCCGAGTCACAAATCATCAATCTTTAGAGCAGGGGAAATTCTCCCCAGGCTGTCACTCTCCATAGAAAGTCCCTGACTGGAACATGGCGGGAGGCTTTTGACACGACTCCTCTCACTTTCTTCATCCGACACACAATTATTTACGACCGTGGCTTCCTCCCCTCCATTGTTGGGGAATGTAAAAGCAATGTCCTCCCAATTTTCACGTCTCCTACAATTCTCCCACTGTGGAACTCTCACAAGAGTCGCACCTTTACTGCATATCGTGGGCGCTGAAGCTCCAAGCTAAGGGTTCTACTTGAACAGATGTTCGCGAGCCTATTACATTATACCAGGATCAGAAAAACAAACTATTTCAGGCTCTAGCCTCTCTCGCTTTTTATTTTCTTCGAAAAGTCATGAATTCATCTAAGATAAAGCTACACATTTTGAAATATGATATTAAAACATTACATTTATTAACTAATAGTAGATTGGATTAAAAGTAATTAATTCTTGCGCCAGAGTGGCCAAGAAGGTTTAACAGCATGAATAACTATGTAAAACATTCTAATATATGGTCGACTCTACCATATCGCCGAAGATTTTAAAATTCGCTTAGCAACAGCGAAAAACATTATAATGGCATGTTTGTTGTTCTGATTTAATGATACACATGATACAGAAAATGAACAAACATTAAGCCTCCCCGCCGGACCCTGTGGCCGAGTGGTTAGCACATCGCACTGTGACGCCAAGGGTCCCGGGTTCGAATTCCGCTCGGGCTTGGTTGTTTGTGAGTGTCCATTCATCAATTTCATCATTTCATCACTCATCCCCATCTTCGCAAATTAGCCAAGAGACGCGAAGTAAAATAAACTAAATCAATCAATTAAGCCTCCCCGATGGCGTAATTGTCACCTCGCCGCCTTGTAACCAATGGGTTCCGGATTGGGTACCCGGCGGAGGCACATTGAACAACGATTCGGATCCCACTTTAATCTGTAGCTCCAGTTCCAATTAGCCTGTCTGTGCATAAAGTGGACTTAACACAACAATTCAAATCAAATTAATTTAGACTTTCTATAGGTATACTAGCGACAGGAAGATATGTGAACTACAGTCTTCCCCGCGAAGAGCGGCTGACGATAGCTTTAGCTTCTTGAAGATTGTACAGTCACCGGCAATAGAAATGGGACACTTGTATCCTGAAATACTCGTTTCCTTGCCAGGCCTTATGTGTGTTGCCTAACTCTACGGCGGTGGTAGAAGTTGTCATTGAAAATTTGCTGTTAAAATCCACTAACCCACTCTCCGAAACCTCCCTCCCCCACTGTTATACCCTGTCCCAGATAACTGTAGAGCAGGGCTGCGCATATCGGGAGAGGAGGAGGAGGAAAATCGAGTGGTGAAAGTGCAGCGTTGCCAACCGTACGGTCCAGACCTTAGCCCGTACGCTAAATGCACGGCTTGTCAAAATTTGCTCTTGCAGTTTTATCCCTAATATTTCCCTAAGAAATTCTTAAACCAATCGTGCGAACCTGGAGACAAGAATACGGTCCGTTTGCCATGTGCGTTCGGTATTATTCTTTTCAAATAATGATTGCAACGCTGCGTAGGAAATCGGCTAACTCCCGTCGCCCATGACACAATCCCGTTCCTCTCACTGTTCATTGGTGGAGCCGTCTCGCGTCACTACTTGCGCAGAGACTTGCTCTCGTTCGCCTGGTCTACAGTTAGCTGGTACGCAGTTTAGTTTGATTGTGATTTCATTTCTGGTACATTTGGCTAATAGCGACGATAGGGAGGGATAAATGGTAAATGGATGAGATGGGTAAAGTGACAATCACAAACATGAATGGAAGACAAAACATGATCCTCACAGAGGAGACCAGACGCCAGAGCCTTGATAGTCCGCAAAAGAAGTCCAGTGTGTGCTGTGGAGAAAAAAGGTTGTCTTTTGGGCGCCTTTCGTAAGGATCACTCCCTACAGCCATGCATGTGTGTAAGATTGGGGGGGATAAAGGGCGCTGCAGCCACCCCTGGAAGATGATATTCAACCAAAAATTATTTGTTTCACACATATAATTTCATTTTAGTCATAGTACTAATTATTGAAAGAGCATTCCATGAATACTTTAAAGTTTAAACTGAAGGAAGTTTTTTGAGACGGACACACTATTACGGGGGGGATATATGCCTTGGTTGCTCCCCTGGAAAAAATCCCTGAACGTCCATGCCTTCACCTCTCTGTTACTTAGTTCTCACAGTTGTGTATACGAGCACGGCTCATTATTTTCCTACACAAGACGTGAAAGCAATTTTCTTTAACCACGGCGGGGGCCACGCGACTCCCCATGTCTCTGACACAATCTCTCCATTAGAGATTGTCTTCAGGAAGGGTTGCACGGTATTCATGTTCGCACATGTTCAAGGAAGATCGAAGAGAAAGCAAAGGATCCATGCTTCATTGATTTCGCAAATACCTCCACCCACAGCACTCCAGGATAGAATGTGCGATGAATGCACGAGGGCAATTGAGAGCATGTGGATTGGCTGCTGTAATTTATCAACCAGCACAGGAAGCATTTTTCAAAAGAACTTTCATACGTGTCGAATGTTGGAGATACTTTGGCAGAAATGAGGAAATTGGATACGCTGAAAAAAAATACAAGGAAAATTATCGTGATTACAGAGTAGTTAAATCTGTACTCAATTCGAGCTATTACAGCTGATTTACACCTCGAACAGGTTTTCTCGGGTTGATTTACAGTTTGTGAAAGTATTGTTGTCGGTTGTCTTCTTTCAATCAAAACATTCACCTACAGATTCGCATTTTGGTCTTAGAAACTCCTCCCTGTTTCCAGCAGCTATTCATGCTTCCGTCCTCATCTTTGAGATTTTTAATTACAGAGTTTGTTCAATATTTTTGTGCTCATTGTAGTCTAATCGAGACTGACCACGGTTTCAAATTAGATTTGAATTACCGTGCAATGTGCCTCTATCAGGGATCAAACCAGGAATCTCTTGATTACAAGATAATATTAGTCAGAACTCTATCACTACACCTTTAAGGTCATGGATATAAAAGCTTAATCTAACTACCTAACACATTTACATTACATGTTCTTGGTTGATTGATTGATTGATTTGTGTTTTAAGTCCACTTTATGCACAGTAAGGCTAATCGGGACTGGACCTACAGTTTAAAGTGGGATCCGAACCACTATGTGCCTCCACCGGGAATCGAACCCGGGATACCTTGATTACAAGGCAACGACGCTACCACTGCGCCATCGGGAGCCCACATGTTCTTGGATGCTTGTCCTTACATGTATTTTTCTCCCCAACGTTGGCTAAGAGCAAAAAATGTTTACTATAAAAGATGCTGCATGTTACAAGATGTCACTCGACCCATTTTACTTAGAATTTCCATTACCTCTCTCCCTGCTGAAATTCCCTCCCCACACGGAAGCACCAAGAGTCTTCTTTTAAAAAATGCCATTTCGGCTCGTCCTATGCATTTTCAGTTACGGTATACCTTCATTCGGAGTTAGCGACTCATTCAAACCGTGAAACGATTTTGTACACTCACTGGCAATAAAAATGGGACACCTAGATTCTGAAATACTCGCTTCTCAGCAAGGCGTTATGTGTGTTGCATAACTTTACGGAGATGAGTGGATTTTAATAGTAACTTTTCAATGGCAACTTCTACCACCGTCGTAGAGTAAGGCAAGACACACAGAGCCATACGTGGAAGCAACTATTTCAGGATGTAGGTGTCACCGTTTTATTACTGGTGACAGTACATTGCACAGCGGTTTGGATTCCACTTTAAACTGTATCTCTGGTCTCGATTAGCCTATCTGTGCATAGAATGGACTGAAAACACTTTTGACAAAGTTTTGAATATCGACCAATATTTCCTACGAAAAGTTTGAACTGCATTGGTCTGAGCTGCAGTCTTTATGCAGTTTTTCAAATATGTCTTAACCGATGCATTTACTTTCCTGTGTGGGGATATGCCTTGCCTCCAGAAGGCAGCCGCCAGAAGAAAGGTTCGGGAGAGAAAAGCGTGTCGTGACACCGGAGGAGGCGAAAGTTCGCTCCCACCGGCGGGTCAAGTGCCGTATGGAACCTGTTGTGGATGCTGGAGGAGTTTCTCTTCCCCTCCGATAAGCATCCGATGGGAAACGTTCCCAGAAGAAGTCGATGACTCCAACCCGCGCAGGTCGAGAGGGAAATCCTTCGGGGTGGGGAACTTCCGAAAGTGTTTTGGTCGAAGAGAAAATATCTGTAAAGGGTGTATTGCACGTTAAGCTCTCCCCACGTGCTTCTCAACGGAGGAGCTGAACGCACCTTGATGCAATTGAACGCGTCAACTTCCCATCATTCTGTCCTTGGTGTCAGGTTCGGAGTGTAGGTTACCATCTCGCGCAACGAGATCGAAAGAGTTACCTCTTCATTACAAGGCAACATCTGGGAAGCCCTTAGCCAAAACAGATGTATGTGTGATGCGTTTGATTACATTTATTAGTCAGTATCGGTATTCTTAATGGAAACCGAGTAAACTGTCCGTTGAAGTCCAATTTGGTCATCCAACTATTTAGGGTTGGTTATTGTTTTATTCGGAATATTTTCGATGAGTTACATGCCTTCTATATAATGTAATATTAACACAAGTGAGTGAGTGGAAAGAAAAGGGACGAGTGGTCTCGCGGAGACTGGTCAGACGAAAATGCATATTTGAGGTACAAGTTAATTTCATTAGCAAGTTCTTGTTGCGTAAGAAACGCCCACTCTCTTAGCGATCTATTCACCCAACCCAAGCACCGTCCTTAAAATTCCGTCCCCAACTTTAGTGGCACCTTCCAAAAAATGCTTCATTAAGAATCATTTGGACGCTAAATTTAGCAGTATATCGTCCACACACCTCCAGATTGCAAATTCTCGATAAACCCTTGCACCTTCTCTGCTCTTAACGTCGTCACATACCATGTCCTTATTGCGATCTCGCTCACTTTTTGTGAAAGGGGGCTCAAGACCCCGAGCTACGTCACTGGCTCAAATGATTCTAGAGCGTTGTTACGGAGCACTGGTTTCTTCATGTGCAATCAACCTGGCCACCCCCCGTTGCTCACGAATCTGTTGAGGGTCGACTTGTCTACCTTGACCGTTTTACGAAGGGTGGGACCGGTAGAGAGACTGCCTGAGACGAGGCACTCTGGTCCCTTTGCAGCGACAAATCTCGTCCTGTTTATTGTTTCCTGAGTTATCCTCAGGAATCAATAAGCTCCTGTAGGATGCGTTTTCTCTGGCGACCCAGTGACCCCAGGCGGGCAAGCGAGCGAGAGAGAGAGAGTGAAGAAGATTCAGAGAAAGTTTTGTTCTACGACTTCCTTGATTTGTTTTTACGTCTCCCGTGCTATACTATGTCTTCTCTCGAACGACAACAGGAAGCAGAGTACTATCTAGAGAAAAGCTTCTACTGATTTAGTTACTTTAGAGGTTTATGAAACAATAATACTAGTAATTATTATTATTATTATTATTGTCCTACCTCTGACTGAGCGTGTTCAGTAGTTGACTCACAATCTTCCCACTGAAGATTCCAGGTTCCATTGATTGAATTGATTAACTCTGTCACTTTTGGCTAATTGCGAAAATGAGGGTAAGTGGTGATAAGATGTAATGGATTAAAAGACAATCACAAACACACAACGACAGGGCACAATGCAATTCTCACAGAGGATTATACTGGCTATGCGCCCGGACGCCATAGCCTCGTTAGTTTCCAAAATTCAGTCAAGGGTGTCTTACCTGGAAGGAAGATTTGAAATTTGGTGCCTACCGTAGGAATCACCCCATACATTTCTGCTTTTATATTTTATGCATACACTGAATTGTATGTATAATTATTTTCATAAAACATAATTTGATGTAAGTAATATCTGATATGTGTGCAGGGGTGTATAAAGGTGTTTAAATAAGTGTAATTTGTGTTATCTGCGGAATTGAATTCTGCAATTAGAGGCTTGCCTCTTTTTGAAATAATGGGTAAACGAATACACACACTGTAATCAGTTATTGAGTTTTTCCTAAGGGGATATTTGTATCTTGAATTTATTTTGAAGAATTTGTGCGCCTGACTCGATAATGTTATTGAACAGTATAATTTTATGTCAGCAAATTGATGCTCGACCTTTCTCTTCGAGCATCGGACGAGAGAGAATGTCACAATCACTGTGGGACATCTCGTTTGAAGAAATAAACTTGAAAAGGTAAGGAGGGAGGGGTTGTAGATGTCCGTGGTGCATGCTTATGAGATAAGCCATTCACGGAAATGTTTATTTTCTACTTTCACTCCACTTAAAAATAACCTCTTTCGATTGTATTAACCATTCCGAAAACAAGCGACCAGATTTGTCGTAACGGACGTCCTCTGTTAAGGAAAAGAACGAAACATTGAAAGGTAATTTTCTGCTCCTCTGAACTTCATGTTTAATCGTAGCGCCTGCAGAGCCGGAAAGAAACACTTGAGCATATGGCCTGGGTGGAAAAACTGACCTACTCTTTCATCGGAAACTACCGGAGAAACACACACACACGTCTCAAAGATATGACAAATACTAGTTCAATGCAATAAAAATTGTAACCGCCTGTCTGTCAGTCTGTCAGTTATTCATTTTCTATGAGGTCGTCCAGAAGTATCCGTGCAATCTTTACGTCGAACTTGTTGAAGAGATTGTGGTTCAAATAGGGAACTAATGCACATCCTCTTCTTTGTTCCGTTCCAGGGTTTCCTGTTACTCTTGTCGTTAGCCTGTGGAGAGGAAGAGGTCTCCAGCGCAGTTCCCGAGGAGCAGCTCAAGCAGGCTCTGTTCAGCGCCGTCATCACTCCCGGCCCCAACCGCCAGAAGGCGTCCCGCACCGCCACCACCGAGAGCCCCGTCCACTTCGTCCCGAAGGAACCCACCACCACGCAGACGGCCGTCGCGTTCTTCGTCGACAACAACGACGAGTCCGCCACTCCTCCACCACCCTCCGCAGTCGACGACGAGTCAAACTTCGTCGACGCCGACGACAGCTTCTTCGTCAACTCCACCTCCGAGGCGCTCGAGGAGGCCACCGGAGACGACAACGTCACCGTGGACATCTTCCAGGCGCCTCTGGTGGTTGCCTTCACCGTGCAGCAAGACGGCAGCACTGGTCTCACCAAGAACATCTCCCCTCTTGAGCAAGAGAGCAAGAACGTGCAGAGCTTCAACAACAAGTTACCAGAAGAAGGGCTCATCCAGCACGTGAGCACCCACGTGGGACTCACCCTGGAGACGCAGCAGCAGCTCCAGAGGATCCGGAAGTTCCAGGAGGAGCAGCAGAGAGAGAGGGAGAGACTCCGGAAGCTTCAGGAGCAGCAGCGTCTGGAACAGGAGAGGATCCTGAGGCTGCAACAGCAACAGCAGAGAGAGAGCTTCACGTCACAGCCGTCAGTCTCTTTCCAACAGGGCTTCCAAGCGCAGAACGACCTCTCCAGACCGCAAGACTTCGGTTTCCAGAATAACCAAAACTCCTTCAGCCAGCAGTTCTCAAGCTTTGGCGGAACTCAAGGCTCCACATTCACCACCCAGCAGCCCTCCAACAATCAATTCTTCCGCGGCAACCAGCAAGGAAGCTTTGACATACAAGCGAGCGTATCGCCGTCCGTCCCAACAACAACCTTCGGCAGCCACCGATTCCAAGGTCCCTTCTCGACATTCACTCCCGATCAGCGAGGCTTCAGCAATCAGCAGCAGACGGTGTCGCTCCAGTCGAGCAACTCGTTCACGGTCCCTCAGAACAGCTTCAGCCAAACTCCATCCAATTCCTTCAACAACCAGAACCTTTTGAAGCAACAAAACCAGTTCGGGTTCTCACAGCCAGAGAGGCAGACTTTCAACAATCAAAACTTCAACAACTTTCAATCAACCTTCACTTCCCAGAGGGGAAGTCCATCATTCAATCAGCAGAGCTTCAACAGTCCTGATTTCAGGCAGCAAAGCTTCTCATCTAACTCCCAACAGAGCTTCGATTCCCTTTCCAGGAATCCTCGTTTCAACAGCCAAGTAGCTACAATCAACTCCGTCCAGACCATCCCTTCTTTCCAGCCCCAGAGGCAGAATTTCGACTTTCGGTCAACTGATCCACAATTCAACAAATTCAACAACAACTTCAGGCAGACTTCTTTCTCGAGCCAAAACAACTTCAACCGTTTCCAACCACAGACGTTCAGCTCGTTCACTTTCAGACCACAGAATATCCCTTTCCGTCAAAATGGCTTCAACGGTTTCGTTGATCAAGTAGCAAATTTCAATGCACCTAAACCTCGGATCGTTATTGCAGCTCCAAGGCTGAAAAAACCGTTCTACAATGAAAAGAAATTCTCAAGGCCGTACAGCCAACTGAAGAGCGGCCCCCGTCTGGATGACGACGACTCGCCTTTAGCACTGTACATTGTTGCACCAAAGAAACCTTACCTATCAGGTTGATAGAACATGGCAGGCCCTGGTGGCTTCTATACATACTAGTCATCCCAATCTGCCAAATCAAGTGCAAGTATGTTGTTAAATAACACCTCATACCTTCTTCGCAAACTAACTGCATTTATGGTCGAACTTGCAATGTGCAATAGGCACTAAAGAAGCGTCATCGTTTGCTGCTCTTGCAACTGCTTCTATCTGATAAAGGACAGAACCAGATACCTCAGTGAAAGATGTTCATTTGTAGTGGAAGTTGACCATCAGAATATCAAAACTTATGTGTGCGTTTAGTTCCATCGGCTGTTTTCCTCGGAGCCAATCATCTTATAACATTTTCCCGCAATTCACTCGTAACTAACAATACAGCAAACCCATATGCAACCATCAGATAAGTGGTAGATATTTGTGAGGAACTAGTATTTATGTTGAATCAAATTTCAGTTACTGCTTCCGAATTATGGACAAATGTGCTCCATAACACCACATAACATCATCAGTTCTGATCCAGTCTTAAGCTTCAGAGGTGGCAAAATGAGACGAAAAAGGTAAAAACAAACGAAAATCCTGAAGCATTCAAAACGTTACGAGTTGTAAATAAAAATCTACATTGTACATATTTCTCACAATATGTATACTCTACCTCGGATAGGTTTTAAACGTTAACTAACACAGAATACGATTACGACGAAAGCCATCTACATGGGTACAAATTTGAATGCATACACGCATTCCCGGTCAATCTGCAAGGTAATATTTTTAGTTCGTTGTGCGCAATGACGTAATAGTGGCAAAGTAATGTATCACTGGAATGTGAAACAATGAAACGACAGTGTTGCAATATGCATATATTAAACACCTGAACAAGAATAATCTTTAGGTAAGGATGTGTAGGTAATATATGGAAAAGCTATTGTGAAAATCACTAGTGCCACTATACGGTTGGACTGCAAATTTGAATCACAAACCTGATTAGGTATTTTGGGATTAGTCTGTAGTCGACGCGAAACTGCAAAATTATTTTCTAAATTTCATCAATTTATATTGTAGAGTTTATTACCATATCTTATCACACCTTACGATCTTCAGGCACAAAATACAATAATACAGTAAAAATTGGCACAGCTATGAACGACCGTTACGATAGAATATTTTGCGTTGCTTCAAAATCTTAACGAGAAATTCATATACAGTTATTTAATTACTTACATTTGCTTCATAGATACGAAACTTGTATTTTTTTGTGTTTGTATTGTAAAATAGTGAAACAAAAATAACCAAATTGCTAATTTTAATCGTACTATATATAGAGCTTACATTTCATGTCATGTATAATAGATTTTAATTAGTATTATTAATTTATCTGAAGAAGAAACTGTAAATGGGATTATTACTTACGAAGAAGAAAGTATTGACAGGAAATGCGCAGTTCTGAACTTGAATTCATGTGTTCAGTTGTTGTCTGATACTTTTTCGATCTGCATAGTGCAACACTGGCATACATATGTACGTATTAGTTTCACGAATAATTCCCCAACTACTGTCATTGCGTCATCACGTGAAAACATTCTATCGACCATATACAAGTACTTCTAAAAACCTTGAATTGATATCCAAGGCAACAGTGCGCAATGAACATCTATATGATGATACGAGTTTCCTTATCATAAAAATTCAGTAAGGAAGTAACAATTTACCACTTCACTAGTATCAATAATGTTAAATACTTGAATGGACTATTCAGAAAAGTGCCTACAGGCTGTAATTTTGAACGGCAAGAAAATAGAAAAATTAGAGTAAGTATAATACATATCTACTGAAAAATGTATTCGATATTTTTCTATTGTTTATGCAGTTATATTAACTGCAAATATTACCATGTTAACAGTTTAGAATTCACATAGTTAGATTATATCTTGCCGTATAGAATCCGGGAAGTTAGTCTACTTTCTAGCACTGTATATAACATCATTACATCAGATGCGACAATTTCCGTGACATAAAATTGATTGTATTGTCAGAAAGAGGTTGTCAACATATTAGTTGTTGAGAAATCGATACCAACCATCAAGAAACCATTGGGTTTTAAGGAAACTTTTAAAAAATAATATTTTCATAATATGATGGGACAATGACGGCACTTGAATACATCTAGGCTATTTGAACATAAGCAGAAAGTAGGGATTTTCGTTGCATGTATGTAAGAATGCTTGAGAGAGTGAATTCACAGTACAATTTTTGTAACATAGAATACGATTTTATAGAGACTTAGAAGAGGTCCATATTATCAATTGTTGCTGTATTAAGAAAACTTATTCTAATAAACGAAATCTTTGTAAAAAGTTTTTTATCTATATTCATTTCCCTACTTACGAATTATTTATTTGTGAATTATCGAAGGAGACAAGGTCTCTCCACAAATTTCTATACGCAAATGTTCTGCAACTGAAATCCAACGGCATGAGTAACTTCAACAACTCCTGGCAGCAAATAAATAGAGAATTTTGCAACTATGGCACTGTTCTTTTTTTTTTCCACAAAGAAGTCAGGACAAAACATGTCTCCCCATATTTCTCTGCGAAGGACAAAGTCAGATAAGTATCCCTGGCAACAGTTGCGGCGATTGGGTTCCAAAACTAGGGGGAGGGCAAGATGACAAACCGGGGGGGGGCAAGGACAGTTTACTTTCCCTTGATATAATAGTCTTAGCATACTGCGGCAGCAAAAGTGGCAAAAAGTGGGGAGACAATTGTCCCCCCCCCCTGAATCGCTGACACTGCCTGGAAATAGAGGTAAAATATTATCATTAGACTTACAAATAAAAACTTATCAAATTTCGTTTCGTGCTTTCAAATGTAATTTACCGCAATTACTGACTAACATCTAACGATTTTAAAGAAATATTTTATATTATTTTATGCAAGGAAGAGAGGAGTGTGGAGTTGCATGCACATAACTTTCAGCGGTTACCTCACTGGCGTACGCAGAGGCGCCTGATGGGACTACAGCCCCCCCCCCCGCCCCCTCCGAAATTTTTACAAAATCAACATTTTCAAATGAAGCAGTGTAGAACTCGGTTACCCAGAGTGGCAAATGCAAAACCCCTTTGAAATGGCCCCCGATTGCCAGTTTTGAGAGTGGAAAGTTCTAAATATACTAAATATCTTATTGTGTATACGTCCGCCTAGAAAGTGGATTTTTACTATCTCCCTTTACAATTCCAGCCCCTCCCGAAAAGAAAATCCTGCGTACGCCAGTGGGTTACTACATGGAAGTTATTTGTAACGTAAAAAGCTCATGTTTGTTTACAACGTTGCAGGGTCTTTGGTGCTTACAAAATTGTGCACCAATGTTTAAAAAAAAAACATTTAAATGTGTTGCAATGCGTACATTGCTCACCCATTCGGGGTAATTCTACGTACTTTTGTTTCGCCAGGAACGATATTGTTTTCTAATATCACAGAGCACAAAAGCCTGGTTTGGAACTAGGTGTTTTGCCCTAAATAAAGCAGGAGACGTATGCTAGTTTCATACTGTTCCTCTTTCCCCACAATCCCAAGTTTTAAATTTAGATATTGATGAATGATAAATAAATAGCTCAAGTAGTACATCGTTTGGGAAAAATATAAAATGAGAAGCATGGGGTTCAATTTGCATTTGCATCACAAAGATTCCAGTTGTAATTTCTAAGTTTTGCACAAACAGCTTTCATGAACTTAGCCTACTTGAAATTTCATCACTGAAATTTCATTCGTATGTAATGAGAAATGCGACCATTTACCCCACACAATGCTGTTGATGTTGGGTGAGTAATGTGCATCAATAAAACGTAAGTGAAAAATTCATGCCCGAGGAAATATCTAATGTTTTGCACCTGTTATGACCCCCATTAAATAAATCATTTTAATAATTCAGTCTTAAAAAAGCACGAGATTTCATGCATTACGGTACATTACACGTAGGCAACAAGTCACTTCAGATTGTTGGATTGGACGTAGTTCTTGAAAATCATGTGAGAGGGCGCAGTCGCTGAGCAGTGGAGAGAGACATCTACGACGAAAGTGCGAACTATTACTCAATATTATGTTTGAGTGTGCGGAAAGGAAATTTTGGTCTGGACGAGAAGGGAAATTAGTAGATATTCGAGGTGGTATGATCAAAAATAAACGTCGCAGATATATGCCTATTTATTTACAGTGTATGAAAAGTTTTAAAGATCATATTTCAAACATCCACTTTAGTTTCTTTAAAACATTTTTCTGTACTGTATTTCGACGTACACATTGTTAATATCAATATACTTCATTGGTTTTACCGAATAGAAATGTTATTTCCGATACCTAGTTACTTCTTGATACATATATAAAAGGGAAGTGCTTCAAAATGAATTTTTCGATATCTTCACTTAAAGTTTTTACTAATTTAGTATGATCACTTAAAAATGAGATTTGTCTTGCGTATTTTCTTGACAAAAAGGTTGCAAAGCCTGAAAAATCACAACAATTGTAACACTGTGCTGGTGGATTCTGGATTTTTCCCACACTAATCCAATTACCTCCTTCCCATTATCAACAATCATATTTGAAGAAAATATCATTCATATTCTTAAACGTCATTATCACACTCTTCGACAAATCATTAGAAATACTTAACACCGTTTCAAATATTTGTTATGGTTGACTATTGGAAAAAATATTGCATTAATAAATTTAATACAAAAAGTACAAGAACGTTAAAAGAACATAGATTTAGTAGAGGCAATGCTAAAGAGAAACACTTTTACGTCATGTATGCAATTTCATATTATTTCAATATTTTTTCTAATTATTGGTAATTAATAATAATAATAATAATAATAATAATAATAATAATAATAATAATGCGTATTCATCTCCCTACAAAAGAGAACAAATTTCCTTCAAATATCTGTTTACATCAAGATAAAGCAATACGTGATACCCTCCTGTCCTTCTCTCAAAGCAGACACACTGCCGAGCAGGAGCGCCAACTTTTCAAAAACATTGGGTGGGCTGAAACACTTGAGTTATGAGTTCACAAAAATCTCATAAATCTTACCCTTCCATGTATCATGATATTAATACTTTCTACTTTTAAAAAATTGTTATTTACTGATATCCACCATGACAATAACAAATATATAGCAATAATAAGAATAAGAATACTAACATGACAAATTATTGGATGGGCTCGGGCCCCACGGACCTATATAAGTTGGCGCCACTGCTGCCGAAACTTGTGCCAAGATTTTCTTACTCTATGCGCTAGTTAAAATTACCGTGTGTGAATTGTTCGGCTTTTCTTCATTCCGTGCGGATTTATCTTCAGTTTCGTCCTCCATTTGGCGCCTTCCAAACCCCACACCAATGATCCCAGTCGCTGCAGCTCCCTCGCGGAACTAGCTCGTAGAGTTCGCGAGCAGGGTCCGGGGAGCGCAAGGCCCCCAATCAGCAGCAGGATTGGGACTTCCGAATCCGTCAAGCCAAATAGTTTCGACATTGCCCCACACACACGGGGATGTGCTTAAATATAAATTTATTTCGCGTAGAACATATCTTGTAATCAGGCACCTATCTAAATATATTTTGGGGGTTCCGAACCAAATGTCTCAAATAATAATAATGCTTAAATTAAAATAATTAAATTAAATATTAATAAAAATAGCCTGCCAAAATTTGTATAAAAACAAGGAAATTAATGTCAATTAGATAGAGAATTGAATATTTATTTAATAATAAAAAATGATGTTAGATCCAGTTGACGAAAAGTAAACTTCCCGATTAATATTTTATGCATACTATCACAATTAATAGCGGGCATAAATTTTCTTTGGTATGACCCTTCAAGGCAGTATGATCCCAATATACTAATTCCTTGCCTTCCAAGTTCAGAGGATATAAATAACCATTGATACTAAAAAGGACATTTTCATTACTTTATTTTAGTACTTGGTTTCCCGGGGGGAGTCCTGACCTCCTTGGACCTCCCCTTTAAATACATACGTTCTTGCTTGTAATGAACCAATAGGCTATAGTTTTCACTAGTGTGGGATATAAGCAATTGTGGCCTTTTCTGCTATTTTTAACGCATTTAGCGCTATAAAAACTAAAAATACCGCGAAAATCCAACATTCTTGTGTTTTAGGCTTAAAGAAATAAAATTTACCAAGCTTTCCAAAATTTTATTACCCCAAAAAACTATGGCGTGGGTTATACATGGAATAATTTCGTAGTTACATGAAACACATGTAAATGGATGTTTCCCGCGATTATTCACATTTTATCGGAACATCTTGCATCATCGAGCAAAGTCGTGAGGTTCTAGCGGGAAATCTAATGTGCATCCTAGTGCCACACGGGAGCTGTAACATCGGTATTTGTAATGAGAGAAATAACTTCCTCAAAAATCTTGGAAAATAACTTCCTCAAAAATCGTTTCCACGAACAGATTGATTGATTGATTTGCTTTATTTTACTTCGCTTTTTGTGCCCCTTTTGGCTAATTTGCGAAGATGGGGATGAGTGATGATATGACGAAATTGATGAATGGACACTCACATTCATCCATGCCCAAGCCAGGATTCGAATCCGGGACCCCTGCGTCGTAGCACGATGCGTTAACCACTTCGCCACGGGGGCAGGCGTTTCAACGAACAGGTATAGGCCATGTGATATACAGATTAAACTTTAAAAACACTCTCGAGGTGTAATTTTAGGTATATTTAGCAGAAAATTGTGCTAAAAAACACGGAAAAATCAAGGTCTAGTTATGAGACATACCTGCTGAGGAAGACTTTGAGCGTTATTTGATTGCAAAGAGACCTAACGCACCTAACCTAACAACGGAAGGATTTAGGAATATTTTCTAAGCCATAAACCTAACCCTCCTAACCTTACAACAAAGGCATTTACAGAGCTCCCACGTACATTCCAAATGCATTTCAGCCAGTTTTCCAGAATTTATATATTTTTTCAAGAGTTCTGAATACACAGTTCACTACTATTTTAGATACATATTACAATGGCCTCCCATTTACCCTCAGTGCCACATCATTCTCACCTTCTTTTATATTATTATTATTATTAGAAAGGGGGCAGATAACAGGCATTTCATGCCTCCCCGATGACGCAGTGGTTGCGTCGTCGCCTTGTGATCAAGGGGTCGCGGGTTCGATACCCGATGGTGGCACATAGTGGTTCGGATCCAACTTTAAGCTGTAGGTCCAGTCCCGATTAGCCTTACAGTGCATAAAGTGGACGTAAAACACCAACAAATCAATATAGGCATTTCATTCAGTGCGTAATTTCATCACTAAAATTAGAGCAAAATTCTGTCATTTTGTAATGATTCTTCTGAATAAAAAAATCAAATGTCATCGTTTTGTAAAGTAAATATCTAAATATATTGTAATCACACATACTTGTACACAATAATTTAGGGAGGTGAATATTGCAATGTTATAGGCCTATTGGATCAGTAGAACTGACTAGTATCAGTAAAGTTTGTATCAGCTGTTTATTGGTATCAGTTCATCTCTAATTATTATTATTAATTTCTGATATCTCAACGCTAATTCAAGATTAAAATGACACATTTACAAATAATTAAGGACAAACATTACAGGTTTCCTTAGATTTAAACACATCTTTACAGATTCACAAAATGAAATTTCAAACATATACTGAGAACATTTATATATTTTCAGTTTTGAAACAATATGAATTAATGTGTACTTCAATATAAGCGTATATCTAAAGCATATATCTTCAAAGTAGCTTGTATGAAGCAAGTTATTCCAGTCTCTCTGATATGTTTCAATGAGATACATTGATTAAATACATTTTCCCTGGGATTTCCATGAGATTTGCATTTTTTAAATTCCCTGAGATTTCCATATTCTCCAGGTTTTCAGGTATGTAGGAATCCTGATTTAGTAACGAAATACCCCTTCTCACCCCCATGTACGTGAAGAAGTCCGTATCCAACGAATGACTTGTTGCCAACAAAGAATCACAAAGGAGTATATGAAAGAGATGATCGTTCTGCAGAAAGCGAGCATTAAGGTAATCACTAAGACTCTGAAGTATGTGTTAACAGACATAAATCCAACAATGTAAAGAATATCTGTGCACCATGATAAATTCGGAATTAAACAGTGAAAACTTGGGCCGAAACTACTATAAGTTCGATAATGCTTGTATATACGTACAGTACGTAAGTGTGTACCCTGCATCACAGGACGACAGTGAGCCCACACGTTTGCAGCTGTTGTGGCCTTTTAAGATATGCAGTGAAAAGGGGATTGCGGCACAGGATTTCGGGGACGGCGAAGAGCCTTTTGGTACCGGGGCGAGGGGGCTGATCTAAGTCCATGCTTTTACGAGGTACGGCACAAATAAATTTTTGTGTGTTATTTAAAATTATAATTGTAGCTCAAATATATCTCCATTAACGCTTCGCTTCTGCACAAAATTTAACTCGGTGCTTTGTCAGCGACCTTGCTGTTTGACAGTGCAATGCACGCAAACCAACGTTCTTTGCACGAAAACGCGTTTCCTACAGATAGTAAAACAAGCCAGATAAAAGGAAACAGTAAAGTTTACTCACCCAATCTTCCAGCCTGCGAATGAAGTCGAATAAGAACGATATTCATAAGCATTTTGTTATCAACATCATAGAAGTTAATCTTGGTGTGTCTGTCCGTCTTTCTTCTCTCGTGTCTTAGGTCTTTTACGCCACGGTTAAGTGGCTTTCTATTCTGGTTGTGCATCGGAATCTGGCAGCGATAGCAGTTAATGTATACAGTATGTAACATTGTTATTCGTACACATAGAATTTCCGAGGGAAAAAGTGTCATATCTACTAGTAATATAATCATTTTCATATGTACCTGGAAATTAATGTTAATGAAGGTTTCACCAACAAATGTCAATAAAAATGTATGTTCAAAGTGAATAAACAGAGCATATAATTTGTGTGAAAAGAGAAAAACACGCTGTTTCATGTAACATTGTTATTCGTACAGACAAGAGTTTCAATCTTCCTCGCATACAACGCCACCGCTATTCGGGCGATTTCGTCCAGTTTGCAACTTCGTAACAAGTTTGAACATGCAGGCGCGCTCCCCGTCAAGTGGAATGTTGGCGTAGGTATTGCTCTATCTATCAGCGTGTTCGAAATGGGCAAGGTGAAGAAACTTAGTTCCGATCTGAAGGATGTTATTATAAATTTGGCCCTTACAGGATATTCGTTAAGAAAAAATGGACACACAGTCAATTAATCACACTCCACAGTTCAATACATAGTAAACACATTTAGAGAGGAAGGTTCAACACAGAATGTGCCGAGAAAACCAAAAGAGAGACGGTTGAATAAACGTGATGAACGCTTTATTTTAAAAAGAGTGCGAGAAAACCCCCGACTAAGTGTTCCTCAGTTACGACGTTAGTAGAAAATGTTGCTGGCAAGATGATGTCCGATCAAACTGTCCGACGTGCCTTGTGGAATCATGGATATCATGGCAGAATACCACGAAAGAGGCCGTATGTAAATAAGGTGAATCGCAGGAATAGACTTTCATTCGCGAAAGAGCACATCCACAAGGACCAGGAATTTTGGGATAGTGTCATATGGTCAGACGAGTCCAAGACTAATATATACGGGTCAGATGGGATAAATAGGGTGTGGGGAAAATCAAATAAAGACAATGATCACCTTAACACAGTTCCAACAGTTAAACACGGTGGTGGGTCATTAATGATTTGGGGCTGTATGTCGTCTAAAGGTGTTGGTACCATCCAGTTTATTGATGGTATGATGGATACATACGTCTATTTGGACATATTGAAGAACAATGTAAAGCAGAGTGCCCAAAAAATGGACATGCCGCCTATCTACAGATTCCAACAAGACAATGACAGTAAGCTTAAGGCGCGAGTTAACATGAATTGGCTAATATGGAATGTGCCCAAACTACTACAAACACCACCTCAAAGTCCAGACTTAAATCCCATTGAGCATTTATGGGCAATTTTGAAGAGGCGAGTCCATAAAGCAGACGTCGAGTCCAAACAAGATTTGAAAACTGTTGTGCAAGCCGAGTGGAATAAAATAAGCTCTGAGACGCCGAAAACTGGTTAATTCTATGAAGAACAGGAGTCAAGCAGTATTTAAAGCCAAAAGATACGCATCAAAGTATTAGAACTGTGAGTCAATTTGCTCTGAAAATACTTTTTCTTTTATATTATTAAGTGTACGAATAGAAAAGTTGTACAAAAAATGGCATGTTTCTCTTTCAGTTTCATTTAATTTATTAATGTCATTGGTTATACAGAATTTGGGTATGATTTTATGTTCCTAATGATATTAGTTATTGAATTGTTTAGAAACAATTTCAAAAGAGTGAATTTCCTTGAAGATATTAAAGCATTTTCTTTGAAAATCCGTGTGTACGAATAAGAATGTTGCATACTGTATCATTAGAAGTTTCAGAAACAAACGAACTTCATTAGATTCCACCACTTATATTTCATACATTTTCTCTTATCTTTATCTGATGTTTGTTATGGTGCGTCAGTGCATCCTTCTTGGATTTAGAAGTCTTTACTGTTAACTCACACAAGAACAAGAACAATAATAATAAAAACCCACGAAATTTTTGCAATTTTCAAACCAAAGCGCACTTACTAGTATTACCAAATCGAACACACGAGTTCACGCAAGCGCAATGTGCCATGCGCTAGCGCCACACCACGGAAGGAAATGCAATTATAGGATTTCAGCAAATGCAGGGTGCGCCAAAAGTTGTTTAACATAATTACAATACTTTATTCAGGAACGAAACCCCATGCCGGTTCGGAAGGATTATAACACTCGTTGGCTATTCTTTAAAGAAGGAATGTCTGATGTCACAAACACGAAGGAAGGCGGCCAAATTCGGTGTGTGTGTGTGTGTGGCGGGGACTGAATTCTCGACTTGCCAAGCATAGAAACACGTATCTAGCTAAGGCTCTCATGTAAGTTACCAACGATTACTCCGTAAGAATGTGCATATCTAGGACGTTTTTAATGAACTTTATATAATTTAAAGAGGAAACAGCTTCGTCAGTGACTGACCGTGATAAGTTCTGAGTTCAATATCTGATCATTAGGGAACGGAACTTTAGGTAAATAAATGTTTTTTTCTGCGATAAGATAGAGACCCTCGTTTTTGCCAAAATTCTGATCATAGCCTTATATGTCAACACAGCAAATTTTATTTTACATAAAAACACATATTTTTCAGTTTTCCGTATGTAAATACATATTTTTCAAATTTTCATTTTAAATACATAAAATCGCTCATTGACTTCAGCTACCTCGAAATCCACGAAGGAAAAATGTTATTCTCTGCACCTCTCTTTCATATCGAGAGTGTTAGGTTTGCTTTGTCTTTGAACACGCTCGCTGGCAGACTTCTGGCGCCTCGCCTACGATCCTATTGGGGGAAAATATTACCCCCACTGGTTCTAACTCTCAAGCGCGTATGTCTAAATGTACAGAAATGTTTGGGAAAAATCAAGGTTTTCAAACTTTGTGCCAAATTGCACGTGTTTTGGAAGGTGAAGTAGAGGAAGAGGAAGCTTTGGAAAACTTCAGCGTTAGTGACATTTAGTGCTTCAAATGTTGCTTGTGACGTGGAGCGATCTTTCTCACAATATAAGATGCTTTTTAGAGATAATCGTCACAGATTTACAATGGAGAATTTGGAAAAAAAACTATGGTGATCCACTGCAACTCTTCCAAAAAATAGCCCGCTAAGAGGCAAGCATTTAGAAACTGATTTCAGGTGTTTAAAATGCATGTAATATTTTGTTTTTGTTACCAAATGTTTTTTTTTATTTTTGTCATATATTTTCCTGTTTTTATCACATATTTTCAACATTTATGACACATTAAATATTTCTAAGTTTTATAGCACATAAAGTTCCGTTCCCTACTGATCATCATTCATCCTCGTCGTCGCGATGAACTAAAATATGTACAAAAACTATGTTAAATAACAAGAATAAAAATGAAAGTGCATATTTATTTTAAAACGTGAATTTTTTAGATTATATTACAATCAATTGAATTCTATCAAAAATTCAAAATGTATATGTTTCTTAGAAATAATAATTTTCTTCTCTGCTCTATCTATGTACATTTACAAACTTACATTTTATTGAGTTACTTTGTCGTTTTCCGCTTCTTCTTAACTTAAATATTATCACTTTGCGCAAAAATTTAATAAATATTACAACAAAGGAGAATCTTCATTTGATTATTTACAGTACATTTTTACAACAACACTATCACATATTAAACAACTTCTTGTGCACTGAATATTTCTATCGACATATTGGTAAGCTGTGGTTTTCCCTCTAGTTCTTTAGCCAATGCGCTGAGAGAATGCAAATGATGAGGACGGTGATACACACTTCAGATGCTCTCGTAGAGCCGTCATTTTGGTTCTTCATATTGTAGAAGATGCTCCTTTCTCCTCTCGGTTGCACAGGCCGAAAGTTGTGTGTTAAGAAGCCTTCATCTGTGTGAAGTTTTCTAAAAGCTTCAATCTGGAAGAAATGGCGGTGGTGATAGATTCAGATGAAAAATTAATTTGTTAAATATAGTCGTCCATTTTATATGGATGAGTCAAGTAGTAAGCAATGAATCTAAATGACATGTTCCGTCCATAGCTAGAACTCTAGGCACGAGTAGCGGCAATTGTGTGCCAAAACTAAGGGGACAAGGCAGTGGCGTACCCAAAGAGGGTGGGGTTCAGAAACCCTTCCCTTTGGACCACTATTTCTAAAAAAAAGAACGTTAAAGGCAGGGAAATGACAAAACGAAGGCTGACTACATTAAAAAAAGCATTCGTACGCCCTCCCCCTTTCACCCTTTAGACAATCCTGGGCACGCCACTAGAGCAAGGATTTGTGCCCCTAATCGTCGACACTTAATCAATGTTGCCAGGTAGCAAGACAATTAAATTTCCTCGGAAATACGTAATTTCCCCTGTGATTTTCTGTTTCTCCAACTGAAATTTCAAATTACATGATGTTCAAAATGTAGGTCATTTCTGGTGCCGAGGAAAATTACTGTAGTCCTAACTACCATATATATTTCCGTAACAGGTTAAATGGATATGTTCACTTTCGACTACAACTACGTCATCAGAACACAACATGCAATCGGCCTAACTTAACCCAATTGTGGGTAATGAACGTACCTGATTGTGAGAGATTGGAATAGGCTCCTTGAAGTCTATCCACGTGACCACCTCGGCACATGGAGGGGTTGTCAGGGACCCATTGTACGTGTAGTAGTGCGTCCTGTCGATGTTCAGCAAGTTGTTCAGCGGGAACAGCTTCTCCAGATGGGCAGAAGAGAGCGAGAGAGAGACTCTCGGAAGATGCTCGACCAGCTCCACGTAGGTTGGGTTCTCAGAACTCAACTGGAGAAATCAGAAATCGTAAATAATTAGTTCTGCAATAATAGAGAGAACATTTTGAGCAGAATAGAGTACAAAAGGTACTAGTTTCATAGATCGGAGACACATTAAAATCTGATATTTTGTGTTTCGCATGGTTCGTACTTGCCAATTTTGTATTGCGGAACATAGTTCAAGGTGCCATTATGCTTTTTACACGAAAGCAAACCCTTTTTCTACTAAAATAAAGCATTTTTCTAAGTGTTACCGAACGCACGTAACGGTACGATATCGCTTACTTTGCGAATGATATCGCTTCTTTTGTTTTCGAATATCAGTGTTTCCAACCTTCTTCACCGAAAAATACCTACTATCGTGTTCGTCACGTGTGCAAATTGTACATTATGCACGGGTAGCTGACGGATAGCCCCACGAACCATTCCGATAAGGTTAGGTTAGGTTTGGTTAGGTTAGGCAAGCATAGTTAAAAAAAAAAGTGTTGGAAACACTCACATGATTTCCCGGTCAAATAAATACCACGATGAAAGAAAATACCTCGACTAACGTTGGAAACCTTAGAGAAACTCATTTCCGTAAGTAGTTTATTCTGTAAAAATGAAGAAATGTGTCTCCGATGTATGAAACTGTTACCGTGCAAAATAGATGCTGATGCTAAACGCAAAATCAGTATTAATTCATAAATAGTAAGTAGGTATATATGACTGATGTCAAGAGACTAAAGTAGTACCGCAATGCAGTATAATAGTTTTTGGTGGTTTCAATTCTTTTGGATAGGGAGCTAATGTAGACATAAAGTGAACTTATTTGAGGGTATACAAAGGTTACATTTCAGATTACAATTTTTAGGGGGTACAATATAGCTGCACCCGTACCCGCTGTTCCTACGTCACTGCCTGCATGCTGATTAATTTGTTTTACGTATTCTTCCTCGCTTTTCTTCCGCTTTTGGCTAATCACGAAGGATGAATGATGATAAGGTGAAATTGATGAAAGGACAGCAGTAGCGTACGCAGGATTTCATCAAGGGGGGTGTTATCTCGAAAACTTTCTACAAATTCACATTACCATTGTTTTATTATACTTTAATTAATTAATAATAATAATTAATTAATTAATAATTCTTATAATTAATTAATTAGTTTAATTACTACTAATGCAGCTGCTATTTATGAAAGAAATAGAACAAAATTACAATTCTTTTGTTTCAAAATAATTGTCTAGTCAACGGTTATTTGTATATGATAAGTGAGACATTTTAAGTGTGAAGAAAATCCATAAAAACAAGCAAATATATTAAATTTATTGAAATAATCGAAATATGAAACTCATTCAAGGAGCCGCGCTGGTCTAGTCTGACAACTTCGTGGGATATCCGGGTTCGATTCCCGGAATTGGTTGGAATTTATCCAGCCTTGTCTCCGCACCCAGCCTATGGGTATCTGAGAGCAACCTTGGGGGATGAAGGCTGCCGGAGCATGGTGCTGATCACATCACCTGCAAAATAGTTCGAGATCAAGAATCTTTGGGGCCCACCACACCACTATGTGTGACTTCATGGCACGGTGCTATATACACGGGGGAATTTACATTACCTTTACCTATGGAACTCACCCAGGGTGATGATGAAGCGCGAGAATACATGTTGCTAAATTCCACTGAGTCTATGTTTTCGTTGTAAAGTAAGTTTATAGACATTCCAACACATTTATCCCTTCTAGGTGATTCACAAAAGACTTCTTCGACATTATTTAATGATGTGGATGTAGACTCAGCATCACTTGAGAGTTCACAAGGGGATGTGAAATCAGTACCGGGAAGAACGTTTGCAATAAGGACGAAGCAAGGAATTTTCACAATTCTCGCAAGAGTCACTGCGCGACTTTTTGCAAAAGAAAATTGCAAAATTGAACTTTGCGGCCGCTTAGATTGTGTTTGGAATGTTGTGTTTTTCTTCATGCTGCATGGGAATAATAATCCAAATTATTATTATTATTATTATTATTATTATTATTATTATTATTATTACTGTCTCAGATCTTTGACTGTGATAAATTAGCCATTTTTAATTTTTTCTACAGCATTTTCCATAATATTTCAAGAGCTCAAGGGGGGGGTTTAAACCCGGTAACTCCCCCCTTGCGTACGCCACTGAAGGACAGTCACAAACACATGGACAGCACAGAACACCAGTGTCACAGAGGATTATACTGAGGACTCGGGTGCTTTCCGAAAGTGTCACCCCTTACATCACTCACTGGCTGTGACTGCCACGAGGGCAAATACATACTCTAGAATGCATCGCAGACGCTGTTGACCTCTAGAATGCATTTCGACAGAACTGAAATAAATGAGTACCTAATGTGGAAATGAAAATGTAAACAAAATGCTGCAAACTCACGTTATAGAAGAAGGCTAGGACGCAGATGCCGTCGTTGTGCCTCAGGGCTTCGTCGTAGCTGCCGTAGGAGATCTTGGTGAACACAAGATGAAGCTCCATGGGGAAGCTGCAATGAAGAGGAATTCATCATATCATGGCGTTTTCAGTCTTGTCTGTTTCATCTCTAAATATATTGTATGTGCAACATATAGACTGTGTCACTGAACAGCGTTTGAAGCTTTTCTTGCAGTGGCGTGGCCAGGATTTTTGAAATGGGGATTGTCCTTTTTTCTAGTAGTCTGCCATATATTTTCCCATATTTTCCATTTATGGTTATTTCTTTTAGAGATGTTGAGCCAAACACAGGAGTGCCCACAGGAAGGGGGGGGGGGGGTTGTGGCGCAGATTGCGCCATCGAAACTTTTGGGGGATTTTTTCCTAAATATAAAATTCAACATTTATATATTATTTCCAAAATAAATGTAAAGACGTTTACACCTTACACCATATTAATCCATTAGATGAAGAAAATTAAGTATTTAGAGGTAGCGATGGTAGGTGGGCCATGCAACGAAATTAATTATTTTTTGAGGAGGGACGATTTTTTGTGATAGAAATTTGATGTGAAACAGTACAGCATTTGGCACAAGTGGAATTACGTTATTAACTATCCATTGCTGTTACATAAATAGCAAATTCTAGACTGCCAAGGAAATTGTAACGGGTAATAATATTATTAAGGAAGTGGGGATATCCAACTCTTACACATTGGATCTTAAATCGACACGTGGATTCTGGTGGGGGATTGGGGATTATACTTTGGGGGAGGGGGCAATATTCGACTATTGAATATCATTGTTAAATTTTAGATTATCGTGGAAATTTTAGTTAGCGGGGGCTGAGCATTAAATTTGGGGGGATATCCAACTCTTGTGTATTAATATTACGTCTGAGATTGTAGAGGAAAATGTGGATTGGAGATTTTTTTCTTTTGGAGGGAGTAATATCTAGGTTGAAGGATTGAATAATAAATTTGAGGCGAGGAGATATGGAGCTCTTACTAAAGTGTAAAATCTTAGATTGTCAAGGGATTTATTTAGGGTTCGATCATTATATTTGGGGACTATATTTAGCGATATGGTATGCGCACGTTTCGGCGTCGAACATGGGAAAAGAGTAAATATCGAGGGATCCTATGAAAGTATTGGAGTCCCATTAAAATAATATTCTTGCAAGCCTGCAAAGAAATGGATATAAAAATGTGTGTCTGGCATTTTTATGAGACGATATGAAGAATTATACTGTAGCTGCATTAAAAGACATAAACAATATTCTCGATATTTATTAATAATATAATTTCTTAAAATATAATGTTTAGTGTCGGTATACTTCTTAATTTAAAGCAGGTGAGTCAGTTTGATCATATCGTTCTATTAGCAATATTCGTATTATTGATTCCCTGTAGGCTATGCTGCAATAGTTGTACTCGTACTAACTGTGTACTTCATAGTAACGCCTTGCACATTACTCGATAAAACAGAAAAATAAATAGTATCAAATTCGCATTTCTAACTTATTGTTGCAGGGCAATTTTGCTTTAGCAAGTGAAATTTGCACTTAAGATGAAATCCATGTAATTATTGCTAAGGATTATTAAAAAAATTAATTGGTAAAAAATCAAACAAAATATGAAAATCTCTCTCATCAAATGAGCAGTGGTATTCTATGCCTTTTTCAGATTCAACTTTCTGAGCTTATTTTGAAATCTGCCGAAAGTCTCAGCAAGCATCTGTATAGCAGCGAGTGGTGGTGGTGGTGGAGGAGGAGGCACCTTATTATATTCTCGTCCCGGCCTTAGGAATTTCTAGCTAGGCTTCTGTAATTTTCGATCTTAAGTTGTGTAAGACTTTGTGTTAAATACCCAAATTGTGGGTTATTGAAATCTTGTTCTCCAATCACAAACTCTGTTTAAATACTTATTTATATATAATTTTGACACTTGAGATTGCTAGCTTTCCGTTATTTCGAAAAATTGAACCATTAACAAATATGGATAGTTTAACAGGCTATTGTATTAAAATAAAATGAATTATTACGTATTCACCAAAACATTTTGAGGGGTAATTGCCAGATCAAGTATCGTGTTCAATAAAGCTTAAAAAAACGTTACTTTCATTAGACACGCTATCGTAACTAAATACTTCATGTGGATTACCACATGATTTGGGAGGGGGACATGACAAGATTTGGGGGGATTGCGCCATTGGCCTTGGGGGGGGGGAGCACCCCTGGCCAAACACCTACTAACTTGGGCATGCCACTGTTTTCTTAATAATCTTTTTTTCTGTTAGATGTTACATACATACTGCTTGAATATATACAACCACGATACACAGGTTGCCAGGTTGACGGTTCTGTTCTGCTTCAATTGCGGCTTTAATTTTTCTTTCATAATGGCATGATGTAGTTCTCAAGCTCGGCCCCAGATGGCAGAAAAGGCCGAAGAAAGTGAAACGTCACTAGTGTCATCTGTAGGATTAAGATTTAACTTCTAGGAAGACCTTGGGTTCCCAGTGTAAAAAAGGAAATACTCACCCAGAGGCATATCAAAGAGGTAAGCAACTTCATTCATCGGCGTCTGGAAAGAAGAGTTACCCTTAGTAAGCTCGTGCCTAAAATAACAGGTGAAGAAGTATATTTATAGGCAATGAAAACAAATAGTAAGTGCCAGTGCCCCCCCCCCCATTTAAAACGTCTTTTTTGTCTTCATCCGTCCATCTGGAAAATGGTGTCTGCAACAAATTACACACTAAGTCATTTACTGGGTTCATTGTAGAAACCACAGCTCAACACATGAACACAACACACGATAGGAAACGCGAAACACACACGCGGAACAAGATCTCGCGAGAACGCGAAGATTTTGCCACAAGCACTGGATGCGATGTTTTCTCCGACGAGAGAACTGATTCACGTAGAGGGCGACACCATGTTCAAGGCCAACGCTAGGTGACGTCACCGTTGCCATGACAACCGGCTAAGTCTTCCGCACCCTGGCGAGGTTTGCTCTTCGACGAACTCACGTGCGTAGCGCAGAGCGGCGTAATTTGAGTATTATCGCGTACGTTCTGCTGAGAAATAGTTTAATTTAACAAGCAAATGAAAAATGTCAATATTAATTTGAAAATTAGGTGAAAACATCTGCACTTGTTGCACTTGGCCAGCCGCCACTGACCCTTACCTGTGATTGTTGATGGTGTCTTCGCTACCGATGCTGTCGTTCTGTCCCCAGTGGAAGTGAAGCTGCTGGAACTCATATGTCCCCACGAGCGGTCCTCCGGCGATAGACACTTTGTCGGACGAGTTGAACTGAAGTACAACTGGAAGAACAATGATTGACACTGATTTCAACTGAATCATGGAAATATTACAACTTATTGAAAGTATGAAAGTCAGGTAGCTATAATGAAGATTATTGACAGTAAATTTGACACTTTGCTAAAAAATATATGAAATGCCAAAATTTCCACAAGATTAGTTTTATACCTACTGAATTATTACATAAACGTTAACGATAATGGGGAAATAGTAATTTTCGCAAGCGCCAAATTTAAAATATTAAATAATATTTGAATGAATAAATTAGCGAAAAGAGAGGAAAATTTATTTCTCACTTCGTTCAGATTGAGTTTAAGGCTCAGTTCAGGGTGCGAAATCCCGGGGGGACAGGGGAGAATTCCCCCCACCAACGATCTTGTCCTGAAATTTTCCCCCACCAAACGTTTCCGGCGGGGAGAGTTTTTCCTTCTAACAGCAAACATAAACAATTAGTTTAGGAGTCGAATATACTTTACTGGAATAATATCGAAAACATACACAAAGAACGGACAACAAAGAGCCTCATCTCTAAGGACACTGAACTCAGCAATCCTCAGAATACAGGAATGAGTTCGACTTGTTATTTCTTCTCCATTTATCATCGCCTTTCGTCAGCTACTAAAAGTACTTAAATATATGAATATAACATGTAATAGCATTCAGATGTGAATTTTATGTAGAAAACTATTATCTTCCTAATGTTTCTTAATTTTTGCCCCTCCCCCTAGTCACGGAAATCATTGTTCATAGCATTAGTAGTATATTAAAATTTTCAATTTACAATCTAATATACCTGGTCTTCTCCAGATGGTAAAACTCATAATCAGATAGATCATATTCTCATTGATAAGAGAAGGCATACTAGTATAATTGACGTTCGTACACATAGAGGTGCTGACTGTGCCAGTGACCATTATTTAGTAATTGCTAAATTAAGAGAAAGACTCTCAGTGATAAATCATAAGCAACAAAATCTAAAAGTTCTAAAATTTGATACAGGAAAGTTTACTGATGAAAGAATTAAGAAAGATTACCAAATTAAACTGTCAAATAGATTTGATGTTTTGCAGGATTTAAATGATGATGAAAATATAAATGAAACAGACGTAAATAAGAATTGGGAGCACATACGTAATGCAATAGAATCAGCAGCTAAAGAAAGTATAGGATACCATAAACCGAGAAAAAGTAAGCCATGGTTTGATAATGAATGTCATAATCTAATAGAAATAAGAAATCAGGCTAGACTTAGGTGGTTAAATAACTCTGATGATACAAATCTAAACAATTATAATAGAATAAAGCGAGAAGTTAACCGCACGTTTAGAAGTAAAAAAAGAGATTACTTGAAAAGCAAAATTAACGAACTTGAAACAAACAGCAAAAATAAAAATATCAGAGATTTATATAAAGGTGTAAATGAGTTTAGAAAGGGGTGGCAACCTAAAGTAAACTTGATAAAAGATAAAGACGGTGATTTTCTAGCTGACCCAAGCGATATTCTAAATAGATGGAAGAACTACTTTAATGACCTTTTAAATGTCCATGTAGGAGATAAATCAGAAGTGAATGAAGTACACACAGCAGAACCTTTAGTCCCAGAACCTAACTTGACTGAAGTTAAAGATGCTATTAAAAGGCTAAAGAATAACAAAGCACCTGGCATTGATTTAATACCAGCTGAGTTAATTAAATATGGTGGAAATTCATTAATTCGTCAAATTCATAAATTAATTTGTTTAATATGGAATAAAGAAGAAATCCCTCAACAGTGGAAAGAATCCATAATTGTTCCTGTGTTTAAAAAAGGTGATAAAATGAACTGCAATAATTACCGTGGAATTTCTCTACTCTCAACAACATATAAAATATTATCTAACATTCTTTTAACAAGACTAACCCCATATGCTAATGAAATTATAGGTGATTATCAATGTGGATTTAAACGCAACAGATCAACTACAGATCAAATTTTTCACATCAGACAGACACTTGAAAAAAAGTGGGAATATAATCAAAATGTCCATCAGCTATTCATTGATTTCAAAAAAGCATATGATTCGGTCAAAAGAGATAAATTATATAATATATTAGTAGAGTTTGGAATACCTAAGAAGCTTGTTAGTATGATAAAAATATGCACCAGTGAAACAGAAAGTAAAATTCGTGTGGGTATTAATATGTCTGACAAATTTACAATTCATGATGGGTTAAAACAAGGAGATGCATTATCTCCATTGCTCTTTAATTTTGCCTTAGAATATGCTGTTAGGAAGGTAAACGAAACTAAAGAAGGACTAAAATTAAATGGTGTGACTCAGTTGTTAGCATATGCAGATGATGTAGACTTACTGGGGGATGATGTGAATACAATTAAGAATAATGCTAAAATATTTTTCAAAACTGCTAAAGAGATAGGTTTGGAAGTTAACAAAGAGAAAACTAAATATATGCTTACAGGCCGAAACCAAGTGTTAGGTAATAATCAAAATCTAATTATTGATAACAACTCGTTTGAAACAGTTTCCAAATTCAAATACTTAGGAGTAATATTAACAAATGAAAATTATATTAAAGAGGAAATAAAAAGTAGGCTTAATTCAGGAAATGCATGTTACTTCTCTCTTCATAAACTTTTGTCTTCTCGTTTAATATCTAAGAATCTAAAAGTTAAAATATACAAAACCGTAATTTTGCCTGTAGTATTATATGGGTGCGAAACTTGGTCCCTTACATTAAAAGAGGAACATAAATTGAGAGTATTTGAAAATAAGATCCTTAGGAAAATATTTGGACCTAAAAGGGATGAGGAGACAGGTGAGTGGAGAAGGTTACATAATTTAGAACTACATAATTTGTATTCATGTCCAGACATTATTAGAATAATTAAATCAAGAAGACTTAGGTGGGCAGGCCATGTGGCACGAATGGGAGAGGAAAGAGGAGTTTTCAGGATTCTTGTTGGGAAACCTGATGGTAAGAGACCAGTAGGAAGGCCAAGACGAAGATGGAGGGACAACGTCGAGATGGACCTAAGGGAAATCGGTAGGGATGGAAAAGAGTATATAGATCTTGCTCAAGATAGGGACAGATGGAAGGCCTGTGTTGCTGCAGCCATGAACCTTCGGGTTTAAGAAGGCTAGAGAGTTAGTTAGTTAGTTAGTTAGATTTTTAATGAAGAACAGTCGATATATTGTATATTTTATAATATAATTTGATTATTTAGTAATTGACACATATTTAATGACATTTATTTATATATATACACAATATTTATTTACATTTATATATATATATATATATAAATGATATGTAATGATAATGGGATATATATATTGCGTATGTCTGTCTGCTCCTTCCCCCCACCAATCTTCAGTGATTTTGCACCCTGCAGTTGGACATTCGGCTGACGTCAGCGAAGTCGTTTTCGAATTTTCCAAAATGTGAAACATCGTATCTTCTTAGAATTCCTTCTAGAGCATTCACGTGTATCTTCGTGTGGTTTTCTTTCGCTGTTGCCTTCATATTCTCAATAGTTTCGAGGCTACATAAGGCTTAGCTGACGTCAGTCAAATGTACTGGGTGTCTTCGAATTTCAATACAATTTCGATATTTTTCTTCTCTTTCACCTAAAACTCTACCTGATTTTCCCTTCGCCTAGGGAAATTTCTCTTCATATGGCCTCACTGGACCTACTCACCCGTGTGACCGTTGTTCTGGAGGGTGGCTGAGGAGGGACGAGCGTGGAAGCCGTGGAACAGCAAGGGCTTCAGGGTGACGTGGGTCACAAGGTGCTCCTCGATGTCTATGGGCGACTGGAGCTTCCCCGCGCAGTTGTGGAACTCGTCCGCCCAGTGGCTGGGCCCTGGAAAACAAGAATGCAAGATTGTTATGCACAGAATGAAGATCGGTTTGCTTTTCCCGGTTACAATGGCGTACCGTTCGACTTTCGTAGAGTCGCCAGATGAGCAAACTTTAGAACTTTTAATTCAAAATGTAAGCCAGAATCATTCACAATAAACAGAGTATAATATTAGCAAATAGTATGAAATTGACTTATCTTCAGTTTAAAAGTAATGGTTTTTCTTTTACAAATGAATTGCTGAGTATAAAATTCCCAAATTTATAATCAATAAGACTACTCCTACTACATCATACATACTTCACGAAGAAGTTCATTCTTCTCAAAATTTCAGTTCTTGTCAAAATAAAAATATAAAACTGTGAACAGTGAAAAACTTTGAAGTTGTATTGAACCAGTACCAAACATTTTACGCAATCTATCCCATACAGCACACAAATGTAGGGATATATCTAATGAATTTCATTTCGATATTTGTGCCAAAGTTCTGGATATACAACAGATATCCAGGAATATTTAGTAGGCATCCTTTAGATATTCTCTGCATATCTATATGTCCGTCCAGCGGACATCCTTGGATATCCAGGAAGGATATGTTTTTGGACATTCTGTGAAACGTGGATATGTTTTAGAAATTCTGTGGATCATTTTTGGACATTCTAGGCATCACTTTTTTATGTGTTTTGAGCATTAGTGCGACTTCTCATGTATTCTGGATATTTTTATTTGATTGTAGATAAGAATAATTTCTGGACTAGAATTGGACCTAATCTGGACATTACGCTGATATATAGGGAGCGGAAGTTGATGACCTGACCTAAAAAATATAGCTATATGACCTACAGAATGTCCTAAAAAATGGGAAACAATGACGTAAAAATGCAAAAAATGATCATTAAATTTGTTCGTTTCAGGTTAAAAATTGAAATGAAAAGGAAATTAAACAATCCAGTCACTCCTTATCTGATCTTAAATCTGAGTTTGCCCCAGACGGGCACCTGGTAGTTTCCCCCGACACAACAAAGACTGTCACCAGTTCAGCATTTCTTTTGCTCGTAAATTGCAATCCTGAGAGATAAATATAGGCCTATGTTCACCTTGGTGAAAAGACTCAAGAATATTACCAAAACTAAAGAATTGACAAAATATGACGAAACAATACACCGAATATTGCGAAAAATGACGGGAAAATGCCGAAAATCGGGTAAAATTACTTAAAATCTGAAAATTGGCAAAAAATGCACTTTAAAATTACCTTTTTTGGGTTCTAGACGAAGTGTAATATTGTGTATATTTAATGGGCATCGTGTACGAGATGTCAGAAAAAATATGACATTTCATCAACTTCCGCTCCCTACTGATATGTTTCACACATATTTTGGATACGAAAAGAACATTCCTTGACTAGATTTACGCATGTCAAAGATGTCGTGAACACATATGGTTAAAACATGTAGTCCTCTCACTCAGTCTCAGTGTGCTATAAGAAGGCATTGGCTGTCCAGAAGATCGACGCCGGTTTCTTCACGGTCTTCATGAAATAGTTAGACTGTCAGCGGGTAGACAGCAGCAGGTAGTGTTGCCCACGGGACGAGACGGGACAGGCTTTTAAAAATTCGAGACGAGACGAGATTGATCATGTGTCCAGAGACAAACGAATATTTTCGAGACGAGACAGCATTTCACAGCATTTCCACGAGACGAGACAGGCCAAAGTCTCGTCTCGTGGGCAACACTAGCAGCAGGCGCCCTAGTCCTACTACAACTTCAAGTTCTATGAGTGTGTATCAAACCAGGCAGCTCTCTCCTACGTATCGATTTTCTCATTTTATATTAGTTTTTATTACCGTTGAGTTCTAAATTGTATCTGGTATTTAACGCTTTTTTACTTCTGAAAGCATAAGGAACAGAACTTTCAGTAGCTAGATATAAGTCGGACTTTCAAAGTCCTCTACCATTGATTCATGTCTGAGACAAGAAACAAAAAGATGAGAAGCTTCAATATTTACCTTTGTGTCCCTCATAACCGAAAGTGTTATTTTGGGCTGCAATGGAACTAACTGGAAGAGAAAGGAAACAGATTTCAATTCAAGTCCACAAAGATATCTACAGGGTGTCTATAAAGTCACTTAACATTTCTGCATGAACAGGATTTATGGTACAAAATACAATATGTACTGAAACATAGATCACAGTAGGACACAAAATCAGTATAAATCAATTGTGACCACCCCTCAAGTCTAGACACATATCCCAACAATCCACCACAGCCCGAAACACCTTATCCAACGTAGCTGGTGTAATCTCAGCAACTGCGGCCGTAATGCGTTGTTACAACTGGGCTATGCTGTGGATCCTCGCCCCGTACACCTTAGACTTGATAAATCCTCAAATGAAAAAGTCTAATGGGGTCAGATTGAGGGGGGGGGCCTCCCCGTTGCGAGACACGACCAATCCATCTACCGGTGAGAGCTTCGTTTAGGTGATCACGAACGATGATGGCAAGATGGGGTGGTGCCCCATCCTGTTGGTGCATAGTAAGAAGCTTGGTGTACCCCAATCCACCGTGCTATGAGCCACAGTTGTTGGATGCTGGGATTATGGATACTGAGTCGCATGGTCGATGCGGTGGGGCTACGTGTGATCGCGTCCTGTACATTTTCCACAATTTGTGGTGTTATGGCTGGCCTACCAGGACGTTCTTCATCCTCAACACTACCAATTCACTTGAATTTGTTGACCAGGTTCTTAATAGCCAGCCTGGTGGGGCCTGGTTTTCTGAATTTCCGAGTGAAGTCCGTCCGCACCTGTTCATACGTCATTCCACGCAGACGAGCACAAACAACGCCTATTCTCTCTTTTATAGAGTACATTTTATCAGATCACTTGGAAAAATAAAAGATTTGTCATTAGTTCATTGAAATGTTAAGTGACTTTATAGACACACTGTATTTCTGAGCTATCTCTTACCAAATTTCTCTCCAAACCTATATTGAACGAGCAATTGTCTAGACCCACGTAGTAGTGACTTGTAGTAAAATAAACTTGAAGTGTGTGGTGGCAATTTCCTCTTCACTTACAAGACACAACCAAATTTGTTTTTGCTTATTGTTCCCCAAAGCTGTTCGAGTTTTCGAACTCTATCCTTATTATGTCAGTCATGGACGTCGCCAGAATTTTTTGCAGACCAATGATAGAAGCAGAATAGTAGAAATAATAATAATTATTATATAACGAATATATAATAATAAATATATATATAATAACAATAATACCTATTATAAATTAATAAAAATAAATCAAATTTTATTATTATTATTTCCCTATAAAGATCATTCTACATGATCTACCAGATGAATGAATAAATATCTAGCACAACTGTTTTGCATTATTTTGTTTTTACATTTCAAAAGGTTAGTTTACTGAAATACATCGTTATTCTATTTTGTTACTAACATTCACGCAAAAAGCTATGGCAGGGGAAAATTTAGTTATAAAGTTTGTGTGTCGTGTAACCTTTCACATAAAACTCTAATTTTTTGAATTTTGAAAACTGGGAAACAATTTATTCTTTTAAGTAAATGGTAGAAAATGGAGATATATACCCGATTCGTATATTTTACGCTAATTTTTTTCTAACACATTTTCTACTTTGGCTATCCTGTTCACATCCTTACTAAACTGAGCCTTATTTCTGTTATTAACAACATTTTTTTTTTTGTAACTTGAAATGCGGGGTAGGGTGGGGGTAGGGGTCGACGAACTAATTCGACCCCCGCTACCGACGCCCATGACTTCAATGGATTTAAAGTTTAAGGGAGTTTTAGTCAGTCACATGGTTAGATAGCAATTCTGCTCCATCTCTCGGCAAGAAATTGAGAAATCTTGTGATTTGGGCAAAGAAAGCCAATTGTACAGTGGGATCCATGAGTATTATCGTGCAAATTGTCCATGACTATTTTCATTAAAATTTCTCTTACATCCTATATGTTTTTAAGCGATGGATTTTTATGTATGATGTTGCAGAAGTTGTCAACAGCTTGTTTTGAGTTTTCTTTTAATTCTTGAAGCTCTTATTAGGTCAAATAAAGTGAGTGAACATAGTGATGGACAATTTGCAGGGTAATACTCATGGATCCCACTGTACAGTAGGATCCATGAGCATTACTGTGCAAATTGTCCATGACTATTTTCATCAATTTTTCTCTTACATCCTATGTGTTTTTAAGCGATGGATTTTTATGTATGTTAGTGGAGAAATTGTCAACAGCTTGTTTTGAGTTTTCTTTTAATTCTTGAAGCTCTTATTGGGTCAAATAAAGTGAACGAACATGGTGGTTGACAATTTGCACGGTAATACTCATGGATCCCACTGCACAGTCAAGGAAGTTAGTAATAAGGTGTGTTTTATACAGCGTATATAGATACAATTGTAGGTTGAATTGTATCTTCTGCAAATATGCTGTATAAAGAAACAAACTGCCGGAGTACTAAGTGAGGTGAGTGTACACCCTTTACTTTTAGTAATCCTATTTCGAATAGATTTCTGGGGGGGAGATTAAGCCCATCCCGCCTCGGCGCGCCCTTGACACAAATATACAAATAGTGTTTTCCATTTCGTCTTTTCTATCCTTGTTTTCACTTCTGTCGATCTATCACTGTCACCAATGCAATGTATCGATCGAAACGACTCTTTGCTCAGTAGGAAGAAAATTACCGTCGCAAGGAATGGAAAAACACGTTAAAATTCACAACTTACTCTCTCTCCTAGGAAAACAACCTTGCACTGCATCTTAATTTTTATCATTGAACGATTTGGCTGCCAAAAATATACATAGGAATTTTAGGGCGTGTTTCCATAACAACGACAATTCTTCTCTCGACTAGGTGGGTGTGTGTGTAAGGAGTTTAAACCCAGATAGCATATTAAACCTCCTTCAAGCTTGAAACAAGCTTTTCGTGTAAAACGAACAAGCTTCTGCAAGCATAAAATGGCAAGCTGTAAGCTTGCATCAGGCTTGAATCAAGCCAACTAGTTACTGGGTGTCAAAATTGCTGTAGGCTTCAAACAAACTCGTGTCATGCTTATACCAAGCTTACCGTATCCAAATGGCTTTGGCAAACTATAAGCAAGCTACCTCAAACTTGCCATAAGCTTTCGTGCTATCTGGAAGCTTTGTACCTCACAAATAAAAAAACGATTGATTGATTGATAGAGTTGGTGTATTTAGTCCACTTTGTGCACAGTAAGGCTAATCGGGATTGGACCTACAGTTTAAGGTGGGATTCTAACCACTATGTGCCTCCACCGAAACCCCTTGATTACAAGGCGTCGACGCTACCACTGCGCCATCGGGGAGGCCAAATAAAAGAAGGATCCCGCGCCATTGCCCACACACACACGCGAAGAACTTAATTGGAAACGCCCCGCATCTCATGGATTATCCCAAAATACCTCAGAGGTTCATTGTAAACGTTTCGGGTTCAAATCTAGGTGAGACATGGGTTCTTATCTTCCCCACTCCATCATCCTTATCGCTGCGACTGCTAAGAGCAGCAAAACAACTGCAGACACGATGCTTGGCCTACAAAGCAACAGAAGCGGAAATTCCCTTTTTGCCTAGCTTTATCGTTGAATGCGTAAAACATTCAATTTGATTTACTGGAAACACGAGCTGGAACAAGTTGTGAGACACCCATTCGTGTACTCCCTGAACTCGGCCTTCCGGACCAGGAAAGGAGTTAATGGTTTATTCACGCTTTCTCCGTGTGCAGAAAACAGCTGAGTGTTTCGAAGCTCGTTTCCTTTGATCATGACTCAGTGCAGCGAGGGGGGAACAGCCACTGACCGGCCTTATTTCCTTGCTCAAGGCTTCTGACGCTCACGTTCTGCACCTGACGTCCACGACGTGTTCGCGAATATCTTGTAAATAAACACATCACCAGACAGCGCTGATTGCCCTGATCGACTGAATGCCGGAATAGACAGGATAAACGAACAATTGGACATCCTAGCGTAAACAATTTAAGGGTTACAAGGTGGTTAAAAGCAGTAAGAACCAGGTCTTATTCTTCTTGCAATAGGAACCTCAGATTATATATAGAAATGACAGTAATCTGTGATAACAAAGGATCAGTGGCGGCGATTGGGTTCCAAAACCGGGGGGAGCAAGGTGCCAAAACGGGGGGGGGGGGCAAAGACAGTATATTTCCCTTTGTAGATAAGGTTTGGCATAGTGCGGGGGCTAAAGTGGCGAAAAAAAGGGGTCAACTGTGTACGTTATAATCTCCAAACTTTTTGTTAGGGGTACAGTAACCTCTAAATTCTTTGATCCAAATTGTACCCCTTGTACCCTCTTCAGACTTGTCACCTCATGTTGCAGGAATAAAATACCGTAACAAACTTCCCACACACATCAAACAAATTACAGAAACTCACAAGAAACTGAAAGCAATTATACAGTATTTAACAGATATACCTCTATATAATCTCAATGAATTTCAGTAGTTAAACTGGATTAGTAAATTGAAGCATTTAAATTCTTTTGATATTGTACGTCTCCTATATTTGGATTTACTATTTTACAAGTTTAGTATGTGACACTTATAACTGTTTATGTTTAACCCATATGATTTATTTGTATTTTTGTGTTTGCATTTTGTTCTTTTCATTGTAATCCTACTCCATTTGTAATATTTAGTATTGTATGACGTTTTCCACACCCATGGATATGGGTCTACGGAAATAAAGAATTTATTATTATTATTATTATTATTATACAAGATTATACCGTTCAAAGAATCGTTTTTAGTTGCTAAACGCAAAAAGTTTTGTCAACATCATCTCGCTAGATTGTGCTCTTTCGAAACTTTATGGTATGATTCCTAGAGTTTATTTGTTCCTCCTGCATGTACGTACAGTCACCTGCACTAAAAATGGGACACCTACATCCTGAAATACTCGCTTCCCTGCAAGGCGTTATGTGTGTTGCCTAACTCTACGGCGGTGGTAGAAGTTGCCATTGAAAATTTACTATTAAAATCCACTTATTGCCGTGGAGTTAGGCAACACACACAACGCCCTGCAGGGAAGCGAGTATTTCAGAATCTAGACGTCCCATTTTTATTGCCGGTGAGAGTACATGTTTTGGAATCCAAACCAATCTGTAGCTCCAGAAACGTGAATCCAGCACACAACACCTTCAGCCATCAAGGCAATGCATGTGTTGTATTGTAAACGAATTTGTATATTGTTACTAGAGGCCATTGTTTCCCTTTCCTACTAACTAACTAACTAACTAACTATATAACTAACTCTCTAGCCTTCTTAGACCCGAAGATTCATGGCTGCAGCAACACAAGCCTTCCATCTTTCCCTATCTTGAGCAAGATCTATATACTCTTTTCCATCCCTACCGATTTCCCTTAGGTCCATTTCAACGTTGTCCATCCATCTTCGTCTTGGCCTTCCTACTGGTCTCTTACCATCAGGTTTCCCAACAAGAATCCTGTAAACTCCTCTTTCCTCTCCCATTCGTGCCACATGGCCTGCCCACCTAAGTCTTCTTGATTTAATCATTCTAATAATATCTGGACATGAATACAAATTATGTAGTTCTAAATTATGTAACCTTCTCCACTCACCTGTCTCCTCATCCCTTTTAGGTACAAAGATTTTCCTAAGGATCTTATTTTCAAATACTCTCAATTTATGTTCCTCTTTCAATGTAAGGGACCAAGTTTCACATCCATATAATACTACAGGCAAAATTACGGTTTTGTGTATTTTAACTTTTAGTTTCTTAGATATTAAACGAGAAGACAAAAGTTTATGAAGAGAGAAGTAACATGCATTTCCTGAATTAAGCCTACTTTTTATTTCCTCTTTAATATAATTTTCATTTGTTAATATTACTCCTAAGTACTTGAATTTGGAAACTGTTTCAAACGAGTTGTTATCAATAATTATTTTGATTATTACCTAACACTTGTTTCGGCCTGTAAGCATATATTTAGTTTTCTCTTTGTTATCTTCCTATCTTTCTTATCTTATCTTTCTATCTACCTTATCAAACTTCCCTATCCTACTAGCCTATATTACAGTCACAAACTAAAGGTTTGAAATTAATAATAATTATAATAATATTAATAGTTTACGACGGCACATTTGGGCGAATGGGTCCAAAAATATTGTCTCTCTCGACCATAAAGGTGATGTGTGAGTAACAGGCTCCGTCCACTATTACACTCTTTCTCCCAAGGGTTGCCCCAGGTTCCCACTGGTTTGTAGCCAGAGTCGCTTGTAAATGACTGATTTGGTTTATTTTACTTCGCTTTTTGGCTAATGACGAAGATGATAATGAACGATGACATGATGAAATTTCGTGAGGGTTCACTCACCCAGGCCGGGATTCGAACCCGGGACCCCTGGCGTCGTATCGCGCTGTGCTAACCACTCTGCCACGGAGGTCGGCGTTTGTAAAAGACAGCCCTGAACCGCCAATAATAAAATGTTCGTTGCCTGCTTCCTACGAATGGCCTAACGTTCAGTACATTAAGCTTGCACGAAACACGTGAGAGCAGCCTGTGGAATTTCCATGCGACAATTCCAGAGGCTATTTTTCCGTTCGGATAATGCGCTCCCCTGCCCTTTCGTGCGTCTTCGTGTAGTTTTGGCCTTCCTGGCGGCAAATGCTATAATTTCCCAAGACACGGCTCTTCGGAGCGCCCGATGTTCGAAAACTGAATGAAAATTTCCCACACCGGGAATCCAACTCGAGTATTCCGTGCAGCAGTCAGACACCCTATCGCCTGAACCTGTGGAATGTATCATAGAAAAATCTTCATTAATTATAGCTATGTTGTTTATTTGCTTTATTCAACTTCGCTTTTGTGCCACTTGTGGCTAATTTGCGGGGAGTGATGATGATATGATGAAATTGATGAATGGACACTCACAAACATCCATACCCAGGCTGGGATTCGAACCTGAGACCCCTGGAGTCGTAGCTATGTGCTTTCCCCTTTCAATGCCTATATTTCACATTTGAAGTGGCTAATGGTATGAATGTATGACGTCATATGCAAAACAATCTCATTACTTTCTTCGAAACAATTTCCCCCAACAAGAGCTGTCAGTGGTCGTTTCTTCTGCGGAAAAAAACGGCTGTTTACTTGGTGCAACACGCGAGCTCATTTACATTCGAATGAGTCTCTCTGGAAGAGCTGCTGCTCCAGGACGCTCCTGAGGTGAAGAAGACGAATAGGAAAAGATGTTTTCGAGCGCCGCAGAGACAATATGGAGACGCCAGAACTCGAAGGACAAATTTTCTTGCTAAGAGCGGTTAACGCGCCGGCTGATAACATATATCTAAATAACGCTAGGTTTTTCCATTCCAAAGAAACACGAAACCCAAAGTCGAAGAAAATAACAGCTTTTTCGTGGAAGGGAATTGTAAAAAGAAATACGCAACATTTTTTAAGACACGTAGCTTCCTGCGTACATAATGTGCAGTTGAAGGCTCTGCCGTAAATGGGAAAAGCTGGTGCATATTCTCGGATTGCCCAGATCAAATATCTAGTATGTCTGTTGTGCAAACATAAAATTAATTTTATAAATTCTTGCATTTGAATTATCTGGGCAACCCGCATAAGAGGGGGTCTCGCTCATAACACAAGCAACGACCAACATTGTGTTCTGAGTGACGTAAGCGAGGAATGCCTGTTAGGTTTAGTTCTCTTAGCATTAATACACTGCCATTTTATCTGGGCTTGACCAAAAAAGGTATTATCTATGCTAAGAGAACTAAACCTGACTAGCCTAAGAAAACTAGCCTGAATGAATATAATGGGGTGTATAGTATTGTATGACGAAGATACTTGGACGCTACTAAGTGAGGAAAAGCTATACTAGAAGCTTAAGAAATGTGTGTGAATGGACGGACAAAGTAAGAAATAAAACTGTGCTGGAAAGAGTTGATGAAAGAAGAGCGATACTGGCAGTGATCAAGAAAAGAGAAAGAAATTGGTTGGACACCGGAGGAAGTGTCTGCCAAAAGGCGATTGGAAGGAATGGTGAACGGGTAAAGGATTCGGGGAAGAACAACCAACATATCAGTTGAAGCATCATATTATATTAAATGATTCCTAAACTGACATCAAGTCTAAGGTGGAAGCTTGGAGATTGGAGTGAAATTAAGCCAGAACGGTTATGAAAAAATGAACCTAATTTTACTTTTCTTAAAATGTTATATGACAATATTCATTTTAAAAATAGTCCAAAAAATATCCCATGGATATTGAAAAGTCCTACTGTGGATATTCTGGATATCCATAATTAGATTACTTTAAAAAAAACAACATATTTAGACATTTAAAATAAGTCTGGCGGAAATCCTAAAACTGGATATATATAATATCCACGTAGCTAAACTGAACATACTTGATATCCAGTAGATGTCCCTTGGGGATTGGCGCTGCGTGGTAATGCAAACAATGAAATGTCATCGGGTACACCACGGAGTGGTGCTTGCTGCGATTCTAAAAGTCAAGGCCTGCGGACCAAGGAAGCAATCTTCTTTCTCAGGGAATTCCCCATTTATTTCGAATCCCCTTGTTGCATCTTTCTCACCCAGATGTCCTGCTGTGTGCATTATATCACCCATTTCCTGTAATCTTTTCTTCTTGCCAATTGTTGCATCTGTCTTCCAATTATGGGGAATGAACGGAAGTGTCGACGGGATGCCTCGTCCAGACAACACGGCCTTGGCCAATGAAGGTCAGCTCTCAAGTAAGCCGCAATTAGAGCGAATTCAGTCGCCCCTATCATCTTGTGCTTCAGTAATTTCGAAATGCATCACAATTCTCAAGCTCTCCAGCTCGCGTAATCGCGTTCATGCTTAACTAACTCTGGCATTCATAAATCCAAAGATTTATTAAGGCAAACAAGTTTCATCTGTACATATCCTGCGTGATCCACTCTTGATCAACCGCCACTGGGTGATTTGTCGTCTGCTGGAAGATCTTGGCAGCTGTCATAAGTGATTCCACCCACTAAGAGGAGCGCTGGAGACAGCATGTGCTTTGTTCTCTGCCAACCAGAGCTCAAAGTTCACTTCAGGAGGGAAATTTGAATCCCTGGTTGCGAAAATCGCAGCTAATGGAAGAAGAAGGCAACCGACAGCACATAAAAAGGTGGGTATTTCAGATGGCGAGTGGATAACGGCCTGATTCACTCATTTGCCCCGTCTGGTTCACTACACGTTTGTACACTAGGTGTAGTTCAGGTGCATCGCAGTATCAGGCTGATGTAAAGAAATTGTGTTCAACCAAGTAGACAAAAATAGTGGTGTTCAGAATATTCAATAAATGCCTGCCTGCTGCTTTCGACGTTCATTGGTCGACGTTGTTTGGTTAGCTAGTATCACGTGAGCAAACACAATTAATTGCCCTGTCTTTGAAATCTCGAAATCGTTCGATTTTTGATTACAAAGGAGACCTAGGTTCGATCCTCAGGGTTGGTGATCTCAGATGTGAATTTTCTGACAATATATCCTCATAAAGTGTTTCTGGAGTTCACCCAGCCTCTAATTAATGCATGCGGGGGGGGGGCATGGCTAGAGATGGCCGGAACGTGGTACAGATCTCACCTCCACTAGGTCGAGAACCCCTGGAGCCTTACCTCCTTACTGGTAGTCAATTCACGTAACAATAAGAATCGCATCTACACAATAATATTTTTTTATAAAAACTTGGTACAGAAAATGGCATCATATGCCAGATAACAGGGCTCAAGTCCTGACCAAGCCTACATTTCTTGCCAAGTTTATATTACGAGTACCATACACCTGTTACTTAACTAGAGTTTAGAATATAAATAAGAGTATCCGTTGAATTTCTTCGGTTTTACATTTGCATGACACATGGTCAACCTTGTGGGGTTGGCGCAAGCGGCTGCTACGCCTCTGGTCACGCTGGACACGTGAGAACAAGCAGCAACAAAACAAAATATCCTTTTGTGTCCTTGCAAGAGAAAATGCGTGGATCCGCACCCAATATTGCATGCAAGAGATAAACAAACAGCTTTTGTTTCGCAGCCTTTTACGTTGCAATTCTTTCACCCTGTTCGTTAGCAGTTTTTTTGCAATGTTTTTCTTCCTTCTCTTTTAATCAATGTTTTGGCCAACAATGATGCGTATGTCAGGCGCGTGATGGAAGAGATACAAAGTGCAATCGTTACAAGAAAAAGGTGTTTGCTCTTCTCCAATCAATTTCCAACACAATTTCCGGTGCCATATTGATTGCAAATCGTGATGTAAATTAAGGCACGGGGATTCTTGTCATAACAAAGCGTCCTTTTAAACAATATTTACATGAGTGGCGATGATAGGAAAACTTCAAGAGAGGTAGAGTCGAATTACTTTCGGAACATATCCAGCGGACTGCGCGAGTCTGTCTAGCGAGCCTAGTGGGCGTGTAGAACCTGAGCAAGGGGCTTAGCGATAGGTTCTGGATGGAGATGACGTCAGCGGCTCGCTTGGTTAATTGGCTGCTTCGAGAGTTGTGACTCGTTCCGAAGCTTCAAATGCATAACTGCCAAAGATGTTACGGAAATAATCTCCCTCTACAATCGGCGAAAAGTGTGCATTGTGATTTTTAAGGCTCTTCATGAGAAAGAGAGAGAGAGAGCAAAGAGAATATGCATAAAAGTAGTGGAGATAGGAAGAGAAGTGAAGAAACCAGAGAGACGGAGAGATATGGCTATGTATAGCAGAACACGTGTTTGTTTCACTGTCTGTCAAAAAGAGACAGTAAAGAAAACAGAAATTGGTAATTTTCCCTCCTCCCCAACGACAGAAGGAAATGAATCCACCACAGATTAAAACTTGTGTATGAGCAAAATAGACGCGTTTCAAAATTGTGCACGTTATATCCTCCAATAAACATTGGAACATACGCTTGTCGGGGTTTATTAGAAATGTTGTTGCTCTGTCAGTTTCTCTTTCTACGGTTGTTCGGTCTCCATGGTAACGAACTTACCGTTATTGGTTCCGGTACTGACGTAAAGGTGGATAGTACGTACATAACAGCTCTCTAGGGGGCGGCATACATAATAATTAGGGAAAGGAACTTCAGGTAAATAAATGTTTTTTCTGCGATAAGATAGAGACCCTCATTTTTGCAAAAATTCTGATCATAGCCTTATATGTCAACACAGCAAATTTTATTTTACATAAAAACACATATTTTCCAGTTTTCCGTATGTAAATACATATTTTGCGAATTTTCATTTTAAATACATAAAATCGCTCATTGACTTCATCTACCTCGAAATCCTCGAAGGAAAAATGTTTATTCTCCCCACCTCTTACATATCGAGAGTGCTAGGTTTGTTTTGTCTTTGAGCACCCTCGCTGGCAGACTTCTGGCACCTCGCCTACGATCCTATTGGGAAAAAAATAGCTGTGAGTAGCTGGGGCTGGCTACACGTAACGATAGCAAGGCTTTTTAATGAAGCAATGCAGCTATTGTGGCCAGAAGGCATAAAATTTGACAATGTTCTTCTCTTGACAGATGCTGCAGCTTACATGCAGTGGTCTTGCCGTTAGCTACCCCAAAATGGTGCACGTTACATGTGTCGCGCATGCGTTGCATAGAATATGTGAAAAGATAAGAGCTCTTTTTCCCAATGTCGATAAACTGGTTTCAAATGGGAAGAAAGTTTTTGTCAAGTCGCCTAGAAGAATAGACATTTTTAAACAAAAATGTCCTGAGGTTCCCCTTCCCCCTACACCTGTAGTTACGCGATGCAGATGTTATGCCCAGAACTTTGAAAAAAATTGTATCTGTTGTAAATGATCTCGACAAAGAAGAATTCTGCAAGAACTGTTGATGGAGCCCTCCTTAAAAGTCGAATTGGCATACATCTCAACAAACCTGTCCATTCTCTCTAATTCCATATGAAAGCTTGAATCGTCCGCAAACACTTTGGCAGCTTCCATTGGTAAAGTCCGTATAGTAGAAACGAAACTGAAAGAACTCACTGGATCTAAATGTCTAAATGTACAGAACTTTTGGGGAAAAACCAAGGTTTTCAAACATTGTGCCAAATTGCATGTGTTTTGGAAGGAGGTGAAGTAGAGGAAGAGGAAGCTTTGGAAAACTTCAGCGTTAGTGACATTTCGTGCTTCAAATATGCAAGAATTGTTTCTTGTGACGTGGAGCGATCTTTCTCACAATATAAATGCTTTTTAGAGATAATCGTCACAGATTTACAATGGAGAATTTGGAAAAAACTATGGTGATCCGCTGCAACTCTTCCAAAAAATAGGTCGCTAAGAGGTAATCATTTAGAAACTAATTTCAGGTGTTTAAAATGCATGTTATAGTTTGTTTTTGTTACCAAATGTTTTTATTTTTGTCACATATTTTCCTGTTTTTATCACATATTTTCAACATTTATGACACATAAAAAATAAATATTTCTGAGTTTTTTAGCACATAAAGTTCCGTTCCCTAATAATAATTATGGCTTGGAAGTTGAGGAAAAATCCTTTTTTTCTCCTAGTGTCCGAAGACGTAGCCCAACATAATATATGTTCATTTTGGGTCATTGTAGGCCAGAAAAAGGTGGGTTTTATTTGTCCTCTTTGCCTCTTTCGGCTTTTTTTTTGGCTTATTGGTCCTTTATAGCCTTTCTTTTTAGGTCTTAACGGCTTTTTTTTTTGCAACTTCACCTTCTTTCGACTATGTTTTTACTGCCCAATCTCAATTCGAATCATCATCAGTTCATCACCTCTTAAACATCCTTTCTGTAGTAAAGAAATAAAAATAAATAAATAAGTAAATATATTTTTGGAGGACTGAAGCAGGTACGGTACAAGATCCTTTAACCGTAACTTGTCTGGAAGGTCGCGCTGTAAGTGGCAACTTTCTCTTGTTTTGAAGCTTTCAGTTTTTTTGCACTGTGTGTTCCATACCACCAGAATTTTGTATTTTTTTTATTCATTAAATATGTAATTAAAACTGAAGTTATTAATTAATTTGGATCACATTTATACGTCCTTTTTTCCGTTTTTAAGTCCTCTTTTTGATATTTTTAGGTATTTTTATAGGTATTTTTTTTGGCAATTTATAGGTCTTCAACTTCCGAGCCCTAATGATAAGATAGTTCGTATATTTAGAACTTTCAACTCTCAAAAATTTGGCGGGCATTTTGAGCGAGGTTTGCATTTACCACTCTGGTTTTTCTCGAGTTGAAAAATGTTGATTTCCTCAAAACTTCGTACGGGGCTGTAGCCTCACCAGCCCCTCTGCGTACGCCAGTTATTCCCGGACTAGCACACCCTTGTGATAAATATCAACAAACAGCCAGAAATTCTCGTATCTCGGATAGTAGCAGCTACTGATGGCGCCAGAGGGGAACAGCGGAGGCATACGCCTCCCCCCTCATAAACGATTGATTGATTTGTTGTTTTACGTTCACTTTATGCACAGTAAGGCTAATCGGGACTGAACCTACAGTTTAAAGTGGGATCCGAACCACTAGGTGCCTAAACCGGGAATCGAACCCGGGACCCCTTGATTCCCTCATAAACGAGAAAACATTTTTGATATTTAGGCCGCCGCTGCCTTATCCTCCACTTGTTTATGGCGCCAACATCGATAGCAACACCTAGTTTGTTGCGCAACCGACTAAAGTACAGTATGTAAACAGCACAAATAAGCACGTGACACTGACTGGCGTCTCCGAGATATGTAGTGGCTTACACTCTCGCTTTGTAATCAACGGATCCCGAGTTCGAGTCCCAGTGGATGCATATTGCAAAGTGGTTCCCATCCCAGTTCAAACCTCAGGTCCAGTCCAGACTAGCCTACCTGGTCATAAAGAAAACTTAAAACTAAAAAAAAGAATAACGTACCAATGGCGCAGGAACACTCTGATTTAGGGGGTACAGAATTTACTTCGGGAAATCTACCCAGCACAGCACTCAACGCACTCAACCATGCATGAACAGAGGGGCAGGACCATATTAGTAGTCCCAATCTCTTTTCGGTGTTTTAAAAGGAATGTGCATACTTCAACAGTCAGATGAAAATTATCTCAGGAACTTGTTGAAACACATGCTCAAATTTCTACGATTTATATCCTATCCTGAAATACGATCTTGTATTATGTATTTCGTTTTCATTTTTACGATTGTCTCGCTTGTCTTCCAAAATTTTAAAAAAAAACTATGAGGATTTTAGGGATGCTATATTCCAAACACGGTAATATACTAATGCACGCAGGTCCGATTTTTTAAAAAATGTAATCCACAATTAAAGTGACCAGATTTTTAAAACAACGAAACGGGACATTTTTGCATATTTTCCCGAAGGAAAAACGGGACAAAACGAGACGGCAAAATGTACACATTTTAATATAAAAACTGTTTCGTCATAAATCCTTATGTTTGAAAACTAATTCAATAAATGCTGTGTAAATAACGCAGAGCGACGAAAGTCAATTAATCGCCTCTTATGCTCCTACATAACTGCAGAGGTGCAGTCCTCTACTATAAACCGCGTTGTAGTCAGATATTAATTATTAGATACTAATTATTTGATTAATTTATTTTGTTTATTAGTTCCCTTTTCTGTCACTTCTCTTTAATCTCGAAGATGAGGATATGTGATTATATAGGGGAGAGTCGTACAGTACCGGCCGTCCTACAGTATCGGCCAATTGCTAGTTCGGACATTTGACGCTACATAGCAGTAGTTCACGGGAGTAGGAGGGAAGGGCATGTATTCGTGTGTGCTATAGTTCGGGGTCACCCGCTTTCACGCAGTATTCTGAGAGCTGTGCCTGTGTTACTGTGAAGAGTCAAGTGGCTGCCTGAGAGAAGTTATTTCTGGGCCCTGGTATTCATGTTCGAGGTAAGTGTTTGATTTTACTTTCAGATTCAGTTTATCGGTATTCTATAAGGATACAAAAACCTGTAAATAGTTTAGCAAATTGATTATAAACAAAGTGTAATCGGAACTTTTGTTACCACCTAATGATCGTACAGTATCGGCCACACAGAATTTCGTACGCACCTACTGCAGTCCTGCTTGCTTTTGTTTTCAGAGTAAGATGGCAGACGAGGAGGGCAACAAAAGAGGTAAATGGACTGAAGAGGCCATGAAAGGGGCGGTAAATGAGGCAATGACAGCAAGACAAGCAGCTAGTATATATTGTTTACCAAGAATCACGCTAGGAAATAGATTGAGAGCAATTCAACGTGGTATGGATGTGGACCTGACACCTCAGATGGGCTGATTTAAGAAGACTTTTGATGACGAAATGGAAACAACAATTACTTTCGTATATGAAAGACTTGGCTTCAGTAAATAAGAAGCCAAAGAAGACAACTGTAGAAATTGCACAATGCATAATTTGTCTAGAGTCCTTTGAGGAAGATTGGGTTCAGTGTACCGAATGTGGAGTTTGGCACATGTTGAATGCGTAGACCAAGAAAATATTTTGTATTTTTGTGACTATTGTATAAATGTGATTTCAACTCCGCTTTAACGGACTTTATTCCCACATTTGTTAACTACCACACCTTTGTACACATAGTTTACAGTTTCTTCATAAAACTGAAGCATTTATAAATAGTTACCACCACCTAAAATTAAAATATTGACTGGCCGATACTGGACGACAATTTTTCGTTTTTTATATATATGTAGTTCTGAAAACATTTCAGAGAAATTGAACCCGTGTTCCTTAAAGTATGCATTGAGGTATCGTATTACTATGTTCAATCCGACTATCTCCTAATCTTTTATCATTTATAATAAATAAGCTTAAGGTGGCCGGTACTGTACGACTCTCCCCTAATGAAATTGATGAAGGAACATAACAGGCCGAGATTCGATCCGGGACCCCTGTAGTCAGACATAAATGACTGGATGTTAGTATACCATAGTTCATAGTAATAGTAGATAAGGTGCATTGTTGCAGCAATTCTCTTTCATAAGTGATTGTCACAAAATAGGGATTGGCGTCCCAATATACATTTTTAAAATCGAAATTTAACACGAATTTCTTCCTTTGGGCCCCTCTATACACCTGCCACGTTTCATGGAAATCGGAGGGGGACACAAAGGTCGGATCTCCACTTCAATTTGTTCTCATCTTGATATATGAGGGGGGTTTTGCCCCCGAAAACAATTTTTTAGCCGAAACAAAAAAACACGTATTTCTTCCTTTGGGCCCCTCTATACACCTGCCAAGTTTCATGGAAATCGGAGGGGAATACTTAGATAACCTCCCTTGTCAGAAAAAAGGGACAACTCGGCTAATACAGGATGTTTGGTCACCTTATCCATAACTTGAAATCGCTCGAAACTTGACAACGAATCAACAACTCAATTGAACATAGACATTATAACATTCTAGATGTTCCATAATCCATCTTCTACATTTAACCTGTGGAAATTACTAACTAACTCCCTAGCCTTCTTGAACCCGAAGGTTCATGGCTGCAGCAACACAGGTCTTCTATCTGTCCCTATCCTGAGCAAGATCTATATACTCTTTTCCATCCCTACCGATTTCCTTTAGGTCCATCTGAACATTATCCCTCCATCTTCGTCTTGGTCTTCCTACTGGTCTCTTACCATCATATTTCCTTGTAAAGTGTTCTTTCCTCTCCCATTCGTGTCACATGACCTGCCCACCTTAATCATTCTAATAATATCTGGACATGAATACAAATTATGTACTTCTAAATTATGTAACCTTCTCCACTCACCTATCCCCTCATCCCTTTTAGGCCCAAATATTTTCCTAAGGATCTTATTTTCAAATACTCTCAATTTATGTTCCTCTTTCAATGTAAGGGACCAAGTTTCGCATCCATATAATATTACAGGCAAAATTACTGTTTTGTATATTTTAACTTGTGTTAAATACACCTATGGAAATACATTTCTAAATTCCGGCGAGCGCTGATCAGTCTAAAAAAGACTGAGTTCGCCACAGATAGCACATTCGTGTAAAGATTGTAGCCAGCGTATTTTCCAACACGCAAGCGACGACAGCGTTCCTTTGAGAGGTCGGGGAGAACGAGGGAAGCTAATGATAGGTGGAGGCACTCGTTGAAGCGCCAGCGATAGCAAAGTCGGTCTCGTAATGCAGTTTTACACAAACCGTGAACAACATGCACTCGACCTTTTCCTTCGCATGAGAACGAAAAATGTTTATGAATTCTATCTTTGAATTGCAAACTTTAGTATGTCTTGAAGATAGGAAAAAAAATGTTTAACTTCAAGACATACTAAAGTTTACGATTCAAAGATAGAATTCAGTTCTCCAGTATCAGAGAGATGTCTTGTCAACTTTACGTATGCTCAATTAGGAATCAGATTAAAATAGCAATCCAGGTAAATTAGAGGGAGACATGAGTGGTGTTGCCAAGAATAGTGTTGCCTTCTGAGTTAAGAGTTACTAAATAAAAGTAGGGCGTTATAGTTACTGTTACTTTGCGTCCATAGGTAACGCTTTGCCGTTACTTTGTAACATAATCCGACCATTTGACTTGTGTAAAACAAGTATCGCAACCCTGAGTGTCTTAAGGGAGATAGGAAGAAAGAAAGACTAAAGAACCGGCGGAGAATGAGAAAGGAAGATAATTAAAGAGACAAGGAGCGAGAGAAAAGTAAAGAGAAGAGAAACATAAGTAAGAGACATAAAGAAAGAGAAATAAAGAAGCGAGACAAAAAAACACAAGCTAACAGGGGAGAGAAGGAAAAGAAATGGATACACCGCATATAGAAAAGAAATATAAAAGCATGAGAAAGAAAGGAAGAAATAGAGTAGCGGGGGAAAAGAGAAATAAATAGCGAATCAAAGGAGAAAGAAAGAGAGAAAGACGAGTGAAATTCAGATGGGAGAAAGAGAGAGAGAAGGATAGAAATATAGAAGCGAGAGATACGTAGGAAGAATGGAGAAATAAGAGAAGGAAGAAGATAAATATAGAAGAAATATACGAAGAAAGAGATAGGGAAGGAAGAGAAATAACTGAAGGTCGATAGAAAGAAAGAATATAGAAGAAATAAGACATAAAATGGTAGGGAAATATAGAAAAAGAAATGTTCAAGAACAGAGGAAGTAAATCCGAAGGAAGAGGTACTAAAACTTAGAAACGAAGGTTGAAAGCTACAGGGAAAGAAAGAGACAAAAGAATTACAAATAAAAGGGATGGAGAATGAAGAAGTAGGCAATTTTTTCTTATTCCAAAGGGAAGGATGAAGTGATCTACATTTTAAAGTGCGAAATTGTATTCTTTTTTTTTAGTTTTCGCGGCCTTTCCGCCACTTGTTGAATAATCGTACAATGAGAATAATTAGGGGAAAACGTTGAAGTTTTTCTGGTTTATTTTTAACTCGACTTCATGCGCAGCTATTAGGCTAATCTGGTCTTAACCTACAGTTTAAAGATGTGCCTTCATTGAGCTACGAATTGATGAAATGACACTCACAAAGGAATGCTAAAAAAGGCTGGGACTCGAACCTTAAACCCTCGAAGACGCGATTCTGAGAAGTGTTCGACAACAGAGGCACAGTGGCGGAGCGCTGCAAATCATTTTGAAGGTGCGAATGTATTTGCCATACTTATTACATTATTTTATGCAGACTGTTGTATACACTGGTACTGAAAAGGAAACGGATCGGTATACTTCTGCGAAAATAAGTAGTCATGAGTTCGAATCCAAGGTAAGATATGTGTATTAATAAGAGGCTGGGCCTTTAGTCTGTCTCGGGTAAGATTTTTCAAAATTCTCTCTCGTCTTGGAAAACCGCATCCATATTCTGTGAAAAATTTCGTCTGATCAGAATTTACCCTGGATCATTCAAGGGGACCCTCATACCGTTTGATTGATAGATTTGTTTTATTTTACGTCCCTTTTCTGCCACTTTTGACTTATCGCGAAGATGGAGATGAATGGTGTTACGATGACATAGGTGACGAGACACTCAGAGACACACATGGATGGCACAACACAGTTCCTACGGATGATTATCCTGGCTGCAGGTCCAGTCGCCAGAGCCTAGTTAGTCTGTAAAAGGCAGTCAATGGTGTACTATTTGGAATAGAGGTTAACATCTGGTACCTTTAGAAAAGGACACTCCTTACGTTTTTTTATTTCGCTATTGTTGATATAGTCTACCTGCGATAGACAGCGTCAGAAAACTTACAACGAAAAAACACATACGAATATAAATGTGATTTGTAGAAGGAATTTTCAATAAATGTTTTCTTTCCCCTCTAGCCTCCCCGATGGCGCAGTGGTAGCGTTCTACCCGGTGAAGGCACATAGCGGTTCGGATCCCACTTTAAACTGTAGGTCCAGTCCCGATTAGCCTTACTGTGCATAAAGTGGACTTAAAACAACAAATCAATCAATCAATATTTCCCCTTCAGAAATTAGAATAAGTATGCTGTTCTTCAAAGTGGGAGAAATTTTATAAAAAGGCTTTCCGATCACAGGGCCAAGGTCCAGACACTCTCAATGAATTTTCCTACCCATCCACATTAAACCGACTTCCGCGGAGGAATGGTTATCAGAATGCATTGCAAAACCAGGGATCCCGAGTTCGAATCCCGACCTGAGCATGTGTGTTTTTGTAACTGTCCCTTCATCAATGTTCGCGATTAGTCAAAGATATAGAAAAGCGACGTAAAATAACCAATAAATCAATGAACTTAAATGTATAAATGAAAGTTGTAAAACAATTAGGGCTGAGCCGATACCGATATCGGTATCGGTGAGTATCGGTTGATTTCCTTTTACCGATACCATCCGATACCAAAGATTTTCAGTGGCTAGAAAAGCGGGCAAAGGCAACAGGTCGTCTCAACATTTGTCCCTTCTAAAAGTTCGTTCACCCTTCCTTGTGACAGATTGAAAGACCAGGACAAGAAGGTCCATAGATATTCCTAGAAATACTGGATAGGGAAATGTTTTTAACACCCCGCCGCACTAATGACAGGTCAGGTAGTTGCGGAGTTCTTGGAAAAGAGGGATGAAGATCACTGTGAAATTAGCTTTGCTATATCTACGTTCAAGCGGGTAGGGGAATCAGCAATTTATACACATCCTCTTCACTTCTGCCTTTCGTGACTGCCGGTGTCGGCCAATGAGGGTTGTTTACTTCCGCCGAAAGCCAGCCCCGTGGCGAGTGGTTAGCACATCGCGCTACGACGCCAGGGGTCTCTGGTTCGAATCCCGACCTGTGGATGGATGTTTGTGAGTGTCCATTCATCAATTGCATCACATCATCACTCATCCCAATCTTCGCAAATTAGCCAAAAGTGGCAGAAAATGCTAAGTAAAATAAAGCAAATCAGTCATTATTTCCGCCGAGATTAGATTTGGAACATACTGCTTTGAATGGCAGTACTAAGGAAGATAAGCTAATCGGGACTGTACCTACATTATAAACTGGGACCCGAATCACTATGGGACTCCACTGAGTATCGAACCCGGGATCTATTGATTACAAGGCGACGGCGGTACCACTTCACCATCGGGGAGGCCCCTATAAAGATTTATGAACACCACTACTTAGAATAATGTACATAAAATATTTATCAGGAACTTTACTCTTCATCAAATGGACGTACCATCATTCCATTTGTTATTCAATAGATATATTCAATTTTTTACTTCTTTGACATTAATTTCCTTGTCAGGACAGTTGTTTTAACACAAATTTTAGCGGTCTTAACTACACGTAAGCTAGATGATGAATATTTGCTGTTATATCTCTGATTTTATAGCGTCTTTTTACTATTTAACAACAATATTTTTTAGTCAAGAAATAAATAACAAAATATGTAGGGTTATTAACGTTGTCTTTCCAACGTTTCTTAGTCTGTGGTTACATGCAACAATACTTCATACGCATCGGAGAAATAAAGAACTAATTAATTAATTTACATATTATTACGAATCGACCAATAATTATATTAACGTATTAAATAGATACACTTTTATTATTATATTTCTGAGACACTTGGCTCGGACTGGTTCCCCAAATTACATACCGTATTTCTGAATACGTGCCTAGTGATGTGACGAGTTAGTATGACTCGGTAAATAGCCTTTTTATTTTATACTGGAATTATACAAGTATCGGTGAGTATCGGTCATGGAATCGGTATGGGCTCAGCTCTAAAACAATGGTTAACGAAACAAGAATTTATATATGAAAACAAACCACGCATGTCACTACAACCTAGATTTGGCGGCTAGTTTAAAGTGAGATACCGAACACTGCGATCTAACTCTGGATCCTTAGAATACAAGCCGATATATTTACTTTGCTATCCGGGACGTGTGTCTACATAAGTAACCTGCTAAGACAGAAGGCCCCTACCTGCCGCAAGCAGCACGAAAAGCGTCGAACAGCTCATGGTCCTGCAGCATGCCGACGACTGACGCCGCCTGAAATGCCTGGCCGGGCGTCGGTGGGCGTCATGGCAACCGGAGCACGTGATATTGCAGCTGGGAGGGCGCCGCCCAGCGATCGCCAGTCGTGTGCCCAATGGAGCGTGCCAATCCCATTCGCCCGAGAGAGTCGTGCCTCGACGAAACAAAAGCACGGCACCAGTCACCGGAACGACCTGTCGACGTTGTTTTCAGGAAAGAAGAAAAACGTTTCCAACCCACCCCCACCTTTCCCCACATACTATCTCCTGAAAAAAAAAAAAATAGCTGTACGGTAATTCGAAATTTCCCAACTGAGGTGAGGATTTCCGATCGGCACATGCTCACCAAGTGTGTTTGAGTTTTCAAGTCCACGTTATGCACAGAAAGGCTAAGACGCGCTTTAGACGGATTCATTTCCCTTTGCATTTTTGCTATAATAGCATCAATGCTTCCCTCTGGGCTTAGCGCTTCACAGATAAGCGCGTTTGTTTACCACCCTTCAAGGCTATGAATACTATGAAGCTCCATTTACTATTGCAGAGGCTGTAGGATCCACCTTCTTTATGGCAACATGATTTCATGGACATCTTGTTATTATTGTAACAAAATTCCTTGGATTGTTTGATTGGGTGAATTGTTATACAATATTATGGGCTATTCTTGTCCGTCACACATTACTGGGATAAGTTTAACTAAAACAAAACTGAGGACGTGCCCTAACATGAAAATAATAAAATATGTTTGTTAGAACTCCCTCACTAATTTTTAATCACAGTAATAGCTTCCTTAATAAGTCTGTACCCTAGGATAAAATCTCCACATCCTAGTTAAAAGCTCGGGCTACATGACAGTACAACCCCACAGAGAAACAAAGTGGGCATGGGTCCAGCCGCCAGAGCCTCGTTGGCCTGCAAGAAACAGTTACTGAATGTACTACGAACAAGTGAGGATGACTTTTGGGTACTTTTTCAGGCCACTCCTTATACGCCAAACATTCCTTGGAATTTACTTAATTCGATGTATATGTATACAGGAAAATATCCCCTTATCTAAAATTCCTACTTAAAATGTTAAAGCAAGGGGTGTAAGAAGCCCCTTGAGAAAAGTTAAATATTGCGAGGTTGTAAAGGGACCTGCACAAGACAAACACAACACATTAAACAGTAAGAATAAACTAAAAACTTCCTCACAGGCAGTGGAAGAGACCAGCTCTTCTAAAAAGCTATCGGGATTTTACAAGTAAATAAATAAAATGTATATAAACACGAAGCTGGCGATAAAAAGAACACCAACATCTCGGAAGAATATACCGAAAAAGAAAATAAAGAAGAAAAAACAAACAAAAATTGCTATAAATGGGGAAGTGATACGTTTGCCCTTCCAGTTTTTATTGGAAATGTCAATTCCACACTTGCAACTCGCAATGTTGCGTAGGAAGAGAAGTAAATGATGCAGAACGAAACCTTTGCAGAGTGGTGAAGGTAATGACCCGTTCCAGCCCAAAATCCTGCTCACGCAACCGGCCATTCAACAAATTTCCGACCTATTTGGAAGCTAGGCTTCTGTGAAAGGGAATTTCGTGCATCGCTGCACAAAGTATTGTTCCATCAATTGCACAGAACACGCGAGGGTGCCCTTGGCCTTCGCAGGATTCGCTCGAAGGTCAAGCGCTCAGGAAATATTCAGAGGGCGTGTCACAGGGTGTTCACATTCGGGTAGGCCAACCATACAACTCGTCACATCCGGTCCTATTAGTTTAAGACGTAATTGTATACATTTATACAAAATAGAAGATATACAAATTTCGAAATATAATTAAGTATTTTTACATAGCTGTGCTTGTAAAGTTCTCACTTGTCGACACAGCTCAAAACTATTGATACGTTTACATCCCAAACCCCTGAATCTAGAGCACACTTATATTGTAAACAAAAGACCTCAAGAGATGTGTTGTGTGTATTATAAATCTGGATATGGTTGTGTTTGGCAGAGATCCACATAAATGTACTAACAAGAATATCGAACATATGTGTATAATACAATACAACGAGAATTAAGGCGCGGGTGGATAGCTAGTATCAAATAAAACTGTTCAAGTTATAATACGCTCACTCTTTCTTTGAATAAAACGTAATTTATTTGATTATTATTATTTGCAATAGCGGCACGTACACTTAAACTTATATTTTTGTTTTGGTACGTAAATACGTGAAAGTTCGATGTTATACAATTATATTAACAATGCATATATTTGTTCTGTATGAATTAAATGTAAGAAATTACCAAACAAAATAACCAACGTCAGAAAACCAAAATCCAGTTTCATACAGAAAACATTATACGGGAATCCTTTTATAGTTACTAAGATAAAAGAGTGGAATAAACTACACTCACTACTGACTGGAGGGAACCTCCATCCTGAAACACAAATTAAACTTAAGGAAGCATTTAGTGGCTAAACAATAATGTATTTGTTGTGTAATGGACAGGAATGAGAAGGCATATGTTTTAGTATTAACTTTGTATTCATAGTAACTTAATTGTGGGCTTTAGTTTTGACTCTGTATTCAAAGTTTACATTAATTGTTTATATTATAAATACATATGCTGTATTTTTCTACACTTTATTTTTTTAAAAAATCCTATTGTAACAATGATTTCGGCAAGTATAATGTCAATTGTCAATGTATCGACAATGTAAAGTAGCTACTATTGCAATATGTATTTGACAAGGATTGTTGTCAAAACGAGCCACAAGACCAAAGCAGCCTGCTCAATAGAGACAATTCTATTTTATTATTTTATTCTATTCTATTGTACCAAAATAAAGCCTATAGCAAACATTTAGAATTTGAAGATAGAGAACAATACAGCGGGGGAGAAAGATAATGTAAGCAATTCTGCAAGTAATATACATTGTGGTCATAAAACCTTTTCCTGATAAAGACAATTTATAGCTTTTAAAGTTTAAGATAAAGGAACATGCAGCTTGCGACAATACTTAACGTAATGTTGCAAGTTTTTATTCCTGTGCTTGCATTATTTATATTTTATTAACGTATTTCTAGATATAATATATAATATTCTTATTGCAGACGTATCGTGAGAAGTAGCTTAGGGTATTTAAATGTAGGTGTAACGGAAGTAGTGTTTGGGAAAGAAATGGTCTACTGGATGTTCAGTTCCTATAGTAGGTCATAGTGAAAGAAATAAAGATAAGAAAAGTATGGATAGTCAGGTTCTGCTGGGATACAGTTGACACAATATTTTCAGAGCTGAAATGTCAGTTCGATAGCTATGTTGAAAGTTCATGTGTATGCCCTCCTCTCCTAAAGCAAACGCCATAAAATTGGGTTACAACTTTCTGAGGCTGACTCCTTTCTTCCGTACATTTTCCTGGTTATAGGGTAAATTCAATAAATAATCTAGTTAGCCAGTATTGTATATGTATGAATTAATTTTTTATTTTTTTAATGGTAAAATATGAGCTCGTTTCTCAGACTTCTCAATGCACGTAAACAAGTTCGAACTTTGCAACTTTTCATTTCAACCTTGCTTCCTTTACTAGAAAGAGTGAGTCTCTGTGCAGAATCTTCCTGAAAATAAAACGTGTGATTGTGACTCTTATGCTTCTCCTAAACTCATCTGACGTCATTTCTTGTAAAACAAAAGTTGTTCTCAACCTTTATTATCCCCAACCGCATGTGGACATCTTGGGCGTGACCTTCTATCTGTTTGCTTTGTGAACCGCAATCTTATGTACACTTTTATGAAGAGTTCTTTTATGTTCTTAGAAGTGAAACCTCAACGGGAAATTTAATGAGTGAGGCAATCATAGTTCGTAAAGGTCTTATAAGGATATATCAGGCAATTTTAAACCGGAAGTTGCGAATAAAACTTTTATTATTACTCGTTCAAAATCGTGTGTGTCCTGAAATATTTCATACCCTGTCACAGAATGGAAGAGAATAAATATCACAAGAAGTACAATATTGGTTTAAAACGTGGTCCTATATTTTAGTAACTCAGCTGTAATACTTATTTAGTATCTTTAACACCCTGTGAAAATAGAAACAGGCCATGCGTTTAATTTGAGATTGTAGTCTTGTCCATTATATATTTCATTCTAATCGTTACGATTTACCTGGATGCCCAGGGGGAACGACGTAAAATTAATTAAAATAGAATGACGTATATTATCTGTTTGGTGATTTTTTTGTTAAGTTCCTTTACTATTTTCTTGCTTTTCCAGCCATAAATAGCCACAAAAAATAATATCTGATTAAAGAGAAGCCTCTTTCACTTTAAAGTTCAATTTTCGCTACTTCTAACTAATGATTTATGATTTGCAAACCTTCTCAATCATTTTTAGCTGCGTATTCTCGAAAAAACTATTATGTTTTCTGCTCAATGCAATACAAATCCCAGCACGTTATCTCCTGATCCCTAAGTTCTTGTGCCTTGCAGAAGGATTAATAAGTATGCACTTCCACAGGTTGAGCGGCCGTAAAGCTGAACAGCAACTCGGAATTAGGTCAGGATTTGTGGTTGCGAAAGGCGTTTGTTACACTTTTCAAGTGCCCTCCCCTACTCCCACACCGTGTGGGTGTAGTTTCCATGCAATGTATTTTTTTCCCGCGCTAGCGTAGCCTTGTAATCATGGCGTCACGGTTTCGATTCTCGGTGGTTATGAGGTTCGAACTCGATTTTAGCCACAGTCCCGACTGTTTCCATTGCAAATGATTTGCCAAGCATTGGCTGTTATTGACCTCCTTATTGCGAGAAACCAGGTTAGCTATGGACTTTAAGTTTATGCAATCGCGATAACATCGAAATAATTTGATTGTTGACAGAAAATGGTTGGTTTCAAGTGAATAAAATCATATGCTGAACACATGTTTTATGCATAGTAAGTCGTGAATTCCGCGAAATTCGCCTCTTTTTCACGCGCAATGAAAAATATCACCAAAATGATAGATTTGTAACTATTCTAGTCTACGTGATTAGCCAAAATCCTTGTCTCATTTTTGTGTAGGGTTACTTTGCAATATTTTTTGCATTAAATCCTACCATTTTTCACTACACAGAATAAACTGATTTGTATGAATTAATAAAACACATTCTTGTCAGGAATTTTGGTGAACATAACCAAATATTTGGTAAACTTTACTAAATTTGGTTACCAAAATTTTTTGTAACTCTCAACAAAAATGTGCGCGATGGTTTTGGGTAGAACATAGGTTCTGTATCAATATTTTAATGTGATTGAAGTCTCAGACGGTTATACGTCAATTAATTTACGAATTTTATAAGTTCTAAAGCGAATAAATTTGGAGTTAGAGGTTTTATTATTTTATGCTAAATACGGCTTGTTTTCTAAAACGTCAATTTTGGTTGAAATATCACCGAAAAATTAGAAAATAACACCGATTAAACAAAAGGCAATTTCCTTATCACATGACGTCACTTGAGGTAAGTACGCGGAGGTTCAGGATAAGTTAAAAAAAAGTATAAGGATAAAACATGACGCAATGTGCGCTGTTCAGGTGATTATACATGTTTGCATGCAACACGAACTCAACACTACATTACTTCCTGCTTATCTTCAGCTGTCAAAGGAAGCGATTCTGTAACTCCAAGCCAACGATCTCTTCCCTTGTAGTACGTACACATTGACTTCAAGCTTCCTTCACATTCCGCTACTAATAGAGTGGCGCTTCTAGTGATTTGTCTGGGATCGTCACGATTGGCAAAAATGGCAAAAAAAGGAGGTAAAATTCAAAAATACATACACAAATGAAACTATAATTTGTTTGAGAATGTGGTGTAGTTCGTGGGAATTTCTGGAGAAGCACCCAAAGGTCAACCTCTACTTGTTTGTAGCAGAGTTGGTAATTCTACATCGCTTTTTACCTCTTGAGATTCCTGTGGCCCAGTTGGTAGGGCGTCGTCTGTCACGCAGGAGACTCGAATTCGATTTCAAGTGGGAATTATATCGACAATGTCATAAAAGTGGCTCTAAGATTTACAAAGCCTCTAATAAAATTGTACCTGTGAGACCATTGAGACGGTCAATGTGTGATTCTGATCGCATTCACAAACGGGTGAGATTGTAAACGTGTGGGGGCCATACCTCCACACCCACCCCAATATGTCTAGATAGCATGTTGCAATTGTGCAGAAAGTAAGTTTTTCCTTACTCCTTGGGTTAATAGCGACGATGGAAGAAAGAGAATGATACGCCCATGTCCAAGGAGCTATTTATAAGGAGAAGAGTTATAGGGACGGAGGGCGAATTCCCCACTTTGCAAATTTTTAGCTCCTTTGGGGCACTTAGATTTATGTATAAATCCGATCCGAAAATAGAGATTTCTGCGCCCGGGGCAAGAAGATATTTTGCGTCCCCTGCACGCAATACGGCGCCCTTCTCCCACTAGATAAATCTTAAACTTCCTTTTAATAGACCTATTCGCACACCTGGCCAGTAACCAAAATTCCATCAAATTTATCTCTGCAACAATTTTTCCCTTCACTGTAACAATGTTCAAATTCTAAGCCGCAAAATTCTACGGAAAGGGTTACAAATACAAATCGTTTGGTCTTGTTCGTTCCTCTGTTCTACTGGGTAATTTTCAATGCAGTACTATGTAGTATATAACAAAAGTTATTAAAGTATAGAGTCGTTAATAGAATAATATGACTTGGTGGAATATTTTGTAAGAATATTGATCACTCCGAACGAAGGAGAAGTCAGTAAAAAGAGTAGTGCCAGTGATGGTTGATGTCTTGTGTAAGTCCTGTAAGAATTCTTCTTTCTGTGTATGTTTCCTGAAGTTTGCACTGAAATATATATATGTAATGTGTTCGCTACACGAATAAACTGGTGGAGGCACTAAGTTCTTCTTTAGTAAGCTGGAGAGATTGTGCATTATAGTCGTGAGCGAACCTCGGGAGAGTCGTATAAAATAATATGCTTTACCGCATTGGGGATCAGTCCACAAATTTTGTTAGTCACTGAGCAATATTTCTTTTAAATGTATGATTAAAAAATACCGACGGAAGCTTTTTTGTAAGCAGCTGTTGCATTGTTTGATTGGCTGCATACTTTGTCAAAGTATCTGCTAACGATTCCCTTGTCCAGAAGTCCAAATAAAGTTGATATCATATACTTTCAGTTACTGAGTCGATATTCTCATATTCATAATATACTATTTGTGTGACAAGACCACAATGTAGACCGTAATGAATTTGACACAGAGGCTGAATCAGTTACAATTAAAACTAATTTCAACTTCTCTGGTACGAATAGCAATGCTGGTCGTATTGCAAAAGCTTCTGCAGTATAAAGAGACAGATATGAAAGCAAGGGGAAAATAATATTTCATCCGGTTTCTACCAGCATTTGTTCAGGACATCAGTGCCATCTGGTGATCTGGTGCTTATTCACAAGACTTTTGTTTTCACGTAACCATTGGATTGGCCTACAAAGCAAATTTTACAAATTCGGATTAATTGTGGCTGTGAGGAGAACCTTCACATCCACCGCGAAACTATTCCTGGAGCCTTGAGAGCTTCGTAAGAAGACGAGGACTCAGTTACCTTCAAGTTATTTGATAAACGACCATAGTTTATTTCCGAGTTTTCGTTTGCGTTTCTTGTAAACACCTCGGCCGCCAGTTTCCCAATCAGGCGATTTGGAAGCTCTTTGTTTGATCACGCATCAGTTACCACTGCACCGTGAGGTGTGGATCTCTCCTCCACTAATGACCCTTGTCAATGCGTCCCCTGACTCTCAAGGCCGAGGGACGCATCTCTTCGTAAACGACCGCCTTTTGCGTAACGAGCCGTGTTTCTGTTTTGCAAATGGGGCCGACGTTTGTCTACAAGTGTGAGGAAACGTGTTACACTGAGGATGACGTAGGGAAAAAAAACAACTGCTGTGATGGAACATTAAATTATGCAGCCGTAGCAACGCCAACCCACGCTCACCTCAAATATGCCACAAGAAAATCGTTTAATAAACCTTTTTAGAGCAGACCTCTTCTCCAGGAAGATATCAACTCGGGACAAGACCTGGCACCTACCAACCTGTTGGATGAGAATGAGTCAAGGCAAGATCTTAACAAACCTTTTCCTGCTTCCCTCCAAATAGGCAATAGTTAGGCTGGAGAGTTCAAATAACTAACCGATCTCTAACCAGTTTTGGTGTTTTCTCACAAGAAAATCGTTGTAATTTGTAGCAGATTATATGTGTACGGGCACTTACATACCTAGGTATGTATATCTCTTGATTTTTGATTCTGTGGAGCCAGGTGAAAACTCGTTAAATTAAATTTCTCGTTAGATTTCTTTACGTAAAAAATCTAGCATGCTGGAAACTCTATACAGAGTGGTGGTGGTAGGGAAGCATTAACGCTATTCGTATATTAAAAGAGAAAGATAAATAACATTGTCTACTTGTAATTAAGATGTCTCGGCTTCGATTTTCAGTGACGTCATTTTTGAGTTTCAAATAGATCCAGTACCGATTAGACTATTTGTGCTAAAATGTTTATTTTCATTCTTTGACAGTCTGAAAAATAATCTGGTTGAAAGACTCTATTTTGTGTTGCTCGATGTCGTCACTTTTCATAATTGTTAGTTATGGATTTGGTGTGGGGGCACATGCCCCTGTTTCTCCCGCTAAATTCTCCAATGGTTAGAACAAGGGTTCCCTAATGACTCTGCTATGAAATCAGCCTTTGAGGACCCTTCTTTAGGTCACCCCTTCCTCTGTGTTGGTCTGATTATCGCCACAGTACACGACACTTGAATATTTCAGCTTCTCGTCTTCACAGCGAGACATCATAATACAAGAATGTGGACGAAGATGGAGCAACTCGCTTCATTGATTATTGGTATTCCGTGTCTCTTCCTTTTTATTTGCTTTTTTCTTCCTTTACGAGATCGTTCCTTTTCCTGACATACTTAAATATTTGATGTGGCGAAATTAGAAAGAAGGACCCGTGGCCTTCAGGCTGTGTTCCTTTCGAAGCCCACTCATCACTTTTTCACACGACACTCTTCAAGGGGGACGTCGGCAGTGTTGCCACATCACTGCCTCACTAATATTTTTCCTTAGTTATGTTCAGAAATTATTTACTTATTATTGGCTTATTTTAGATGACAGTGTTACAGCTGTGCAGAGTTCATTATACCGTTTAACCATACACTTGATACGTCCATACATTAAACACAGTGTGTTATTATATTTTTGTTATTTAGCGTCGCTTTTCTGCCACTTTTGCCTAATCGCGAACATGAGGATGAGTGATGAAAGAACATTCACAAAGAATACCCATGCTTAGGCCAGGATTCGAACCCGATTCCCCTTGTGTAGCGTGCTGCGCTCACCACTCCGTCACGGAGACTGAATACACACAATCTGTGTTTGATGGTGACGACTTCCGTGGCTGAGAGGTTAGCACTAGGGATGGCCAGATCCGGTTGGTTCCGGATCCTAAAATTTTTCGGATCCGGTTCCGTTTGGCCATCCCACATGAGCGCTTCTTTGGAAAGTAAGAATGTGTTTATAACATATTGTTACCTGCTAATATACATACATACATACATACATACAGACATATATACACACACACACACACACACACACACACACACACACATACACACACACACACACACACACACATATATATATATATATACATATATATATATATATATAGTATAGTGTGTGTGCGTGTGCGCGATTTGTAATTAATACACTTACAAGGAAGGTTATCTAAGTGTTCCCCTCCGATTTCCATGAAACTTGGCAGGTGTAATTTGGCAGCCAAAGCAAAAAGAAACACGTATGTCTTCCTTTGGACCCCTCTATACACCTGCCAAGTTTCATGAAAATCGGAGGGGGACACAGGGGTCAAATGCCCATTTCAATTTGTCCTCATTTTGACATTTGAGAGGAGTTGTCCCCTAGAACTGTTTTTTAGCCGAAACACCTATTTCTTCCTTTGGGCCCCTCTATACACCTGCCAAGTTTCATGCAAATCGGAGGGGGACACTTAGATAACCTCCCTTGTTAGTCTTACACTTTGTAATTATATAACACTGCATATATTATAATGTTTTATTTTAATTTGTAAAACTGTAACTGTAGAACAATTGTATAATTTTTGTATAACATTTCTATCTTGTCAAATGTGTTAAAGATTTCATCCTGGAATGGAACAAGTATAAACAAAGTCCCGGATTCGATTTCCGGGGTATACTTATTATAAGTGTTCAGTAAGTCTATTCCCGATCAATTCATTTGTGCTAGACTTTATTTTTTCTTTTACTATATAGAAAATGATTGGTGAAACATTTATTTTGTTCGTTATAATAATATGCCCCCGTGTCCCCTCCGCTAAATCCGCCAACGGACCCAAGTACCGATAGAGTTGCGTATGCGTTGCTCCCGTTACTCCCAAGCTGTGCAATGAAGCAACTTGTTTTCCAGCTCTATGCACCTGGTCACCTGTTTGCAGTGTCCGTCACTTAAAGTGAAGCTTTGCATGTGAACCGCCCTGATGTTCCTGAAGAATCACGACTATCCTGTGATTCGAACGACCGATAATTAATTTTTCAGTTTGCTTGGAGCCTGCCTGACCCCACCCTCTGCACAAGCACGCTGTGCATCGTGGAAAATCGAACAGCCGACCTTCCATGTCTAGAGAATGACTGAGTTGAATTTTGTCCTCAAAGTGCATACAAAGACGTTTTTATACATCGATCATTCAGTGTTGCCAAATCAAGATATCGTGTACTGCCCATTGTTTGTTTGAGTTATAAGTTCACTTTTATGCACAGATAGGCTAATTGCGACTGAATCTGTAGTTTAAAGTGGGATCCGGGCCACTATGTGCCTCCACTGGGTATCAAACCCGGATCCTCTTCATTTCATAGCGACGACGTTACAACTACGCGCGTGGGGGGGGGGGAGTTTTTGCCCGAATTTAAGGATTTTATTCTTAAGTTGCATATTAACTGGTGCAAGCTTTACGATCGTCAATCGTATTTATTTAATAGGGTAGCGGGTTGGAATAATTTTTAGTTAATTTATCTCAGAATAATATGACACGGGAAAGTAGGGAGCATATAAAATATAGGCCTATAATAGTTCAAACATGTACTTTTATAGTTCTACTTGACGAGTTCTAGTTCAGGTTAGTAAGATAATTGTTGATACTATAATTCATTTCAATTGATTTGGAGGGTAGTATCGTAATCCTGGAAAGTTTATCGTGAATTGGTGGTATCATTAATATTAATTATAATATTTATATGTTGGGAATAGATCGTAAAATTGCACATGCAATTGGCTATTAAGTACATATCCATAGGAATGTTCTTAATTTTAGGTCAGTTGACAAAGTTTCATGAATGGTGGGGAGTGGTGGGATTAAAGTTTGTCACCACCCAGGGCAAGTCAAATTGGTCACAATTGTCCTTACCTGCAAATTTTAAAAGGAAGTTATCCATGAACTAATTACAATTGTCCCCAGTTTTGCATTAATTGCAATTGTCTTAAGCTCGTGTTGAAGGTTGCACAAGTTTTATTTATTCCACTTTCAAGAGTTGAAACATGAAATGTACATTTTACATACAGCGTGGTGCACGACAAATTGTCCATTACTACTTACATTAAATTTTCTCTTGCATCCTACATGTTTATAAGGAATGGATTTTTACTTATGCTGCTGCAGAGGTCGTTTGGATTTTTGTTTCAATCCTCGAAGCTCTCATTGTGCACAACAAAGCGAACGAACATAGTGATGGACAATTTGCTTGGTAATACTTATGCATACCACTGTGCACATGGCGTTTGAGTTTGATATTAACAATTGACATGTGAGATACTTGAAAAGGGAAAACCTAAGTTATGTTCCATAGGAATCCACATGCATTTATGCTTTCTGAACGTTCTTGTATTACTATTATCTTTATTAAAATATTTTGATACATTTTTCTCGTCTCGACAACACGGAGTGCAAACGTAGAGAAGTTTCACTTCTACCGAATGCCATGAAGAACCTAAACACTCCTAGGATCTACCTTCTACTGTAAAATTTAGTCGGACCAAATCCTGTAGAGTCAAAATTCATTGTTCACAGTTCTCACTTCATAGATGCTAGGTTCTCTCAACGTATCTTCTCGCTCACTGTCCAATCAGAAGCTCTGATCACGACGTGTGGTATTTGTACCATTCCTTGGCTCCTTTCAGCACTCTAACGACTAAAAGCAAAAACGTAGCTCTGAGGCCCACTCAAGCGACCAACACGTGACGACCGTTGATGAATTTTCTGACAAAAACTTTCCTGTCTCCCATTGGCTGAACCTGGCGGAAAGTGTCTTTGAATGGCCAACCAGCTGACGCCAGTTTTCGGAATTTGTGCATCTGGAAAAGGAAAAAAAAATCTGTAATTGTTTGTCTCCAGATTAGTTTCGTACAGGCATTTAGAAAAGAAGTTTCATGCATTCTTACAGTACCTTTGTTACTTCCCGTCGCTTTTCTTCCGTTTAAGGACAATCGCGACGATATGTACCTTTAGTGAGCTCATCATTTAAAGTGCGTGCTTAGTGGGGCCCCGAAAGCGGGGGGACATGGGGGAGAGAGCCACTTAATGAAGGTTGGGAGATGAACAGCCAACGGGCTCACCTTGGTAATCAAGGGGTCCCGGGTTCGATATCCGATGGAGGCACACAGTGGTTCGGATTTAACTTTAAACTGTAAGCCCATCCCCAATTAGATTATCTGTGCATAAAATTGGACTTAAAACTCACGGCAACACCAACAACGTACAGTCAGCGGATTTAATTTACCATGTAATTTGTACAGCGCAATTTTCATGCACTCATATGTAAAATTAATTATTAAAGTTTTTACTTTCGTTAAGGAGAAATAAAAACTAATTAATTTCACGAATTATACCTTTAAAAAACTAGTAACGTCGGTCGAAGTGTATTCTGGACAAAAATGATGTATAAAGAAGCAAATTGCGGTATTATTACATGAGATAATGTGACAATCCTGAAATTACGTCATGGAATGTTAATTTGTGACCTGTATGGTCGCGTCAAGTATTATCGCTTAGTCAAGATTACTGTCAGTTTTCTGCAAAATTGTCTTCCTTACATGAAACAGACATCTACGTCCATACAAACCAGAAGGTCTGCTAATACACCAATTTCCAATGTGTAAGTTGAACGATTACTTGGAATATTTTAACTAATATTTTCATACTTTCGAAGATACTTAAAATTCTTAAAACTTTCTTAAGTTTTGTCACTATGCAAGAGGAAGTGCTTGGAAGCGAAATAAACACATCTGGTTGGAAAACTAGTGATGTCTTAGGCTAGTATATTTACATTCTAAGTAAACCCAAACTCATACACAAAAGAGATATACAAATAGTAGCACCTACAACTGTTGACCAAATTTATTTTACCAAGTTCAAACTTAATGTCCATGAAGGACATGAAGATAGACGAAGAAGGACCTTTTCGACACGGGATTCGAACCCGCATCACCTTAATCGCTAGACCACGAAGGTTGACCATTTGAAAATAAAGTGAAAGATTAGAGGATAGCTACGCTGACAGATATTACTTTTCTCTATCGACACATTTACAGAAAATCCTTTTCCAATGCCAGCACTGAAAGTATTTTAAGAGGAAATCTGAAGGCCTCATTTCAATTGGAAAGCATGGCCTGTAACACCAAAGAGGATTAAGGCTGTGCGATTTCTGAATAGAAATTCAACACCTGGATTTGAATGAAATGACGAAGGCATTTCTCATTATTAAATCCCTTCGTTACGATCCGATAAGCATGGAATAGGCCTCGCATTTCCCAGCCCATGTTTCTTTCCTGCTGCCGAGGTCGTTGTTAGTTGCACTAGGAAAGCGTGGCATTGTACAAAACGACTGATTCAGAGATTTGCCTTAACTTTTTTAAAAGACGTGTGCCGAGGGGGGAGGTTGAGTGTTCAATCCCCCGAAATATCTTCGATGTAGTAGTACTAAAATTAAAGCAAAATGCATGAAATGCATGTCGGAAATTTCTTGGAAATGTGAATTCGTTATTCTAGAAATTCGAAAGCAATTATCTTCAGGGGAAGATAGTGTGCAGAATTTGAGAGATTTTCACAAGAATTCACATTCCACCCCATACTCACACACATTCAAAGCACACATATGGCAACTACTTTTTCCTGCCGAACAGGTGGCAACACTGCAATGCCAGAATACATGTTTGAAAACCTGTTTCTCTACCTCCCTCTTTTTCTCAATCTTTCTATGTCTCTTTCTAACTTTGTTTCTCTACCTCCCCTTCTTCTTTTCCCCTTTGAAAATGAATGCCAATCTATAAGAATCGATTTTACACGTATAAATTAATTTCAGTCACAGTAATGTCAGTTATTATAAGGGAGTTGGAAGAGAATGATAACTTCAAACTGAATGACTTTTTCATGGAACAACACTATTGTGGGGATATACCTCGTTTGCCATCCATGGAAAAAATTTTGAGGCCCATGCCACAGGTTATAAAGAACCTTCTCGGCTACTGGAGCATGATGCTAAATCTCAGATACTTGGTACCGTCGTTTTCTAGTGACCAAGTGTAATTTATTTCAATATGGTCGGAATGGGCTCCCTACTGCTTAAAAGAAGCCTGACTATACAAGAGAGTATGAATTTCTCCCCATGTTGCAAGTAGAAGTGATTTTTCAAGTTGATTAAGCTGGAAACGATGTTTGAAAAATATGATAAGAATTCTCAGATTCCATTCATTCCTTATGACGATAAAACTCAACAACTACGGCTAAACAAATGGGAGTTTTCGATTTTTCCCTACGACAAGGCAAACCTTCAACGTGTCCTCTTTCCGTTCTTGTTTCTTCTACGCCTTCGAAAATTTGGTATTGCCAAGAGATCAAGTAAAATAATGTTACCATAAGCGTAAGAGCGCACAGGCCTCTCTTTCGCCAGCTCTAGGAGAAAGGTCGGTGGGGAAGGAGCAGTTTAGGGTCCTCGAATGTGGCTTGAAAACACAAACTGTTCCTCCTGCCGTTAAGAAAAAAATCCGTCGAGCGCTGTAGTAGCTTCTCTCCTCTTGGACACAAACTGAACTACTCTCTTTTGTTATATAGACCAATGGCGTTTTGTAATATAGGCATAACACAACTGGCATATGCATGAAAATTACATAAAAGTTTTGGCATTCACCTGGTGGAAGGATATGGGAATGGCATCGGGGAAGACGACCCACGTGACCACCTCCGTGCAGGGGGGAGTGGTGAGGGAGCCTTCGTACTTGTAGAAGTGGTCCAAGTCCTCCGGAAGCAGAGACGACAGGGGGAACGTATAGTTCAGGGCCACTTCGGTGCCAACCTCATCGACGTCCGTCAGGTGTCGGATGACAGGCTCCAGTTTCTTGTTGTGGTGCTCTCCTACCTGGAATTAAGAGGACGACACTTCGTTTTGAAAGTACGATACGGAGAGTTTGAAAATGGCGAAGCTAACAATAGAAAGGGTAGTATCTTTCAGTTATTACAAATTTTGTTGCAAATCAATGGCGTATTTAAAAGTGGTTCCAAGGGGTCTGGACCCCCCCCCCGAAACACATACCTCGTCCATTATTAAATCACTAAATTACATGTTTACTGTTGTGCAGTGGCGGCGATTGGGTTCCAAAACTAGGGGGGCAAGTTGCCAAATCTGGGGGGCAAAGACAGTTTACTTTCCCTCGTGGATAAGGTTTAGCATAGAGCGGGAGCAAAAGTGACAAAAAGTGGGGGTCAACTGCCCCCTTCACCCCCTAATCGCCGCCACTGCTATTGTGTATTGTGAAGTTGATTCATTGAGTGGATTAGATTGTCAGCTTTGTGCTCACAGTGCTTATGAAAATTTATGTCTACTACTGGTAATAATAATAAGCAAAAATAATGATCAGGAACTTTTCTTTTCACCAGCTGTACCTAGTAACCATTTTGTATTGAAGAAATAATCCATTAAAAAATCGACACTAATTCCTTTGGCAGGGTGACTGTTTTTTGAGAGATTTTAGTGATTTTAACTAGACATAAGCTAGAGAATGAGTGATATTACGTATATCCTATTCTTATACCATTACTTTACCTGCCCACGTAAAAATAATTTCTAATTTACTAATTTTAATAAAAATATAGTTAATAGGGGTGTCGGGGCACTTGCCCCCATTTTTGTCCCCGCACTATATCCTCTTAATGCTAAGCCTTAAAATTAAAAAAATAAAGAAAAGTTGTTTGCCTTTATGTTCTATACAGCAGTGGTCCTCAACCTTCGTGAAGCCACGGCTCGGTAAACTTTACTGGTAAATGCATTTCTAATTTTTTTAAAAAACTTTATGCGTTCATTAACATGTAATTTTGAAATTAAATATTAATAAAGAAATTATGACAATCATAAAGAGTGATTGTTCGATTATCTCTACGATTGTTGACAAATATATAATTAGGTTTAAATTAGTTGTGCACCACTGAATGAAATGTAATCTTAATAGCAACTAGTTGAGAAACGGATGACTTATATTACTTTATTCGCACACGCTCACACATATATAGAGAGAGACAATGTGAAAAATTATGCATTTTCAATAACTTGTTGTTCAAAGAATTTCTACGAGAAATTCAATTTATCAATATTTTCACTAAAGGCCTCCGGTTTCCTTGATTAATTGATTTTTGTTACTTAGTGTCGCTTTTTTCCCATCTTTGGCTAATCGCGACGATGAGGATTAGAGATGATATGATGACCTCACACAGAACACAGGGCCTCGCGTTTCCTGACCACGACCTTGTCCTTACCAGGAAGATGCGCAACTTATATGTTCTGAAATCACTAACAGCTATAACTCTAACCGGCCTAAACCACAAGAACCGCAAGGTGAAGCCTCAAAGGAATTAGAATCGTAAGAATTTTTCAAGCGGGAAAACATCTTGAGATCTTTACACAAGAGCGCCCGCAGAGTGGGGCCAGAGGAGGCACTTGCCCTCCCTGATTAGGAAAACCTTTATAAAATTCCAATGATGAAATTATAGCGTGAAAACATGGATGAGAGGTGCCATGAAAGAGCAAATTAAATGGTCTCTGTCTGATATCTGTGAATCGTGAAAAAGCACAAAAAACCAAAAAAACTGTACATCAACAAAGAGATAGATGTTTACGGAAAAGAAGCAAGGCGAATCCACTTTCTAAATAGTGGACTCATGTGTGAACTTGACAACAACGCCAAGGTATTTTCAATTCAATTTCAATTTTATGATTTGTATAATAATAAAAGGTCAAAGATCAGTTTTTATTATTGCAGGGCAATATACGTATAAAACCTTACTCTGCTCACAGTGTTCGAAGTGAAAATTCCTAGGGAGGAAAGGGGGGGGATTCTTACCCAGTTTAGGGAAAGGTGGGGGATGCTTGTATGGATCAACATGGAGAAATTGCAGTGCTTTGGGGATGCCTATGCAAAATATCCTTTTGGAGGATGCTTTATGAGAATATTCTTAACTGGGGATAGCATCCCCAAAATCCCCCTCACTTTGAACATTGCTGCCCATCTGAGAAAAATTCTGCGAGCGTCCTTGTCTTTGACACGCAAAGTCAGTCTCTCCAGGCTGCCAACATCAAAACATCAACCTTCAACAAATGCAAAAGAAACGTCAAGACTTCCTTCCATCTGCTACAAGAAACAAGAGAAAAAAGTATGATGTAATCGATACAGACGCGAAGTCATTTTGCAGGAAATTGAGTATTCCTCGGAGAAGAAAGACTAGTAGAGAGGCAGCACTTCGTTCCTACGCGTCAGCAAAAATTTGATGCGACTGGTGTTGTTACATCCGGTCGTAGCGGGCCACGAGCGGTTTTATTGTTGAGTCAGCAGAACGTTTCTGATCACGTTGAAGACATCGGAAGCGGTGAGGGGAGGGGGTCAATGGATTTGTCACGTTGTTTCTTGATGTATGCTAACCTAACACGTGCATATGTTTGTGTGTGTGTGTGTGGAGGAAATGCGCGCGCAACCATTGCGTATGATGGAAAGACATGAAGAAATGATTTAAAGATGGCGCCGAAGGTGCTGTACCCCCCGAAAGCTTAGCGGCTAAGGTTATTGCTCTGTAAAACAAGAGGCGTCGAGGGTTCGATTCCTGGTAGAGTCAATATTGATTGATTGATAGATTGAGTTAGTTTTTTAAGTCCGTTTTATGCACGGCAAAACTAATCAGGATTGGAGCTACAGTTGAAAAGTGGTGATTCGGACCACTATGTGCCTCCACCGAGTATCGAACCTGGGACCCTTTGATTACAAGGCGACGATGTCAATATTGAATGGTCTCGATTAGCCTGTGTGTAAATAAAGGCAACAAAATGGTTGAGTTCGAAAATCGAGTTGGGTTAGTGGTTAATGTTGTCGCCTGGTAATGAAGAGGTCGCGGGTTGGATTTTCTAGGTAGTTAAATGAGGCCAATTGTTTTGTCCCGCCATTATAGGTCCCGATTAGTCCATCTGTGCATAAATAGTATTTCAATAAAATCAAAATGGCGGCCGCGTTTTGTGTTTAGCGGCGGCGGCGGTGGCGACCGGGGCGCGGTACGGGGCGGGGTGGGGCGGCGCGGCGCGGGGGGTGTTTTTTATTCAGCGAGATGTTTTAACCAAGTGGTTGGGGGTTCGATTCCCAATGTTGGTGAAAATTGGATATTCAATTGTATTTGTTTAAAAGTTCCGATTAGCTTTTTGTGCAAGGATGTTTATGCTGTAATGAAAAGGTCCCCGGGTTCGATTCACAAGGTCAAATTGGCTGATAATGATGTTGTTTTTAAAATAAAAAAAAAATAAATGTGAATAAATTAGAATCTGTTGTTTTGCCGTGTGGGGCCCCAGTAACGATTATCTTAAATGCATAAAGAGTAGGTAAAATAAGCAAGATGGCCGTCACTATTGTTTTGTGATCAAAGAGGAGTCACAGGTTCGATTCAATCAAAGGAGGCAACATTCTATGTTTCAATTCCATGTAAAAGTCTAAAGTTACGTTTCGATTAACCTCAATGCATAAAGAGGAATTAAACAAAAACAAGCAAAATGGCGACAGATGTGATAAAAGAAAAAATGAATTAGTTTTTTTATAGTGACAAGAAAAAATAGCGAATCACTGTTAGAAATAGAATGAAAATAAAGATACTTGCTTTTGCGTGTCCAGCGCTGTGCAGAAAAGCTCTCATGCTTTATCTCCGACAAGTCCACAATACACAATTTTTTTTATTGTATAGTTAATTATTAATGTTGTTATTAACACAGATTCTTACCAGTGTGAAGAAAATCTCTCATGCTTTATCTCCGACAAGTCCACAATGCACACTTTTTCATTATATAGTTAATTATTAATGTTGTTATTAACGATTGTTACCAGTAAAAATATAAACCATGAGGATTTTTAAAAGGGTGATAAGTGAAAAAAACCAAGACATATATTTTATCCCTGTTTATTACCAATATTTACAAAATTCAAAAGAGCCGCACACACACACACACACACACACACACACACATACATATGTAAAATGTTTATATTGTGTCACCAGTTTATCAGCATGTTATTTAACAAGTTTTTATTCTTCAAGTTTGTTCACTCACCCACATAAGGAATTGTGTCACTATCATATCCATTTTCTGCTGCAACCACTGAATTAAAATGTTTCACTATTTTTTCCACAAGCATGTTCTCGCAAAAAACAAACACTTCTTTGGAAAGTCTTTTTCCGTCGATGTTTTGTATAGACAAAGGCTCAGGTTTTGTACATCCATGTAGATGGGAAAGCACAAACTTCTCCTTATTACATGCATGGACAGGGGAAATATCTGTGCAACCGAAACATTGTTCGCGAAGGTCGAGAATGCAAGATTCCACACAGTTTCCAAAATATGATTTCAGATACGGCGACACTGTTTCACACATAACTTTCGCATGCTCGATGCACACAAATATGTTCATAAAGTTCCGCCACGAACTTTCTGCGATGAACACTATCTCCAGGGAACCGTAAGCTGGTTTCTTCCTTATAATGATCTGACGGCGATTGTACAGTGTGGTTATCAGCAATTCATGTTGCTCACTTAGTGGGTAGGAAACACGAGGCTGCTCACCTGGAATAGCGATGTAATTGTCGATTACTGGAAACAATTCCTGAAGAGCGTGCCACTCCTGCAACTGTAGTTCAACACCGGCCGCCCCGCTTCTGTGTAGCCTGACCACAGGTTGGAAATCCAGATGAGAGGAAAGTCCGATTGAGATAACCTTTGTTTTCGAAGCATTCAAATAGTAGACGTGATCAAATAATATCGACTGGCGTATAAGACTAGTTACTTGTTTTTGTTCTTCAGGTAAATGCTGATCGCTCTCTTTCTGAAGAACCCCCTTGAAATTAGTGTACGGTTGAAATCTTTTTTTCAGCGGCATCGAAATAGAGGATTCCATGACTAAGAACTGCGAGATACTGCATGTCGCAGCGTGCAGATATACATTTGAAGACATGCGTGGGTGTGTTTTTGAGACGCATGCGCGCGTAGCAAACCAAGCATGTGCTGGACAAAAAAGGTGGAGGGGGCGGGGCGTTACAAAGATCAATGGTGAAAGAAAAATCAGCAGAATATCATAAACGTCATATTGAGGAAATATTGGATAACAAATATTAATTAATTTAATTAAAGCATCAACCGCATTGTCGATCTGAAATTAGGTTTATAGACAGGGGGCAAAATGGAAAATATCGACGATGTTCTAGTATTGGATTGTTTCTGTATTTCCATCGGTATAATCCTCCACCACATTTGAAGCATACTGTTTTATCCTCTTTTTGAATGTAAAATAATCCTGCTTCGGACAGAGCTTCTACAAACGGGAATTCTTTTGATTGCCAGTTTCTGAAAGAGGACAATCTAGCATTGAAAGATCCCATCTCTGGATATTGCGTCATTGTTCTGTAAAGACACAAAACAAGATAAATATTATAAGTAAGCTGTTGTAAACTGTAACGCTACAAAATTATTAATATACTATTAGGACTATATGTAACTTGTATAAAATTTCAAACAGTATTTACTGTCAATATTTTCTAGTATACGTACCGAGTATTATAAATTTAATTTACGAGTCAGCAAATAAGTTGTTATAATATTGTCGTTTTTTATCGGTACTGGGAATAAAATTTGAAATTTATGCATGGGTTTACCAGAGGCTCTATGGAATAAATACAGAAAACAGTAATGCCCACAGTACACAGACCCGTAACTTTGTATCTGATGAGTGTTGTACGTATAGAATTTAGAGTTATTTTCCAAAAATCGCAAATGGTTATGCACATGTGGAGGTTTTCCGTAACTATCAAAAAATTCCCCCCGGGAGTTACTGTCTATGTAAATTGCTACCCAGTGCTTCCCGGGGCTATCTTTGGGATCTGTATTTACAATCAACGCTGCTGGTAGTTCCACATGTACAGGTAATTCATTAGCTGCGAAAACCCCAACATGATGATTGTCAAAGGCTCTATTTGATATTAACCCGTGAAGCAAATTTAAAGTCGACAGCATTGCTGGACACTAAATAGTAATATTGTGCAACTCACCTTGTTATACAATTAATCCAGATGAATATCTCTTTGATTATTAATTTCCATGAGAGCGTCAAATTCAGAGTAGATAACACAAGTCACAGTAGATTCCAAAGCCGATTTGAAGTGGACTTCCAAGCTAACAGCCCCTTGCCGTTGAAGACTGCAGTGGGATATGGCACTTGCAGCTGCGTCTGGTGTTATATCGAAAACAAGTAATGCGTATCCCTGGGGGTATTCCTCACGCGATATATTGTTTCCTTCATCCATATAGTGTATCCCTGTTCCAGAGAATAATGTGTGATATGCTGTTATGTACTTGTTGTTTTCAAAGTCTGGTTGAAGTGGTTTGCCGGGAATTTGGACTCCATCAACATATAAAGTAAAGAAGTTGTAATTGAAATGTTGAAAATTGAATGGGTTTGTAGACAGAGCAGGGGCGGCGCGTGCCTTTTCAGTCAGGCAGGGCACATTTTTCTTTTGGGTGGGGAGGGGGTCAGTTTACCTCTATATTCCTCTTTAAGGTTTTTGAGGGGAGTTCCTTGATATGGAGTAAGTAAATTGTTTGAACAATTTGGAATAAAATTAACATTCTGATCAAGATATCTCTCCAAAGAGCATTAAATACTCACTACGTAGGAATACGAAAAATCAGCAACGTATGGAACAAATTACATGAATAAAAAAAAAACTCGAATATTGACGTCGGAACCCTATACGCTTGCAGTAACTAAACTTTGGGTAGATACTGGACAGTGACGTGCGGTGACGTCGACACTTGGGGTAGCAATGAGTGGCGTGCCCAACGGGTCATAACCCCCCCCCCCTTTAGGGCCCAGTATTCCTAAAAGAAGAACGTCAAATACAGGAAAAATTGCAAAGTTAGGAATGAGTACAAAAAATTGTACACATAACTTCCACCCACTTTCGAAAATCAAAAACGATTTGATTTGACTACTGAGCCAGAGATGCCGGGTTTGAATCTCGGCTTGACAATGGGTGATCTTTGTGTGTCCCTTCATCAATTATATCGTATCGTCTTCGCGATTAGCCAAAAATGGCGGAAAGCGAAGTAAAATAAACCAAATCAAACAATAAATCAATGAATGATTTGATTTGATTCGCTTTTTTGACACATTTGGTTAATCGCGAAGATGATACGACAAAATTAATGAAGGGACAAACACAAAGAACACCCATGTCCAGGTAGGGGTTCGAACCCGGAACTCCTGGTGTTGTAGCGCGTTGTGGTAACCACTCCCCCCCCCCCCCCGGTTGGTTGATTTGACGTTTTAAGTCCATTTTATACACAGAAAGGCTAATCGGGACTAGAACTATATTTTAATGTGGGATCCGAACCACTATATACCTCCATCGGGTACAGATCCGGGACCACTTGCACTCCTCCGCAGAGGTCGGCCGACAACAAACATGTGAGGAAGGCGCTAACCATTCGGATACGTGGGTATCGGTAAAGCAAACTGCATTTTTCCTGAGTAGTAATTTTCAATTGAATTTTTGAAATACCATCTTTATATATGATTAACGTTTTTTTTCAAAAATTTTGCATTGCTTGATTTCCCTAATTTCCCCATCTCACGATCTCGTTACTGAAGGATCCGGGCTCAAGTCCTGGCCTTTGCATGAGTGCTTTTTTTGCAACCAATCTTCACCAGTTTAATTTAATCAACGTTCATCGTCGTGGCAGAAATTAGGTAAAGCGATGGATGAGAGAAGAAAATACAAATATTTTCTTCCCAGTGCATCTGCAGGGCACTGTGAAATCAGGAGCCTAGAATTCTCTGTTCATGATTGTCCCTCACGACTTTCCAAGCTCTTAGCTACTTATTCCGATTAAATCAATACAGCTAGAAAAAGTGATGGGTAATAAAACACACCTATAAACATACCTTTTTTCTACTTTCTTCAATGATAATCATTTGGCTTTTTGAGTTCTGGGATACATTTTTCATTTCTAATTTTTTCATAATTCACTGCAGACAGAGTAGAACACATAAGAACAAGAATGCACGCTCGTCATGAATTCTAGCCTGAATTGTTGTTTGTGAGGTCCGTTCATCAGTTTCATCATATCATCACTCATCCTCATTTTCGCGATAACCAAATGTGGCAGAAAAGCGAAGTAAAATAAACGAAACCAACAACAAGAATTAGAACGCACGTTCACTTGCCCAAATAAGTACATCCGTATTTATGATTGTTTAGCTTATCCATTTTTTTTATTGGAGGCCAAGAGATTAGTATATTTAAATTAAACACTACTAAAACGAGAGCAAGAGAGAGCGTGAGCAAATATTTGTTAATTAATCATTATATATTCCATATTTAAAAAAAAGCATAGCGTAACATTTTTGTCTGCACGTAAGACGTTCCAATTGCATAAATAATAAAAGTACATCATCCCATATTTTACAACGTGTAAAAAGTAGTGTAAATACAGAGAATAGAAGTACTGCAGAAAAATTTCCCCTTAGAGAGGATTTACAAAGGAAGCGAAGGGAATCCAATCCCCTATCTGTCCTATAGGAGATAGACTGGAGGACCTGAAAGCACGGGCTTTCAACCATTGGAGCGGGGGCGAGGGGCCAAGGGAGGTACAGGCAGAAATCTTCCCATTCCCTTCGAAAACCCGTTTCTACGTGGAACTGTGAGGCAGAGAAAGAGCGAGCTAGGCCGCTGAACGCACCGAGGGACGAGAAGCGCGTGAAAAAAAGTGTTGCATATGAACTGTGGCTTCAACAAAAGAATAAATATTGTGATTTGAAAATAATTAGAGATTTGAGATTGATTGATCTATCTCTGCTAGACTAGCTACTCCTCAGTGCACGTCACTGATACTGGAATGATTAGGAAAATGTTACACTGCAGTTTCTCTTCCATTGTCAATGAATTGAAAGGCGTAGATATTAAAGTTTCTACATGATTCAATGTCATATTCACCAAGTATCCACTAATATCAATGACTAACTAGGAAGATGATGCAGCGTTAAGTTCAGTTACAACATTTTACAATGGCCATGTACCCCCAAAAAGTTCGTTTATACTTACGAAGATATTCTGCATGTCAAGTTGCTGGAACACAGACACAATTACACAAATAAATAAACACGTACAGTAACTATAAAATCGCGAAAAACTAATTATTTCATAAGCGACCAATACGCACAGACGAAACGCAACGCAAACTCACACACTAACTCAAATCCAAATCCGTATTACAATGGGAAGAAAGAAGGATCTTTTTAAAAATACGAGGGACTAGTTTGTGCAATAAAAAGTGTTGTCAACTTTTCAGGTCGCCGGAACAAGCGCGAAGAAAAGCATTCGAGGGATTTTTTTCTATCTTATTGCTGCAGGCTGGAAGAACGAATGAACTGCCTGCCAAGCGTTGGAAACACTGAACGGCGAATGAGGCAAACATGAATGGGCAGGGCACCTCGTTCCCTGCCCAGAGACGGCTACGAATTTCGCGCTTTTCCATTGTGAGGGGACCGTCCCTTGCCGATGCTGTAAATGTTTGGATCAGTCAGTGACGTCACGTCTCCGGGGCAGAGCCGAGATTGAACTCTCTCCAACAGGACGGAGAAATACGTATATTAACCTCGCACAGGGTGCATACCCTGTAAGTCTGGTTGCAGTAACGTAGGGGTTGAGGGAAAAAAAAATATTTACGCGTATATACCGATCGTCTCTTCAGATGAACTTTTTATGTTAAAATTGTTGTGGGGCAGTGCCCTAGTTGCCCTTTATGTAGCATCGCCACTGCGACAGAGTGCCGTTGAATGCATCGTTGGTAACAAACCCCACAACTAATCGTTTCGGAAGACGTCCAAGTATCACATTGTCAATTGTTTTTGAAACAATATCTTTTGGAATAGTTACAGCTTTAAGTTGTACTCTTGTTAGAGGGTATTTTGCTGTATGTTTTTGCAGTATGCGATTGTGACTAAGTTTGATGGATGAACTGACCGATACTTTTCTCACATATAGTGTAGCATCCAGAATTTCCACTTTGCCTTCACTGTCATCTAATCCCATCAAGCAGAAAGAGTTTTTCGAAGAAATCAGTTTTATTCGCATTTCCACTCCATTGATCAAAAATTTCTCTTGATTGAAAATATCAGAATGCAAGTAACCAAACATATCAAATGTTTTACTCTGTTTTGTTAGTTGGTAACGTTTTGTAAAGCCTTTGTTGTCTTCCGAAACGTTATTAAAAGCGCCTGCTGTATCCTTGTACCACAATGCACTTTGGAGATGAGATGATTTTGCAGATATGTCATAGTTCAGTGCTTTTTCAAAATAAGACCTGTATGGGTGCATGTGAGATGGAAACGAGATGAGTTTGTTATTTAAGTAGATTTGTACTTCGCTGAACATTGCATTGAGAAAATCATTCACAGGCCCAATTGTTTTATCTGTGGGTAGCAATAACTGACCATTCGCTTTTACAATTCTGGCATCTATATTCAACATTGTGTGTGCTAAATCCATATAATCATCACCATGTCTAGGTATTACAAACTCGGTGGGGGCATTATCTGCCAGAGAACTAACAGGTTTGTATCCGATGGTGTGGTGTTCTAAGATGCTTGTCTGAGTAGGTTTTACCAAGAAAATATCCAATTCACTTTTAAAACACTCACATGATTTCTCCCTAATTAGCGCCATATCTAATCAAAAATATCTGACGTTATTTGAAATTTTTTACGGTTGCGTTTGGTTGTTTTCTTGGTGTTTGTATTGGCACTGGATCTCTTCTTTCTCTGAGCGGTCCTTCCAGTTCGCTGTCCCGAAGCAGAGTGATTCCTTTTGAAATGTTTATGCCCCTGATAACCTGAACCAATCATTTCCTTTAGCTTTGTTTCAGCTTTTCTTTTAAGATTTGATCTGGCATCCAAAATTCTGGATTGTAGTGACTGTTTTAGGGGTGTTTTGTCTACAACATCACCTAACACATTTACCCCTGTTTTTAACATTTCTTTCCCTACAGCTTTCGCTCCTTTCTTGATAAGAGGCAAAGCTGACCGAAAAAGTCCTCCAAGAAAACTTCCAATGCCATGTCCTTTTTGATAGGCAGCACCGTAATATATGTTACCCACACCAGATCCAGCTTGTTGATGGTAGTATTGAAAATATGGGTCATTCATAATCACAGCTTTTCACCACAACATCTAAAATGAAGTTTCAAACACACTAGTCCGAAGGAGAATGGGATGTGTGCACCAGTGCTGTCCCTTAAGTCAATTTCTATTTGTTCGAAATTATGTTCCTGCACTGGGATGTAATGTGGTGAATCGAAAATTTGCACACCATCACTTCCAAAAGTATGTTCCATAGGATTAATGTTTATAATACGTAATAGAGGGGCGATAGCATCTCCCACCATATGTGATTCCACAATATCTGTGTAAATATACATCTGGGAAGGAATCTCTCTCACAACATTTGGAGGCGAGCGTCCAATTTTTACTTCTGATAGATCATCGGTCGGTTTAAAACCTAATATCCGTGCCAGTTGAGGTGACAATTGTACATTTATGTTTCTCTGCTTGGTAGATATATCAACAGTCACATGTTTGTACGCAGGATGATTTCGGAGACTAAAATTTAATGTTTCAGAATATTTATTGATTTCTGCAACAATGCTGTTTATAGATGCGTAATAGCCTTCGGATATTCGAAGTTCGTTCCATTTGACATCATCCATAGATTTATATTGAATATAGTGTTAAATCTTGTAACGTTTAGTATTGAATAAGGATAATGCACTTCTACCAATGCCATCTCCCATTTGTTGGTGTCCAACTCCACACGGTTCTGAAGCTTTGTGCTGTAATTAGTTAGAGTATTACTTGGGGAAATATTTCATGGAACTGTTACTAGGCAAAGTAATGTAGAAAGCGTTTGCTTTTCTCATAATGTGTTATAAAGGTTATTTGAACCACTGATGAGAATATCTACAAAAATTTATGCCTCTCTCTCTCTTTTTTTGACTCCAAAAACGATTCGCTAATCCAACTGTCAAATAATCTGGAGTAACCTTTCCAATGAACTAACAACTTTTTACTGGCTCCTTTACCTTTGGTCGCAAGGATTTTATCAATTTCATGCATATCCGGTAAGCGGACCAGTTGCAACTCTTCCGTATAAAATGTTCCATCGATTTTATGTCCTTGTAGATCTTTTAATTCATACACTTGAGGATTTATTTTCAAAATACGTTCCACCACAAATATTTCTCTTGTCCAATTTTCCATGTAACCTTTGTCAAAGCGTTTTTTGGTTTTTGTTATTCTCACTGTATCTCCTATTTTGAATGGCATCTTCAATGACAATAGTGGAGATGAATCAGATTTGAGTTTTTTGTCATACATATTGTGCCATACTTTCAAAACCTTCTCAGGAGTAACATCTGCTGTTGCCATTTTAATACTCGAGTGAATTTTATGATTATAAGCTTTCAAAAGCTTTGGGAGTACATTAACATAACAGCTGGTTCTTTGCTTAGTAAAATACTTCCACATGCGTTCCTTTAAAGTTCTGTTGAATCTTTCAACAATACTAGGTTTAATATCAGGATTCTTTGTTGCAAAATAAATATTTTGTTTTTTGAGATATTCCTGCACAATACTGTTGGTAAACTCACGGCCTTTGTCAGTTTGTAATTTCAAAGGTTTTCTTTTGCTTTGTTTGAAAATTTGCTGGAAAGCCTTTTTTATACATACACCAGTTTTATTTTTTACAGGGACAGCCCAAGCATGCCTGCTAAAAATATCAATAACTGTGAGTATATGTCTGTACCCTTTGTTGTGATTCCGCAAACTCTGCATGTCATTCAAGTCAGCCTGCCATTGGTCATCGATATTATGCACAAAATAAAAGTTTCTCGGAAATCGACGCTTTACAGGTCTATGCAAAGTGTATGCAGTTTGCTTTGTCAACCAATGTTTGATTGTTGACAATGGTATGGATTTTTTTACAGCTTTCCATAGTGTTGAAGCTGTAGAATAGGATGCTGGATGAGATGGATTGTACCAGATATTCTCTAATATTTTTTCGCTCATGGTTTGTATCTTGACCAAACTGGAACAGTACGTTTACGTTTGTGCCCTGGAAATGATGATACAAAAGAAATTGGTTCTTTTTCTTCTTCTTCTTCTTCTGCTGCTTCTGTTAATTCTTGTGCCTCTTCTTGGTTAGCCCCGGACAGCGGGATATGGCTTCCGGGGTTGCCAAAAACAATCTGTTGAATAAACTCCTGTCTCCGGGGGTTTCCAATATATTCTTGAGGAATATTAGATAACGCCAGAGCTCTATTGAACAGTTGCCACCCAACAGGATTGCTTGTTTTTCGTGGTCGAATTATATCCGATACTAGATCGACAATATTTGAGCCTTCAATTTTATTATTGTTAATAAAAACTGCCCCATATTTATCCCAAACAATATTACTATTATGTAAAAGACGTTCATACAACAGTTCGGCTTTTCTACGATACATGCTAGGTGTAGCAGCTAGAATTTCTTCTTTCATATCAGTCAACTTCTCAGTAGATTCTGTAATCGGTAGCGACACAGGTTCTCTTTGTTTTCGAGTAATAGACAGAAATTTTTGGAGCACAATGCTGTAACGATTCCATTTTTCATCATCCGAAAGACCTTTGAGATTCAAAATTACTTGCATATCCTGATCCAATTGCGATAAGGATGTAGATGGTGCAGACATAACAGGATGTCTTATGTTATCCATAAATTCTTGAGGTATTATAACCATTTTTTTGGCATGCTCCATGTTCAGATTTTTTTTTCACTTAAATAAACTTGATAACACACCTCCTATTAAAGGGGCTAATAACGCAGGTAGAAATCCTCCGTGTTGCACTAGTATCTGTTTCTTCTGCTTTGTAGAGTGTCCTTTGGCAGAGAGATTACGTATCACCTTCTTGTACCGGCTCAATCTTGTTTTCTGAGGTGTTGAAAGAGGAACATTCCCTTTTAGAACATTGTAACAACACTCACAGATTGAATTAACTAAGGAAGAATCAGCAGCTTGTAATATCGCTCTGCGAAGAGCTGGTTTAGCATCCGACAAAACTTGGAGCACTTTAGCGTGTTTCACTCTTGGAGCCATGATGACAGAATAAACGACTAGTGATTATGCTTGCTTTTTTTGTAGGAATATATACATAATTGATATCATCGTCGGGAAATATCCGAGACCGAAAACGTACTTCTTCCGGAGTGTTCTGCTTCAGATCAAACAGCAAATATCCATGGGGTTCAGCGGTGGCATTGTAATATGCATCTTTTATAAAATTTGGATTCTCCGGGTATACTTGTCTAGATAAATAATTAATTTGGGCTCTGTCTCTTGGATTTTTGAAGCATACAATATAATGACTATTTAAAGATATATCTCTATTCCCTTTTCCCTGATGGAATAGATTTTGAGTGATAAAGAAAAGACTAATATCACGATGATGACACCCTTTTGTGAATAAATCTGTGACTCTTTGATCGCATTCCCTCATCTGATAATAATAAGATGAGGTCCAGAATTTGGCACAAATTGGTCAATATTAGGCATTCCTTCCCGAAATTGTACAAAACCAGGGAAATCATTGTATGCAGATTGCCATTCCCCGTAGCACACCAAAATATTGTTGAATTTTACATTTACCATTTGGGGTAAACACTGTAGAAAATGCTTCACAAAATATGTCTTTCCGCATCCTGATGGACCAGCCAATATTGCAGAGAACGGGTGTTTCCACAAGCACTCCATTTCTCAAACTGTGAAGAATGTTTTAAATTACATATAATATAAAAGTCGAATGTTATGAATATTTTTCTAGTTGTTAGATTTTACTGATATGTTGTATCTTCAAATTACATATATATATATATTATATTGTATTGTATTATATATATATATATATATATATACTTCATCAATAAATAAATTGTGTGTGTCTGTATATATATATATATATATATATATATATATATATATATATATATATACACACACACACACACACACACATACAGACAATTTTCATTTAGTACAAAATTCACTTCACAACAGCACAACAAATGCCAGGTAGCATTACCACTGTACGCATGCGCGTTTGTAAACCCCGCCTTCATATTCCGAGCATCAGCGTTGTGTTAGATAACTCTCCATTGTTTCAACAACGATAAACAGCTTGGTGGTCAAGATCAAATTGGTTCTGGAATCTACTGTGACGTGTACCGTCTACTTTGAAGTATAAAAAGGTGAGGAATCGAACCCTCGACGCCTCTTGTTTTACAGAGCAATAACCTTAGCCGCTAAGCTTTCGGGGGATACAGCACCTTCGGCGCCATCTTTAAATCATTTCTTCATGTCTTTCCATCATACGCAATGGTTGCGCGCGCATTTCCTCCACACACACACACACACACACACACACACACACACACAAACATATGCACGTGTTAGGTTAGCATACATCAAGAAACAACGTGACAAATCCATTGACCCCCTCCCCCCACCGCTTCCGATGTCTTCAACGTGATCAGACACGTTCTGCTGACTCAACAATAAAACCGCTCGTGGCCCGCTACGACCGGATGTAACATAACACCAGTCGCATCAAATTTTTGCTGACGCGTAGGAACGAAGTGCTGCCTCTCTACTAGACTCTATGCAAAACAAGTTCCTATGAACTAACCTCCGACAGCAGACTGAATGCCTCCAAAGATAAGTTTCGTGTACCCGTGTTCCTTCCCATTGTTGACTGCATTATATCACAGCTAAACTACCGTTTGTCAGATTAATTGATTGATTGAGTTGGTGTTTTAATTGATTGATTGATTTGCTTTATTTTACTTCGCTTCTTGAGTTGGTGTTTTAAGTCCACTTTATGCACAGTAAGCTAATCGGGACTGGACCTAGTTTATTGATTGATTGAATTGTTGTTTTAAGTCCACTTTATGCACAGAAAGGCTAATCGGGACTGGACCTACAGTTTGAAGTGGGATCCGAACCACTATGTGCCTCCAACGGGTATCGAACCCGGGACTCCTAGGGACCTAGTTTAAAGTGGGATCCGAATCATTATGTGTCTCCGCCGGGTGTCGATCCCGGGACCCCTTGATTACAAAGCGACGACGCTACCACTGCGCCATCGGGAAGGTCCTACTACTTGTCAGGGCATGAATAAAGTTTTTCGTTGGTTTGTCCTTCGGCGCTACTTGGTTTATCAGGAAACGAACTTCGAAAGTGTGCCAGCGACTTCGCAGTGAAATAATAAAGCCACCTTAATTTTGATCTCGTATACTGAATCAGACTTTCGTTACTATCATTCTGAAAAACGGCTATTGTTCTTTTTCGGATGTATTTATTGCTTGTTTGATCTTACTCACTCGACAAGTAACCGGTGTCAGGTTGGTGCAAGGAAATTGTGTTCAACCAAATAGACGCTGTAGAGGTGTTCAAGTTGAGAAGTTTCAACAAGTGCCCGTCTGCTGTTTTAAACATTCAATTGATTGGTTAGCGCGCAGCACGCTACCATACACCACACTGTACACCGCTCCGGAACGTGGTGCAAACGGTGTAGACACCAAATGCACTAGTACTTGACACAGAATCGACCAAATAGACGAGTCAGCACTTTGCAAACAACTAGACGAGTGAGTGCATAGAGGCTATTATCTGCGACTAGTACCATGAGATTCCAAGACTGATGAATAGGGCTCGGAAGTTGAGGAAAAATCTTTTTTTCCCCTAGAGTCCAAAGACGAGGCCAAACATAATATATGTTCATTTTGAGTCATTGTACGCCAGAAAAAAGGTGAGTTTTATGTGTTTTTTTGCCTTTATCGGCGTTTTTTGGCTTATTGGTCCTTTCTTAGCCTTTTTTATAGGTCTTAACGGCTTTTATTTTCAACTTCATCTTCTTTCGACAACGTTATTATGGCCCATTCTCAATTCGAATCATCATCAGTTCATCACCTCTTAAACATCCTTTCTGTAGTAAAGAAATAAGAAAAATAAATAAATAAATATATTTGAACCATCCCTGAAACGAGAGAAAAACATTTTTGGACGACTGAAGCAGGTACGGTACAAGGTCCTTTAACCGTAACTTGTCTGGAAGGTCGCGCTGTAACTGGCAACTTTCTCTTGTTTTGAAGCTTTCAGTTTTTTCGCACTGTGTGTTCCATACTACCAGAATTTTGTATTTTTTTTATTCATTAAATATGTAACTAAAACTCAATTTATTAATTAATTTGGATCACATTTATACGTCCTTTTTTCCGTTTTTTGGTCCTTTTTTAATATTTTTAGGTTTTTTTATAGGTCTTTTTTTTTGGCAATTTATAGGTCTTCAACTTCCGAGCCCTACTGATGACGATATATCACTTCTGATTTTTATCCATTAATATACGTATGATTTTTTGACATACTCGAATAACAGAACAATACAGTTACCTGTAGTGTCATTTAAAACGCTTTTCACAAAAGTTTTTTTTTTTCAATAAAAGGTCTGCAATGGTATTGAATCTACCTCTGGCATCCGACGTATGAACACAAATCGCCTGAAATTTGATGGAACTCACGACATGTCACTCGTGTCCCCACATTTTACTTAAAAAAATGGAAAAAATGCGAAAGTTTCTGGGTTTCTCTTTTGTAAAATTTCAAATATATTTTATTTTTATAACTTTCATTATCTGGAGTAAATATGGATAAAATACACTTTTGTTGAGAGGACTGCCATTTATTACAAAGATAACACCAACTTCAACTCTACTACAGACTACAATTAATACGATTTTCATTTTTACATCACAGCACATGGAAATCTAGGTCTGCAATAGGTTAAACAAATTTGACCCTTTTACCAATGGTTGAAAACAATGCTTTTGATTGGCTGCAATAAAAATTACGGATGCGACAGCCAGAAGGGGTGGTCTTTTAAGAGAACAAGTTCTCTCACGTTTCGCACTCCCAGCGTCGGACCTAATAGAGACAGGATGTCTAGTTCTTCTCGTTCTTCGACACCCCATATCGGGGGTAAAAGACGCAGGCAGTCACTGGTCAGGGGTTCCGGCCCCAAAGGATATTACAAAACCAAGCATGGTGCTTTCTTCGTCTACACGACATTTTGCACCCCAATTGCTAAGGAGGCGATTAAGATAACCTCGGAACCACCACCAACTTTCGTCTACAACCAGAACTACTTCAAGATTCTTTGTAAAACCAACGAAGATTTTATAATCGTCAATCATTTCCTGCGAAGCGACAGGAAACCAACAATCAACTTCGCTATAGGATCAGCGTCAAAAAGCTTCCTAAAAGTCATTATTTGTCAAGGTCCCCCGGATCACTCGGAAGGAGAACTATTTGAAGCTCTTCAGGATTTAGGATTCGTTCCAGAATCTGTTAGTCGACTATACCAACTTCCAGAAAATTCGTCGAGTACCAAGGTACCATTGTAGGAGATAAATCAGAAGTAAATGAAGTACACACAGCAGAACCTTTAGTTCCAGAACCTAACTTGACTGAAGTTAAAGATGCTATTAAAAGGCTTAAGAATAACAAAGCACCTGGCATTGATTTAATACCAGCTGAGTTAATTAAATATGGTGGAAATTCATTAATATGTCAAATTCATAAATTAATTTGTTTAATATGGAATAAAGAAGAAATCCCTCAACAGTGGAAAGAATCCATAATTGTTCCTGTGTTTAAAAAAGGTGATAAAATGAACTGCAATAATTACCGTGGAATTTCTCTACTCTCAACAACATACAAAATATTGTCTAACATTCTTTTAACAAGACTAACCCCATATGCTAATGAAATTATAGGTGATTATCAATGTGGATTTAAACGTAACAGATCAACTACAGATCAAATTTTTCACATCAGACAGACACTTGAAAAAAGGTGGGAATATAATCAAAATGTCCATCAGCTATTCATTGATTTCAAAAAAGCATATGATTCGGTCAAAAGAGATAAATTATATAATATATTTGTAACGTTTGGAATACCTAAGAAGCTTGTTAGTATGATAAAAATATGCACCAGTGAAACAGAAAGTAAAATTCGTGTGGGTAATAATATGTCTGACAAATTTATAATTCATGATGGGTTAAAACAAGGAGATGCATTATCTCCATTGCTCTTTAATTTTGCCTTAGAATATGCTGTAAGGAAGGTAAAAGAAACTAAAGAAGGACTAAAATTAAATGGTGTGACTCAGCTGTTAGCATATGCAGATGATGTAGACTTACTGGGGGATGATATAAATACGATTAAGAATAATGCTAAAATATTTTTCAAAACTGCTAAAGAGATAGGTTTGGAAGTTAACAAAGAGAAAACTAAATATATGCTTACAGGCCGAAACCAAGTGTTAGGTAATAATCAAAATCTAATTATTGATAACAACTCGTTTGAACCAGTTTCCAAATTCAAATACTTAGGAGTAATATTAACATATGAAAATTATATTAAAGAGGAAATAAAAAGTAGGCTTAATTCAGGAAATGCATGTTACTTCTCTCTTCATAAACTTTTGTCTTCTCGTTTAATATCTAAGAAACTAAAAGTTAAAATATACAAAACAGTAATTTTGCCTGTAGTATTATATGGGTGTGAAACTTGGTCCCTTACATTAAAAGAGGAACATAAATTGAGAGTATTTGAAAATAAGATCCTTAGGAAAATCTTTGGACCTAAAAGGGATGCGGAGACAGGTGAGTGGAGAAGGTTACATAATTTAGAACTACATAATTTGTATTCATGTCCAGATATTATTAGAATAATTAAATCAAGAAGACTTAGGTGGGCAGGCCATGTGGCACGAATGGGAGAGGAAAGAGGAGTTTACAAGGTTCTTGTTGGGAAACCTGATGGTAAGAGACCTGTAGGAAGGCCAAGACGAAGATGGAGGGACAACGTTGAGATGGACCTAAAGGAAATCGGTAGGGATGGAAAAGAGTATATAGATCTTGCTCAAGATAGGGACAGATGGAAGGCCTGTGTTGCTGCAGCCATGAACCTTCGGGTTTAAGAAGGCTAGAGAGTTAGTTAGTTACCAAGGTACCCACACTCATGATAGTCGTAACCTTGCGTCGCAGTGAATATCAGCGCCCTGTTACAGATATTTATGGACTCGTCTCCATCGCAAACTTTAATGTTACGGTGGAAAAACTCAGATCGCCACAGCTGCTTCAATGTCACCGGTGCCAGCGGTACGGCCACGGCCAACGCTGCTGCCACACACCCCCACGGTGCGTTAAGTGCGCGGAAGAACATTGGATCAAGGAATTTCCAAACCGATCTCAAAATATCCCAGCAAAGTGTGCCAACTGCGCTGGGAGTCACACGGCAAATTATAAGGGTTGTCCCTTATATCTACGGATACTTCAGGCTTCACGTTCTACAGGCTCGCCCAAGTCAAATAGGAACCCCAAAACCAATGAGAAGAAGTTGCCTCCACTTCAAGTAACAAAGACACCTATTCAACCATCTTCGACTTTGACGAATAGCGCCATTCAACCACAGAAGCATGCTCCTAGTCCAAACGTGGCTGCTTCTTCTCCCAGCCAATCACAGATCTCCACAAGGAGACGTTCACCTCAGATCACCGACCACATGGAGAACCTGCGTCGGTTACTACTTCTACTTCTGGAACCAACATTTCTCCAGATTCTGCGCAGAATGGTGGATGGACTTCAAGCCCTCCCCCGTACTCCAAGAGCTGCTGTCGGCTCTCTGACCTGATTTAATGTTCAATGTTTGTGTTTGTATTGTGTCGTCTGGCCAATTTAGATATTTCCTCCCTGCGGCAGTTGCGGGAGGGATTGTACCAAATATTTTAATGCATAGCAGAAAATCACGTAAAAATAATGTATAATGAGATTTCAGCAAAAACCCCAACCTGACAACGAAAAAAAAATCACGTTTCGAATTCGTACCTGGAAGAAGAAGGCGAGGACGACGAGGCCATCTTTGTGTTCAAGAGCTTCGTGGAAGTTCTCGTACTTTTTGTTGTAGTGGATGACGTGCATTTCCATGGGGAATCTGGAAAAGGCGAGGAAGAATAAGCAAAATTCAAATATGTTACAAGTTATTAAGCTTAAGTTTGTCTACATTCAATCATTTTTTATTTACTGTGAACGTCTCAGCTTTCAATTGCTTTGACCAGGTGTAATATGCATGTAAGATTCCCATTCAGTTGACAAAATCAAATTCCGTGACTCTTCCAGACATTTTGACATACATTTCCATGTTATTCTCGAATATTTTAACTTACTATAACTCTGCTTACGGTACATTTGTAGAGCGGAAATGTGGAAGTGCTGGTTCTAGCTAAAAAGGGACAATTTCTCAACGTATTTCTTTTTCAATACAAAGCACAAATTTGATAGCAAATTAGTATTTGCAAATATTACATGAGTCCCCCCCCCAAAAATTGTAGGAGGGTAGACTGTATACAGCTCAAATTTACATGAGGTATCAACTGTTATTTACAAAATGACCTCAAGGCTGCAACACTAATCCAGTGAGCTTCAAAACGCCAGTTTTGTTATTTTAAAGATGGCATAACCTATACACACTTGCACGAGTGAAGAGAAATAGTTTCTTGCCCTCTATTAGCCTAAAACGTGCAGAAATTTCTCGGCAAGTGTAAATTCAATAATATCTCTGTGCATGCTTACCGCACCAGCAAGTTTACTAATGGAGGAGAAAGTTCGACAATGGCCTCAGTTCGCAGGCAGATGGGTGGAAAACCTTCGCAGTGGAACCCCAAAGACTTTATTCTCCTTAAGGTATACAAGCACTAACTCAAAGTTGAAAATATATGTAGATCAGCAATAGGTCTGTGCTAAAATGCAGCCAACTTATGCAACCGTACATACAGGAATCTACTAGATAAGAAATAAAAACAAATTAAGGGTTTCATTTGACTCTCCCTTGTACATGAAAAAATACACATCACAACAAGGACATTTTATTTTCCTTGACGTTTTTGAGATTTTTTTTGGAATTCCCTTGATTTCCTACTACTTTTCGCCAAAAGATTGCACATAGGTGTCGCCACAAGTCAGGTGACGGAATAAATGTATGATAAGGGAAAATATAAACTTATCTCCCGATACGATAAGTTTTTCAGTGCTATGATGCCTATGTAGAAAAATAACTCAAGGCAGTGGCGCAGGAACGGGTGGGTACAGGGGTACATTTACCTCCCAAATTTTGGAAGGGGTGTGCTGTACCCCCTAAATCCGTAAATTCTATTGTACCCCCTTCGATAATTTTACAGATGCAAGGTGCTACTGTTGAAAGAACATATTTTCAAGTCGCTCAATTAATATATATATATATATATATATATATATATATATATATTGTTTATAACTTAAAGCATTATCTTTCTTACCACAGAAATTCAAACCATTGTAAACTTATTCTACTACATTGTGCTTGCTTGGAAACCTCCTTAAGGATATGATTTTTCTTAAAAAATGTGTGTGGAATAATTGAATCAGATAAAGTTTACTCTCAAAAAATCACGCTCCAGACGAATTCTCATTTGCGTAAGGGGGGGGTACACTTTCCTAAAAAAGGGGTCGCATCGATTCGAAGATAAGATACAAATCTTCATCTGGAAGGTATATGAACTTTTCAAATGGAATTTTTCGAAACGAAATATTTACACAAACGAGACGAGAAACGACAGACCAACTTAGGGGGTACAATGTACTCCTGTACCTCACGCATAATTTTCATAACTTTGTAAGAGGGTGTTCGGAAAACTATACTTAAACCTACCTATACATTAATATTTTTTTAAAAAAATAGAGATGGTACTGAGACAAGAAAAAGTCTTTTTCCTCTCAAATTCCGAGATGAGGCTGAAATAAATATCTGCAATATCAAAGCGAGACGATTTCGTTCGAAACTCTGGTATCATATTTGAAGAAATTGCTTAAAATAAATTTAAATTACTATATGACTTATCCAGACATACCAAGCGTATATCGTATTGATTTTTTCAAGTAAATCGTATATTTGTTTACCGTAATTGCAAAGTTAATCCATTAGTGACAATTGCGAGTCTTTGATGCCCGGTATCATCTATTCACGATACAATTTCGCATTTCGACGGTTCGCAGCGTCGAAACAAGATGTAAAGCAGAAAAACGTTATTAAGAAAAGTTTTTGCTTCAATGACATATACGTATATATACGTTGTAAAACGTTGAGTGGTGACACAATGTACGTGTTGCTTATACTAAACATTTCGTGGGTCATGACGAGCAATTTCGCCTTGTAATTAAGGGTTCCACATGCACAGTGCTTTGGATTCCACTTTAAACAGTAAATTTAGTCCCGATTAGCCTATCTGAGCATAAAGTGAATCTAAGAATAAGCTCTACCAACGTTTGAGTGGAAACCGAAACAAAAATAAGCACAAACAAGAAAGAGAAGGACCTCACCAACCACACAGGAGGCGGGATGAGGCTGTGACAATTCTCGAGTCGTCGCATCTTGATATCATTCCTACATGAAATGAAATGTTTTCTAGACATTAAAACAGGGTGCAATTTGTGATTTTATCAGAGGGGAGGACTTATTTTTACCTCCTATTAGGTATAGTTAAAATTGAACATTAATTGCATAAAATCTAATTTTCATATCGAATGTAACACAAACGCCACTTTAAGTTAAACTCTAAAGTCAAACTGAAAGAAAATTACATTAGTCAAATAAATGCACGAGATAAATGAGACTCACTGCAGGTTCTATGGTTTGCCAGTTGGCTTGTCATGGACACTGTTATACTTATACATGATCCAATTTCTTGCAATTTTTTCTCCTTGAAAGCATTGCACTGGGGGTCTAAGGAAAGGAAAAGTAGGTTTAAAACTTCTAAAGGATTTCTCTAATCATTTAAGACGAGGTTTATGGCATTGAACCCGCTTTCACATTCAGCTGTAGATACTGGTCAATTTTGGATTGGATTCACAAGGTCTTTGAGTGAGATGGGAATGTTTGATTGATTGGTTTGGTTTATTTTACTTCGCATTTCTTCCACTTTGGCTAATCGCGAAGATGATGATGAGTGATGATGAACGGGATTCGAACCCGGGACTTTTGGCGTCGTAGCGCGATATGCTAACTACTCCGCCACGGTGGCCGGCGAAATGGGAATGTGTTTTGGATTTTCTTTGTAGATGTGAAAATCTTCTAACTGTGACGCGCACATGCTTTGCTATACTTTAACGTTCACTTTAAATTCACATATCACCTTAAAACAGACGCACGTATCTCCATTTAATACCATTACATACGAAAGGGAACCTTGGCCGGTTATTCATATTGTCCGCCAAGAATTGAAGTTTTCCTTCCTTGCTCTGAGATCTGAAGGATTTCGGTTTTGTATTTGTAATGATAGTACTTTCAGTGCTTGAAGAGCGTCATTAGGTACAGTAGTAGAGGGATTGGATGTGTTCTGCGCCATACTTGGTACGAGGCCTATTATTTTTATTAATTTAAGCACAATAGAAAACCTATTTTGACGATGTTTTTGTCAATTTTATACTATTGCAAATCTGTGATTTTTCACCTCGTACTTCGTACGAGTGGTACGAGGTCTATTATTTTTATTGATTTAACCACAATGGAAAACCTATTTTGATGATGTTTTTGTTGATTTTATACTATTGTAAATCTGTGTTTTTTCATCTCGTACTTCGTACGAATGTCATAATTTCTTACGAGTTAAAGTACGTAACGCCTACACCCACATCCACCCACGCCCACCTACACTCACCTATGCACACCCACGCCCACCTACACTCACCTATGCACACCCACGCCCATGCACACTTACACAAATTTACTTCTGGTCTACTTGTATTGCATCATGTTGCGCAATGTTATGCAACAAGTTATTACGCAATATTGTGATGACCCTGTATCTGATGTGTTGTTTTCTGATTGGTTGGTTATGACGTAATGGGTGTATATGATTGGCTCACTGTTTCTGATGTTTTCAACGCGGTCCGCGCTTAGGTTATTTAAATGCGAAAGCATTACAGGTCAATCAGTATCGTGAGAGCGTTTGAAGAGTGCGGACGTGTTGTTGCAGTGCTGCTCATAATTTTTTTCATGTTCTAAGCACAGGGTGATATTTTTTATACTTAGTACAAATATATATTTTATGTATAGTAAAAAAATAGCTAATATAAAATAAAACTACATGAATATTTTTGGGTTTAAAAAGCAACAACATAATCAGCCTGTAGAGAGAATTCAAGTGAACATGGATGTCTTGAGAGAAATTTCTCATCAATTGAAAGGGTTACTTCTTGTTCACTTGAATAGTATTTGGTCTCATGTTGACGAGGATACTGTAAAGCACTTATTTGTATTTAATAATAACTTATCATCATATAAGTTACCTGTTAGTGGGAAAATTCAAATAAACGTTTCACCACCCAATGCGGCAGTTTTGCACATAGGTCGAAATTTGTATAGAATTAAACATAGTACATTACTTCCTGATACGTCTTATGATGTGGAAGCTGGTGAATTTTTGTATGCTGAGATAATTGGAGAGTATGATAAATTGATTCCTCTGTTTATCGAAATAAGAATAATCTATCCTCTTATTAATATATAAAATACCTAAAACAAAAAAACATGGATATATTTGGTAATAGAAGGCGACAGGAGATTCCAGGTAATTCAAGCGAGATTGCTAGTTTAGATGCACGTCTAAAGAAACTGAAATCAGATTTACTCATATTACAGAATTCGCTAAATCTAAATATTCAAGCAGAGATTACAAATCTTCAAACTCAACTGATTGATCCTATAGTAAAAATTGATGGAGAACTCAGATCTTTGCTTGAGAAATATACTAATTTAGCTTCAATAGATAATCTTCGGAACTTAGAAGAGAATATTGCCAACTTGAAAAAAGAACTTTATAAATTTAGACAAATCCAGAGAACGAATACCGAACAGCTGAAACAGCAATTAAATGACCAGGCAAACAGTATTCGTACCGAACTGCAAACCATCATCCAGAATATCAAAACTCAAGAAGAATATGAGCAGGTAAATGCTAGTATTGCTAAATTGCAAGAACAGTTTCAATCTTTCGAAGTTCCTGCATTGCAAAGTATCAAATCTGAATTACAGACAGATGAACTGCATACAGCTATAACGAAAGTTCAATCGAAACTGCAGACGTTGGAAGATTTTATCAATAATTTACCTTCATCTTCTGAATTAAATGCTATTGCTCGGAGCGTTGCCGGCATCAAATTGCAGTTGGAGACTTATGAAGATTTTGGGAAGATACAAGGTACCATAGCTCACATAGAAGATACTATGGCAACTATGAGAAATGAGCTAATAAGTGTACAGGAAACTGGAATCGAAACTGCCTGGCATTACTGATATCCTAGCTATAGTTCAACAGCAAGTTACTAAGCTTGAAAGCTTGAATACCGAATCAGAATTATCGCATTTCCATCATCTTATTGACGACATTCAGAGTAAATTAGAGACACTGCAACAGTCTACACCTACGCAGGATGACATAACGGAACTGCAAGAAATTTTGAAAAATGCAGCTGATGCAACAGAACTCGATGCTATAAAATTAACTCTCACCACACTTCAGAATACTGTAGCTGCTTTGCCTACTTCTCAAGAAATCAGAGCTATGAGGAGAGCAGTACATCGAATTTTAAAATCTGAAGATATCAAAAACATTCAAGCAGGAATTGCGCAAATCAGAGAAACTGTTGCCAGTCTCCCCAACAATCAAATAATTAACGAACTACATGCATTATTTACAGAAATCAGAAGTCAAGTACACGATCTTGCTACGCAAAGTTCTAAATTGAAACTTGTAGAAAATTTACAAGAGATTATTTCTAATATTACGTCACAAATTACCACTCTTGAAGCAAGTCAAGAATCTGCTTTATCAGGTTTTGCTACTCAACTTCACGATCTCAAAGAGGAATATAAACAACTGTATGTTGATGTAAAAACCAAAACCTAGCTACGATGAGTTGGTTCGTACTATCAACGAACACTTGGAATCGGTATTAAACAGACTAGATGACGTAGATACTCGTCAATTTTATTCTATGGAAATTGTTAGGTTACAAAGTGTTCCAAATGCTCGAGGGCACTGGACGTACGTCAATGCTGGCAATGTTTACAAATTATATCCGTACACTCAGGTACATGAATTTTTTTGTCGATGGTCGTTTACGATTTCTGAAGTTTAGTTTTCTAAAACATGGAAAACATATTGAAGTTCCACAGTTTACTATAGTGCGAAAAGATGGTATACACAAGGCAGTTCAAATAACTTTTGCATACTGGGATGAGTCTACAAATAAATATAAAGTACATGACGACGAACAATTATCAGTTTTTGATATTGAAATTGGTGACAAGCTAGTATTTGACATAAAGCGGTTATACCCTGAGGACAATCCATTTTATGCGATATTCTCACTTCGAACTCGATGTCAAGACAAGATATAGTTCACGAATTACACAAACCAGCCCGTCGCAATTACAAGCGATTAAGCGTAGTAACGAAAGGTGTAAATGATTTGTTTCAGGCTGATCTGATCGAGATGGCTCCTCGCCTAAAGGGGGGCACTTTAAAAAATTTGGATAAGATAAATCATGCTTACAAATATATGCTTACAGTTATTGATACTTTTAGCAAATATGCATGGGCTGTTCCCCTAAAATCCAAGACTGGTACTTGTGTTACCGAGGCCTTTAAGTCGATATTCAGTGAGGGAAGGATACCAAAATATTTACAGACAGATAGAGGGAAAGAATTTTACAATGCTACATTTGCTAAGTTAATGCAACTAACTCAAACTAACTAACTCCCTAGCCTTCTTAAACCCGAAGGTTCATGGCTGCAGCAACATAGGCCTTCCATCTTTCCCTATCTTCAGCAAGATCTATATACTCTTTTCCATCCCTACCGATTTCTCTTAGGTCCATCTCAATGTTGTCCCTCCATCTTCGTCTTGGCCTTCCTACAGGTCTCTTACCATCAGGTTTCCCAACAAGAATCCTGTAAACTCCTCTTTCCTCTCCCATTCGTGCCACATGGCCTGCCCACCTAAGTCTTCTTGATTTAATTATTCTAATAATATCTGGACATGAATACAAATTATGTAGTTCTAAATTATGTAACCTTCTCCACTCACCTGTCTCCTCATCCCTTTTAGGTCCAAAGATTTTCCTAAGGATCTTATTTTCAAATACCCTCAATTTCTGTTCCTCTTTCAATGTAAGGGACCAAGTTTCACATCCATATAATAGTACAGGCAAAATTACTGTTTTATATATTTTAACTTTTAGTTTCTTAGATATTAAACGAGAAGACAAAAGTTTATGAAGAGAGTAGTAACATGCATTTCCTGAATTAAGCCTACTTTTTATTTCCTCTTTAATATAATTTTCATTTGTTAATATTACTCCTAAGTATTTGAATTTGGAGACTGGTTCAAACGAGTTGTTATCAATAATTAGATTTTGATTATTACCTAACACTTGGTTTCGGCCTGTAAGCATATATTTAGTTTTGTCTTTGTTAACTTCCAAACCTATCTCTTTAGCAGTTTTGAAAAATATTTTAGCATTATTCTTAATTGTATTCACATCATCCCCCAGTAAGTCTACATCATCTGCATATGCTAACAACTGAGTCACACCATTTAATTTTAGTCCTTCTTTAGTCTCTTTTACCTTCCTAACAGCATATTCCAGGGCAAAATTAAAGAGCAATGGAGATAATGCATCTCCTTGTTTTAACCCATCATGAATTGTAAATTTGTCAGACATATTAATACCCACACGAATTTTACTTTCTGTTTCACTGGTGCATACTTTTATCATACTAACAAGCTTCTTAGGTATTCCAAACTCTACTAATATATTATATAATTTATCTCTTTTGACCGAATCATATGCTTTTTTGAAATCAATGAATAGCTGATGGACATTTTGATTATATTCCCACTTTTTTTCAAGTGTCTGTCTGATGTGAAAAATTTGATCTGTAGTTGATCTGTTGCGTTTAAATCCACATTGATAATCACCTATAATTTCATTAGCATATGGGGTCAGTCTTGTTAAAATAATGTTAGACAATATTTTATATGTTGTTGAGAGTAGAGAAATTCCACGGTAATTATTGCAGTTCATTTTATCACCTTTTTTAAACACAGGAACAATTATGGATTCTTTCCACTGTTGAGGGATTTCTTCTTTATTCCATATTAAACAAATTAATAGGATAATTGATGAGCAACGATTGATTTCTACTGTTTATTGTAAAAAGTATAAATACACTACCAAGAAGCCAAAGTTTAAAATAGGGGATCAGGTAAGGGTCAGTAAATATAAACAGTTATTCGAGAAGGGATTCACTAAAAATTGGAGTACGGAGTTATTCTCAGTGGTTCAAGTTCTACCAGGGAATAGAAATACATATATCATAAAAGATAATCATAACAAAATATTGAAAGGGAGATTCTATGAAGAGGAACTTAGTAAAACAAAATATCGAGATACATATCTAATCGAGAAAATATTGAAGAAAAAAATAATAAATTGTATGTGAAAATGGCTAGGTCTGCCAGACAAAAGTTGGATAGAAGCAAACCAGGTGATTCTTTGACACCAACATGGAATGTGGTACAGCGTTTACCAGATGTAGTGGAAACTAATAAGAAAAATGGAGAGTTGTTACCTGATAACATAAGATGCCTCATTGCATTCCCATCAGGTTGTGGAAAAACCACTTTGCTGGTTGATAATTTCTTGCTTGCCCCCAATTGGCTAGATTGGAAAAATAGACACTTGTATGTATTCTCAAAGAGTTTAAAACAACCGAAATACCAACAACTCATGAAGCTGTACGAGGGACTGGGCATAGCTATATTTGCATCAACAATAAAACCTTTCGATCAATGTTTGAAAAATTCTGTTGTGGTGTTCGATGATGTTATTTTGAAAAATCAGAATGAGATTGGAAATTTCTTTACACAGGGTCGTCACAAAGAAATAGACTGCTTTTATTTAGCTCAAACTTATTCCAAAATTCCCAAACAGTTACTACGAAATAATACAAACTTAATCTGTTTGTTTCGTCAAGATCATACTAATTTGAAACATGTATACGATGATTATGTGGGAGGAGACTTAAATTACAATCAATTTTCAAAATTCTGTTCATCTTGTTGGAACAGCGACGATTTTGGATTTTTCACTATCGACATGACTCGTAAACCTAACAATGGTAAATTTAGAAATAAAATCAACGACTTTTTAATCGTTGAAACGATATAAAATAACCATTAATCAAAAAAATGTCAAAACATAAAATAGAAGATAATTCGAAATTACGAGAGTACTTGTCCAAACGTTTCAAAGGCTGGAAATCAAAGAATCGAGGTTTTTACGAACAACACAAGCGTCAAGACCAACCTATTATCGATGCAATCAGTGGTCTCGGTAAAGAGATTAAGAGTGTGACAGAACAAAATAAAAACCTCATCAATGAATTGGTACCTCTTACTGCTAAAAATTATGCAGATTTCCCTCCTACGCCATTGTCTAGCATCCACACACCCCTGGTACTCAAGGAACCACCTGCTAAAGCAGCTATAGAGGTGTCAGAGAAAATCGAGTCGGGTCCCCTGGCAAGGGATTATTTGAGTACAGGAAAATTCGAAAAAGATGAAGTATTTGGATTGTATCCAACTATGAAGGGTAATGAAGGCGTAGTATGGAAAATTGGCAAGTCTAAAGTAACATTCGAAGGGGACAACATAAAAATTAATTTGAGTGGGAGAAACAGCTGGTCTAGATATCCTGGTACCGTAGGGCTATGGGAGCTTATTACCAAAAAACAACCAAAACATTTTACAGAAGATGATTATCAAAGTTACTCTGAAATTTTGACACTCTCTGATACTTTGTACCAAAATAACGATGCTAGTCAAAAGCGTGTAAAATCGAGCAGCGGGGATAAATACAAGAATCTGATTAAACCTATCTGGAATCAACTCAAAACCGGTAGTGGTATAAAACAATACAATACTCTACCTAAGCAATTTGTATGGGTAAACGATGTGAGAAAACTTATAGATAGGTTGCTTGTTATAGCAGGAGAGGAAAATGCTGGGAACAATAATTTCCATAATGAGAAAATGGGTATTGTAAACATGATTAGTGACAAATTAGCTAATTTTATTGTAAACGATCCTAAAGGTATAGGATACTTAATTAAAATTATCAATACTCTACCTGCTAGATTCTGGAATATATCAGAGGGTCGAGGTTTAGTGAATGATATTATTAATAAACTTCCGTTCGAGTTACACGTACCTGGTTACCAATATTGTGGTCCTGGTACAAAACTTGAGAAACGAATAGAGAGAGGGGACAGGGGTATTAATCCTCTGGATGCAGCTTGCAAAGAACATGATATTGCATACAACACACACAAAGATCTGAATGATCGTCATGTGGCTGATCAAAAACTGGAAGAGGCAGCTTTTGGAAGATTAACAAGCAGAGATGCATTGTAGGGTGAAAAAATAACAGCGTTGGGTACAACTATTGCTATGAATACAAAACAAAAATTAGGGTGGGGTTTGTAATATAAATACACTGAAATATAATAATAATAACAACAACAACAACATCAAACCAAAAGGAGTTGTGTACCAAATACCGTATCACGATCTTAAAAATTTAAAACTTAATTCGATTTTAACTAAAAAAACAACAAGAGAAGAAGAGGCAATGTATAGCCAAAGGGAACGGAATAAAATTATTACTCAGTACGTCACAATTAAAACGTTTGCAAAATGCAAGAAAGAAAACACACAGTGGTGGATTCATATTCAGCATTCCAGCTATCCTGGCTGCATTGGGGGCTGTTGAGAGCTTGGCTGGGGGTAGTGCTGCTATTGCCAAAACTGTGATTGATTCGAAGAAGAATAAGGCAGAACTAGAAGAGCAAAGGCGTCATAATCTTGCCATGGAGAAAAAAATAGGCAAAGGTGTGAAGTCTAGAGCACTTAGAAAATTAAAAAAAAAGAGGAAGCACTCACGAACCAAGACATTGAATCTTTAGTTAAAATATTTAAAATTAAACACTTCAGGGGGGGTTTTCATGTCTGATTCTCTCCCTAAAGGTAGTACTTACTCTCGAGAATGTGGCGTGGTGAATTTGGACAAGTCCGAGAACGTTGGTACTCACTGGATATGCTATTATAAACAAAATGACAATGCTTTTATTTTCGATTCTTTCGGAGGGAAACCCCCTACAGAATTAATTCGTTACTTGAAACATGTTAAAATTTATTACAACGACGATCGTATTCAAGATTTCGATCAAATTATATGTGGCCATGTTTGCATTACGATGCTCAGAATTTTAAATAAAATACCAAACATCAAATTAAAAGATTTTCAAAAGCTGTATTATATATTAAGTATGGGAATTTTCCTCTCTCCAGCGAGGCTTCGGTTTTGAAACTACATCTTCACGATTATATTATCTATCCAAAATCCATAGCTCTGAGAGCATTCTACAGTATGTATCTGATTCCGAATGTAACTACCTACAACAATACTATATTAGTAGGTAATGAAAAAATAATTATTCCTCCTGGACAGTTAACTTATCTACTTTACAGTCTGAACTTCCAACTACTGTCTTGCTTTCTCAAAATTCTGTAACACACAGAGTGGAGATTGTAACTACTAATGAAACAGTGAATTTATCTACCATGGGAGAACTTTTAGGATTTGAAAACAATAGCAAATTAGAACCAGGTGTTAGGCATGTAGGTAAATTTATACCGAAATTCTTAGCTATAGAGACATTGAATATTCACTGTAACATTGCCAAAGGTATGATTATCAAAGCAGAAGAAAATTTGATTGGCAGCCACAAGGAGACAGGTATCATTGCTACATTTAAACCGAATTCGGAATTTATGGAACCTATCTTCTATTCCCCAATCCCACCAGTCTATTTCCCTGTTTCTATTGATAAAGTTAATTACATAGAGATAACAATTACGAATGAGAAAAATGAGATCATCGACTTTGCCGGTGCTAATAGCACTGCGATAATATAAATTAATATTAAAAATATATAAATAAATACCAAGATGGAAAATATCGAGAGTTATGAAATTACAGTTCTTCCCTCCAAACGGGAGTACATTTGCAAATTTGAATCAGTCCAACAAAAAGATACAGTATGACATCACAGTAGGGGATGGATTTATTCATCCACATAGATCTGATCTGTATATAAAATTTGATATTGTAAAACAAAGTAATGGTGAAGAATATCCCCTCCCTGGGGCTAATATAAAACTTATAGATAATTTTGTTCCATTCTTATTCTCTCAAATTGAAGTCAGAAAGCATGGTACAGTGATTGACAGGATTGATTGCCCTGGAATTACATCCACTACAGTAGGGACATTGAAACTGTCCAAATCAGAGAGTGCATATTATAAAGTTGGTGGGTTCGAAGCTGGAACAAAAATTCAAGCAACAAGTCACACAGTACTGTTCCCCATGAGATTGCTATTTGGATTTTTCTCTGATTATAAAGAAATTATGTGGAAAGGTGGTTTGAGTGTCATATTTCGCAGAGCACCCAATGATCATAATGCCATCATGAGATACAAAACTTTGAATGCAGATGGAACAGCCAATGAGGCTAGTTTACCCGAAGCTGCGAAATGTGTGATCCAGTCTATGGAGTTGCGAATGCCTATAGTTGAATATGAATCGAATTATGCTCTCAAATACGTACAAAGCGAACATTTTCAAAAATCCCCAAATTCCGATTCAGTTTTATACTTATCAATGCATACAGGGGTCAGTGGAGGGTAAATTGTTTGAATTTGATCTTACTAATCAGTTCCAATCTTTGCAATATGACATGCCAGAGTTCGTAGCTGTGCTGTTTCAGACAGGGAGAGATGACAATCAGGAAAAAGATAGCAGCCAGTTTGATAATTGTAAAGTTAAAAATGTGTATCTGAAGAATGGCAGAAATGAAGTATTTCCTCGTGAAAATTACAATTTAAACATTGCAGAACAAGATTATTTAAAGTTATATGAAGCTTACAGTGCATTTAAACGAGTAACTGAAGGTAGCATAGACATGTATTATAATCCAGATGAGTTCATAATTCACAGACCAATCATTTTAATCAACGCATCAAAAAGAAAATTGGTAGTTATAAATGATCGAACTAATATAAAATTGATATGTGAATTTCATGAAACTCTATCTGAAAATACTACATGCAGTGCAATTTTAATTGTGGAGAGATCATATATTTATGATGTAAAAAATGAAAGAGTGATAGAAAAACTTTAATAGTATAGTAGAGAATAATATATAAAAAATTAAACTACGTGTAGACTGCAATTATTATTAACTTCTAAACTAAAGTGCCCCCAAGGCAAAGTATGGATTCCACACTCGAGAATACACCTCCTGTCGTCATGTGGATCCAGGGCTACTTTTTTATTTTATTCGTTGTAATCTCATGGTTTGAGCTTTGTATTCTATTATCCTCTCGAAGTATCCTCGACTGTGAAGAAAGACAACAAATATAATCCTGGAATATTAGTTTGTTTTTCACAGTATCTTTGCACGTTCCTTTTGCTTTCTTCGTGACGCTGTTCTCTGTTCTGAATGTATACATCTTCGAACGCAAACCAGCGAACTCAACAATAATATCGCCGTTACACTCATCTTTGAACTTGCTGAGAACCTTCTTGTTGTGGGAATGAATTCCAAATCTGTTGGGTTGAGGATAGGAAGAAGTGTCGAAATACCCAAGCATGGAAGGATGTTTAAGATCTTCGTAGAGGTTAGATGTTTGTATGTCATAAATTAAACTATCAGTGTCCATGTACAAAATTGACAGCTTATCATTATAGAAAGGTTTCATAATATTATAGTGAAATTCGAACATGTACAGTTTCGACAAGTCGAGAACCGTTGCGCCAACGTAAATAGGTTTTCTGAATTTTATCAATTTTATATCTAGATTAAAAAGTGTTAAATTCTCGTTGTAAATTTTTCGCGATTTGAATCTAGCATCAGATACTAATTTTCTACATTTATTGTTATCCGAAACCAATGTTATGTCTACATGCTTTCTGACGTTCTCCATTGTCTTTCCATAAACGGTATTATTCATTAGTTTATAAAAATCTTTATCTAATTCTGAAATGGCAGCTGTTCTGTGTCTCGTGTTGGTCTCAATATAAGATTTTAACCATGCAGAGTGTTTGAACTTGAGAATTCTTCTCACATGTACTACCTGAACACCCTTCCCAATCAAAAACTGGAGATTCTTGTAGTGGACGACATATCTCTCTTTTCTCTCTAGAGTTAACATAAGCTTACTTTGATTAGAATCAGGTGGACATTTAATTTCTGGAGCCGAAGGCAAATCGGAAAAAGTAGCATGCAAAGTATTTGGAAATTCAATGTCCACCTCAATGAACAGACCAAATTCACGATCGTCGAAACGATTAATATCAATTGAAATAGGATCCAGCCACTCGAATCCTCCGTATGGAAGTTTCTGTATCATTGCAAACCCATATAGATTGTTTACGTCAGCGTAAAATATGTAATTCGATGGCCGATTTGCATTGTATTGATTCTCAGACATGTGAATATTGTTTGCCTTTGCGTATCTCTGCGAACATTGTACCATCCCCCCACGTATCCCCCTTTCTATAAAAAGTAACATGTCCACGTCCGATATCAATTCCAACTTGATCCTGGTTTGGAGCAACATAGCAGACCACGCCAAACCTGGAACGCTGTAGAACTGTGCTGGATCTAATTTATAAATATTTATTGCTGTTTTTCTAAACACTTGGAATCCATCAGCAAGTATCGTTACGTCTAATTTGAGATACGCATCGTGATAATCGCCAAGAGTATTGCATCTCAATTCCTTCCATATTAATTTCGCATGTTCGTATTCTTCGTTCGTGATTCCGGTTCTTTTCAGTTGACTGAGAATTCTTTTTGAGATGGGAGAGTGTCATCGTCAAATTTAGATACATCTGTTACATATTCATAAGGATAAATGCCTTTACGTTTAATCAGCTCTAGGTGTACGTTGGGAAAACTAGCTTTTGTAATTCTAAACTGTTCGTCAGTAAGTTTACTCGCTAAAGCATCGATACTTGCCGATAGGAATCTAAAAGAATCTAGAAACCTCATCTCTATGATTTCATTCGTTGCTGGAATCTTAACTTTCTTACTTATAGAAATATAACGCTCTTCTTTTTGAGCAAGAATATCTATTCTTTGCGTATCGTATCCAAGATTTCTAACTAAGAAATGGAAATCGTAATTGGATCCATTGTGGAAAAATATTGGTACGAATTTGGGCTTCTGGATCTTGAGGTTGCAGGTGTTACAGATTCCACTAATGTAGTTTCCGGTGAAGTGATTGTGGTGAAATACTTTCCGATTCTCATTCGTGAAATGTTGATCGCACACTGGACACGTCTCAATGTTATTGTAAGATTTAAGTTCATCGCTAGATAGTGGAAGCATTGATTTCGATTGACATAAGAAGCTGCCATTGTTCTCAACCTCCTCCATCATCTTTTTGAAAAAGTGCTCAATAACATTCGGTCCGCGATATATATATGGCTTATCTATCCTATCTTGCCAAACAACAACATATCCGAAACTATTTGGATCATGAACCTGGTACGGTGTTGTGGAAGACAATTCTGGATCCGGATCGCAATAAGACAATGGTTTGAGAAAAGCCTCAAAGTCCGCAATGATGATGACCGGATGTTCCAACAAGGCCTTGTGCATTTTAAATTCTTCGAATTCATTCGCTTTGGGCATTAACATGCGAGCCGGTCTGTTGGCTCCACAGTAGACTTTATGTTCAGCAAGTTTTTAAGCAGCAATTTGACGTCCGGTGTATTTTCTGTAGTCGACTTGTTTTCGATCGTCGAACGTGGTCAAGCATCTTGGACACACCTCGATGTTGTGTTCATGCTTGGTTGTTTGGCTTCTGACTAAGCGGGAGAGTGAACGAATTAGCGTGTAATGAAACTTGTTATCGTCAGCAATAAGAAGCAGATTGATTTCCACGGCTTCGTCATCAACAATATTAGTTATCCTAACAGGATGCACAAAATTCTTAACTGAAGTATACGAATATACATTTATCGCTAATCGTTTTCCTTCTCTATTTCGTACCCTGTTTTCAAACTTTGTTATGTCGGAAATACCAACAGAGTATTCGATGCCTGTCATAGCATATTCAATCTCATCGATATATTGTGTGTAATGACTAACCTGTTGCGGATTATTTGAACAATGAACCGGGTGAAGCGCTGCTAAAATGCACCACATGAAACACTTATTGTCGGTGTTATAAATGTTCAGCACAGCTCTCTTATGCTGAATTTCTACCGGAAGTGGAACGTAGCTCGAAGCAGAAAAAGGTGTAAATTTGTTTACATAAGCGATTAACCTGTGAGGACTTCCGCATAGATCCCTTAGCCTCGAACTTATCGTGTTTCCTAATCAATTCACTAGTAAGATTAGAATAAAAAACGTTCAAATTATCAATGTCTGCCAAATAAAGAACTTGGTTTCTCGTTTTGTGAAAGAAAATATTTCTTGTACCATTGGGTTTCTCATATTCACAAATTAGATCAACATAGACTTTTATGCAGTTGTTTTCTAGTTTATTTTTCAGAATATTTATGATAGATGTTTTAATTTCACTCAAGAAACTAGAAATATCACAGCGTGGATTCGAAGTAAAACATAAATCCAAGAGTTGGTCGTTGAATGCAGATCTAATCGGCTTTTGATCATTAGACATCTTCATTTGTTTAGAAGTAGAAGCTTCAGTTTCAGGATGATCAATTTTTCTTTTCAATATTCCGTGTCCGGTTGATGCTTTGCAACTTTTCATGTGTTTACTTAAATTAGCAATGATAATTATTTTTTCGCATTGAGTACAAGGGCTAGTAGGTAACAAACGATTTATTTTCGAACCTGCTTCGCAACATCTTGCCCTATGCTTGCTAATATTAGTTTTGGAGATGAATTTTCCACAAATGACACATTCGATGAAAGTGGTAGATGACATTTTTTTTAATATGTCAAGATTCAATAAGACAATTTTAAACTTACGATAATTGATAGAATGTAACTTAAAAAAAGACAATAGTTATAATTATAATAATTTTTTTCAGCTCTGGTATTTATATACAAATTTTCTCCGAAAAAAAATACAAAATTCAATACAAATACAAATTCATACAAATTCAATCTGTGTGAAAAACGACTTGAACCCTCTTCAAGATAAAATAATTGTAGCTACTGTATTACGACAAAATTTTCAGCTATGTTATTTATACAGAATTTCCAGAGATAATAGAAGTAGACCGGAAGTAGACCGAAAGTAAAATTTGTGTGGGTGGGCGTGGGTGGGTGTGGGTGTATACTTCAATAAAAACCTGGAAAAACTCACAAGTGTCTGTCAAGTAGACCGGAAGTAGACCGGAAATGGACCGGAAGTGGACAGGAAGTGGATCGGAAGTGGACCGGAAATAAATAGGTGTAGGTGTGCGTGGGTGTAGGTGTGCGTGGGTGTAGGCGTTACGTACTTTAACTCGTAAGAAATTATGACATTCGTACGAAGTACGAGATGAAAAAACACAGATTTACAATAGTATAAAATCAACAAAAACATCGTCAAAATAGGTTTTCCATTGTGGTTAAATTAATAAAAACAATAGGCCTCGTACCACTCGTACCAAGTATGAGATGAAAAAACACAGATTTGCAATAGTATAAAATCGACAAAAACATCGTCAAAATAGGTTTTCTATTGTGGTTAAATTAATAAAAATAATAGGCCTCGTACCAAGTATGGCGCAGAACACCTCCAATCCCTCTACTTACAGCTAATTACATTACAAACAAATGCTTTGTCAAATGTTTTACAAATGCTCCAAAGTTTGACCTCTAACGAGTAGATCGGGAACCATCTCAAATCAGTATTTTTTTATTACAACGCCCTCTAGATATCTGAGAAAATACCGAATATATGGCTTCTAAAAGGTATTGGATGTGGTACACATCTCCCATAAATTGATTAAAGATATTTTTATATGTAGCTATGGGACTTTAAAATTAAACTGAACTGAAGTGGAACTCTATAAGTATATGTATGATATATTCAATACTAGGATCTGTATATCCAGTGGGTGAGAGATGATTATTCCTGGTTGGGATGGCTCAAGATAGAGGAGGATGAATCCTCCTTATCCCCTTTAATCTCACACTGCATTAAAATGAATCTTTGTATCTTTGTTCACAATTTTCACATTTCGAACTCCTGACTTTCCGTTCCATTAAATTCAAGATGGGCGCAGAAGAAGGTTCAGAGCTTTATATGTTTCGGAATTGTTATCTGGTCTTAAAATCTGTTCTTTAAATATCCATAAATTCTAAGAAAAGCTAGAAAAAAAATCATTTATGCAAATTTTGCATTAAAAAACGGAAATTCGTGTGAGTTGTCCTAAAATGGAATATTTCTCATGCCTTCACATTATACCTAGGTCCCTGTGGAGTATATTTTATATATATATATATATATATATATACATATATATGAGAGGCTGAATTTTGTACCCCCGCAAATGAACAACGTTCCTGTACCACTGACTCAGGGTATGAACTTTCAGAGTATAAAGATTTTGTTCACCTAAATTTTTTCGTTCTTGTTTTATTACCAAACTTTCTGGATGCGTCTCGTATTTGCGAAGAATAGGGCCCACCTGATTCCGTTGAGGAGGTGCTCACTGCCCCTGGTGTTCCTGGCCCCCCAGTGAAAGTGCAGCTTCCGGAAGTTGTAGAGACCGTGGAGACCCGCTCCGAAGATGTACGGCACTGCCTTCGACTGCTCAGCCGTTAGGGATACTGTGGAGACACCAGTTATCGAAATGAACAGAATGAAGCCCAGAAATTTATTTTTCCACATGTATTTACTTATACATATATATTAATATTAAAGAAAAAGCCAAATATATGAAAATATTAGCATCGGAAGAAAGATGATAGGATCAAAATACGAGGACTGGGACATAAGTCATGGCAACCTGTTTTTTTTTCTGAAAGTTAAACTGTGGTACCACAATATGACCGTATGTTCCAGAGAAGGTGGCACCTGTAGTATGTAAACGTGTCACTAGATGGCAGTGTGATGATCGGTTATCGTACCGCCGTCGCACTGCGTGAACAGCGTTCTTGTATCAATATAGCCGTTCTTAGGAAAGAACTGCGAAAGAATGCCACAGGGAGCTGGTGAAAACTGTGGGGAATAATGTCCTACCGTAGTATGCACATATCTTGTTCCTGTAATTCTAACGTATGCCTTCTGGCTTGTAAACACGTATGGCACGATGCTATCTTTAAGGATGATTTGCTCGCTTTCCTATCCTACACCTGGTACACATGATCTGCATTGTTCATAAATTCGTCAGTATCATACACTGCCCCCTTGAATTTGTATATTTTGGATTTTCGTGCCCGTTCCGCATTCTCGTCAAAAAAAATAGTTGCCATGACGGATAACCTATGCCCCAACCCTCGTATAAACTTTGGTCAACATAATTTTCAAAATGTGAAAGACTTCAGCTACTTGGGCACGATCCTCAACAGTGAGAAGTCAGTGACAAAAGAAATTAATAAAAGAATAATATAGCACATTATGCTAATAATAAATTATTGAAATCAACTCTCCTGTCTCAACATTTGAAAGTAAAGATCCATATGACTCTTATAAGATTGGTAGTGACCTACGGATCAGAGACGTGGACTGTGACAGACGTTGATGAGAATGCTTTACATGTTTTTGAGAGGAAAATCTTAAGAACGAAGGATATATTGCTTTGTGAGAGATGAAGAATAATGGAGAATAAAAACCACTGTAGAAATTGAAAACACTCTCAACGGAAAAGACAGTGAGATTTGTAGTCTCGAAGACTGGGTTGGCTGGGACATGTGGAGAGGATGAATGAGGAAAGGGTGCCAAGGAAATTGATACATGCAAGAATGGATAAAGCGTGGAAGGTGGGGTTGGGAGGACCGGAGACGTTCCATGAAGTTACCCACCCACTGTTACTAAAACATTGCAAGTTTGGCAATGCGGCAAAAAAGGTAAAGTGCTCCCCTGTGCTTAGCACCACGCCATGAACGCGTATAGGGGGTGTGGGGGTAACGTCCCACACTTTCTTGATCCGGTCGTGAGTGGGGGTGATGTGACCAGCATTACGCCCCTGACCGCCTTTACCCCCTAGGGTTCTCCCCAGGTACCCATGTTATTCGACGCTGGGTGGGCGCCAGAGCCACTCCCAACGTTAGAAAAGTTCCCGTATTTGAACCGGCCGGGGATCGAACCCGGGACCTTAAGCATGGTAGTCAGACGCGTTACCGACTGAGCCACAGCGACAAAACAAATACAAATCGTCCCCATGGTAACGAACCTTGATTGGTTCAAGGGACAACACAGAATGTTCTATAGATCTACCCGCCTACAAAAGTGACAAATGTTCGCTGACAGCTAGGAAGTCTCACCAGTCCGAGAATAGTAGCACGGAGGAGAAGAAAAAGAAACCAGCGGCTAGCGACATGTAAATAGGTTAGACAGGTTCGATTGTTTTATATTTTTGGCATTGCATGCATACGTGAGTAGGTTAGAGAGCTCAGGCTTGATGCTGTTAGCCTCCAAGTTGCTATAGCTACCGCTAGCCGCTAATTAAAAGACATGAAAATTTTCCAGCAGACTTAACGCATATCATGCAGAAGTTTCGTGTGCTTGCTTTTATTATAAGGACAATAGAATGGATCACAGTGACGTTCCTCACCTGAGTGTCCGGTGTTCCTTATGGAAGGCTTCTCCAGGATGTTGTGGTAGTGGACCATCTCGACAGCCGTGAGATCTTCCGGGACGGCTCTGTGGCTGATGATGTTGATGGGCGACTGGCGATGTCCGCCGCATGACGAGTGCTCCGACTTCCACGACTCCTGGCCTGCAAGAGCCAAGACGTTTACAATACAATTGGAAACAATATAAAAGCGCAACAATAACCGAAAATGAACAGTTTGCGAGATACTGACAACGTACGAATGTACTGTAGTTGCTGCCACTGCTATGGTTTACGCATGATGGTGCACCGACACATTTTGATGTAACTGTGAGACGGCATCTAACTCGAAGATATGGTCAACGATGGATCGGTCGAAGTGGGCCTCTCAGCTCACCTGGCTTGAATCCTTTCGATTTTTGTGCCTGGGGTAATCTGAAAGGCGCGGTGTACAACTCTCTCGTTGAGACAGTTGCAGAATTGCAGCACTGGATTGAGGTTGCCTGTCACCAAGAAAGAAATTAACTTGGTGTATTTGAAAGAATTCGGAATTCATTTAAAATAACAATTTCCGACCTCCGTTACTAGAGTGGTCATCGTAACGTGTTATGAAATCAGAGGCGTCGGGTTCAAACACTGTTTAAGGCGTGCGTGTCTTTGTTCCTTCATCAAATTCATCAGTTATTCATTCTCATCGTGGCGATTAACACAAGAGGTAGAAAATTGACGTAAAAATGAGGAAAATAGAAAAAAAATTGTTAACGAACGAAGGGTGTACTTGCCCATGGGGATGCAGAAAGTACCTAGCTACCTACGCCCATCTACACCCCACGTCACCTACCTCAAAGATAGAAAAGAAAGTTGTGGTTTCTTCAGAACAGCTCACCTGGTTTTGAGTAGTCGAGGTGGGTTTTGTGGCAATGCAGGCCTGGAAGAAAATAAGATTTAATGAAAATTCACAATTAACAATTAGCCACGGTGAAACATTACAACTCGATAAAGTAATCAAATAGGTATCCTACAATGAATAGTTATTGTACACTATAGAGTTATATCTTCTAATTTTCGGTTTTACAACTAAATGAACAAGTTCCTTGATGTAATTTCCAGTTATGTATGACATACTTACAACGTACTCGTGTATATATATATATATATATATATATATATATATATATATATATATATATATAATAACTATAATATTTTAATTTAAAAATAAACATCTGACGAAGGCAATATGAGTATATCAAAACGTTAACTTGCTTGTAACAACCGTAAATGAAAAAAAAAGAAATTTAAAAATTCAAAATTCGATACCTATTGCAAAATGATTTGATTAAAAAAATCATATCTATACACAGCTTTACAATTGAATTTAGATGTGGTACATATTGATTTTGTTTGATGAAGGGAGAAATTAGAGAAGCAAGCATCTGTGTCATTTACACCTTCAGGGACATTTTTCAGAGGATGGCAACATTTCGTGCTTTTTACCTGCTGACAGAAGAACTAGCAGCAAAAGCCTCAGCATCTTCACGTCACCTGCAAGAAATAAATATGACTGAAAAATATAATTTCTGGAACTCAGAAAACACAAGTTTATTTAAATGAACTGATCGACTTTATCCTAACAAAAGAATGGGTGGTTTATTTGTATATTTGATAAGGATCAATGATAATGCTGCTCTGAAGTATGGAAGGGATAGAAAGGCGGAAATGCTGAAACCGACAGTCTTTTGTTGAGACAAAATGAATGCGAGATCCTACCTTACTATTTCTGCTGGTCGTTTGCGTCGTCCAATGACAGGGCTAAGTTCCAACTTGCAGCTGCGTGCGCAAATCACGTGGTTCGTTTTCCACCAATGGAAGATCTCAATCTCTCATTCAATGTGCTTCAGGACTCAGGAGAGATACAACTTCAGCCACTCTATACTACTCGTATTTACTACTACAAAATGTTGGACATGTCACAATGGTAGAAAGAAGTAACCTGCCTAAACAATCGTACGATAAATTATCAAATTTTAGAGTAAAGGGTAATCTGTGAACTTTAGTCTGTCGTTTTGTCAGAAACAAGTCAGTATGAAACAGATGATGGCATTATCTGTTCTTAAAGCTGCTTAATGAGAGCTTAATCTCACGCGGGATTCCCGCCTCTGCCCTTGCACGATCATTTTCAAGACGATTACATCTGTCATGGGTGAATAATGGGAGGAATTATTATTCACCTTCAAGTGAGCCATTGTTGGTAGGAAAACTCTCCTACCGTCTTCCGAACTGCGCCGAACAGAGTTAAGTGGCTCGGTATTTGTGAAGTTCGAGACTGGGGCAGACAATGATACGGAAGAAGAAAGAAATAAAGAAGATCGTTGGCGTCGGTTGTGTCCTGAATTCCGTATATCCGAGTTAGGATTTTTATGATATAAAAGTGACCAAAATATGCAAAATAAAATTTACAGTTATGACCTAATGTTTGGATAAATAACCAGGGTGCGAAATCCTGGGGGAGAAGGGGAAATATCTTCCCAGCAACAATCTTGTCCTAAAAAGAAACCCAACCAAAAATTTCCGAGGAAGATAGTTTTTGTTATAATGAATGAATGAATGAATTGCTGTTTTAAGTCCACTCGATGCACAGATAGGCTAATCGGAACTGAAACTTCAGTTTAAAGTGGGATTCGAACCACTGTGCAATGTGCTTCCACCGGGTATCGAACCCGGGACCCCTTGATTACAAGGCGTAGGTACGACGAGTTTTTTTTGTTGTAACAACAAAAGATAAGCAATTAGTTTTGATTCAAATATACTTTACCAAGGATAATAACGAAAAACAAACAAAACAGCTAAGGATGTCAGTCTCTCTCAACATATATACAATAAAGACAAAACAAGGATACAAAACAAATATACTCGCTACTCTACCAATTAGTTCGCCCATGTGGAAAATTCTGTAGGTTGCGAAATGGTCAGCGTGCTGGGATAACCAAGGGAGCTAGACTCGATTCCTGATTAAGGCATAGCCGGACCCTGTGGCAGAGTGGTTAGCACATCGCGCTGCGACGCCAAGGGTCCAGGGTTCGAATCCCGCTCGGGCATGGTTGTTTGTGAATGTCCATTCATCAATTTCATCATTTCATCACTCATCCTCATCTTCGCAAATTAGCCAAGAGGCACAAAACGCGAAGTAAAATAAAATAAATCAAATCAAAATCAAATCCTGAATAAGGCATGTACGTTTCATTGTGCGTTCTTTCATCTATCTCATCATTATAACAAACCATCTTCGCCGTCGTGATTAAGCTAGAGAAGTGCCATCGACAGGGATATTTGTTCGAGTGGGTTCGAAGGATGATGGAAATATTCTCAAGCCACTACGTTTCTCTAACTTTCGTTTCTTTCTCGCACCCTCTCTACCCTTCGGGTCTCACTTATCGCACGTAAGTCTAACACCTTCTCGGTTAAGTGTCGTATTTCGTCTTCTGACGTCAGGTTAAATGCTTTTTTTGGGCTAAATGTAGTGTATTTATGCTAAAATATTTAAACCTAACAAACCTAACCACGAAAGCATTTCGCGCTTACGTCAGAAGATGAAATACGGAGCTTGACCGAGAAGGTGTTTGACTTACGTGCGATGAGTAGGATGGGGGGACGGGGTAGGAGAATGAACTAAGATTATGCTACTTAGTTGCGACATCTTATTACAAAATCGGCGCCCAATAGTTTGTTGCATGATATTCGCTCAACATCATTCAGCTTCAGACTGTCGTACAGAAAGAAGAAAATATTTCACAGAAATCTTCCCTGAGTCTCGCACAGATAGTTGGATGAGTAAGGCCTTTTTAAGAGCTTCGACTGTCGGCCCAAGGCAACGGTTGTGGGGGGGAGGAATGGTATTTTCTTTGTTAAGAATCAGCTTCAGGGAAGGGGAACGAAGAGCTGTTGGATTTCCAACAATCACTTTTTCTTGCGCGGGAATTCGATCCCCACCCCCTTTACACAATATTTCTTTCTCTGTATCTTGCATAATATCTAAGTTTATTCTTAATAATTTTATCAGTCATTTGCAGGGGCCACCATGGACGTCCGCAGGACTTTTTCATGGAGGAACACGCAATATATTTTTTTCAGAGGGGAGGAACGAGGAATATTTTCCCCCCTTAATAGTGTTGCCCCTCAAAAAACTCTCCTTCGTTTGAAGTTATGTTCCTGCAACATCCTTCTAATAATTAACATAAATTACTGTGACTGAAATGAAATATATGCGTGGCAACATTTATTTTCCAGGGAGCGTGGTTCCCTTACTCCCCCCTTCAAGACGTCGATGGTTAATCACACTTACAACGTTTTTGACGATATAAACGTAAATTAGTTCTATACCTAGCTTCTAATACTGGTATTAGTTGCACATTTTATTGACAAATGGCAGCCTTTTTTCACCGTCAAAATTTTTCTGTTTTGTTTCAAGTGAACTTTATGCTCCAATAAGCAAATCGAAACTGGGCCTATAGTTTAGAGTGGGATTCGAACGAATATGTAATGAGAGAGATAGAGAGAAGAGAGAAAAACAAAGATACACAAAAAATCAGAGAGAAAGATGGAAAATAGAAACAGAATAACAAAGAGATATTAAAATACAAAGAGAAGAAGAAAAAGAGGGAAGAAAGATGGAAAGAGAGAGAGGAGGGAGACAAGAATACGCAACTTCCGATTCCATGGGGGGATCAGTGGTTCGTATCCGATTTTAAGCTTGGTCTCGGTTCCTCTTCATTCGTTTTGAGTCTTCCCGACGCATGGTAATCGAGGCCACCGCCAGAACTGGTAGATTCCGGTACGACAACGCTTTACTTGCAAAGTGGACAACTTTGGACTTTAAAAGGGAAACGTTTTCGGTTTGTCGAAACACCAAGAGAAAAACAGAAGAAAACGAACTCCTACGTCATTGTAAGAACATCCACAATATCAGGAATGTCACTTATCTCCCCCATCAAAAGTATTATACAACATTTTTCCGTGTTAACATATCGATATCGATAACGATATCGTAAAAGAATGGTTCGCGATAAGCATCACACTACTACAGATAATATTTTAAACATCCACAACATGAAACATCTAAAATTTTCACTTTTTTTCTGAAACATCTACACCACCCGTAGTAGTAGACTCCCGATCTAGCTTCCGAAGGTTCTGCGGTTCGAGTCCCGACCGAGACTTGGTGTCCCACCCTCTCGGTCTCGATGGGGACCGATATGATATTCGAAAATTTACCAGGCCCACCTTTACCAAACGCTTCGTTCAATATTTTCTTATGCCATGGTTTGTGATATTTACATCCTACAAATTTTGGAATAAGAAAGAAAAGAAAAACTATTAGAAATAATATAGGTTATATTTAAAGATTCGTAGTTTGTATTTCTGATTTTAAACAAAGTTTAGCACATTTAAGAATATTTCAGTTACGTCTTAGTGTCTGGAGAACATCTATTACTACTATTTTGGAAACAGAAAATTTCAGCAGTGTGTTACCAGAATATAAACGAAGATGAAAAAGGTTAAGAATAATAATTTAAGTAAATAATACAGCGTGCAGTATGTTCCGAGTAGAAAAACTTGCAATTTAAGATTATTCAACTCTTCTTGGAAAAATAACATCGCTATAAACTATGTATCAAACATTATTCTAAGAAAAAATTACAAAATGTTTGCAAAACTTAACTGATATCTCAGAAAAAAATAATTAGAATTTAACTTTTCTTGTTTTCAATGAAGCAAAATCGTCAATTATCTTATCAAAATAGACCATTTTTTGCAATTTCTAGTTCAATATTGAGATAATTACTTATTGTGATATGCAGCTGTAACTTCAGTTCATTCTTGTCAACAATAGCCTCCCCGATGGCGCAGTGGTAGCGTTGTAGCCTTGTAATCAAGGGGTCCCGGGTTCGATACCCGGCGCAGGAGCAGTGGTTCGGATCCCACTTTAAACCGTAGGTACAGTCCCGATTAGCCTTACTACAAAATGTTTGCAAAACTTAACTGATATCTCAGAAAAAAATAATTAGAATTTAACTTTTCTTGTTTTCAATGAAGCAAAATCGTCAATTATCTTATCAAAATAGACCATTTTTTGCAATTTCTAGTTCAATATTGAGATAATTACGTATTGTGATATGCAGCTGTAACTTCAGTTCATTCTTGTCAACAATAGCCTCCCCGATGGCGCAGTGGTAGCGTTGTAGCCTTGTAATCAAGGGGTCCCGGGTTCGATACCCGGCGCAGGAGCAGTGGTTCGGATCCCACTTTAAACCGTAGGTACAGTCCCGATTAGCCTTACTGCGCATAAAGTGGACTTAAAACGCCAACTCAAACCATTCTTGTCAACAATAAATTCAGCTCTTTTTAAAATAAATACCCACGCACCTGGTACTGCAACATGGTGGTTTGGATCACACTTTAAACTATAGATTTGATCTCTATTGAGCTTTCGGTGCATAAAGCTGACTTAAAAATAAACTCAAACAATCATATAATCAGAAATAAGGTTTTGATATTAATGAAGAGGGTCGTACCGGTTTGGCACCCCCTTGAGGGCGGCGCCCCGGCCCTTAAGCCGCCCCTGTAAAGTAACACATGAAAATAATCAAGAAGAAACCAGGATTAAAAAGGAATCACCTTCATTTGCAGTGGAATTCGTGAGCAATACGCATGCGCGAGTACAGTGAATGTGTATGCAGAAACGTAAAGAAGCTTTCCACTCACCTGTAGCTACGTCCACCTCGCGAGCAGGCACTGATGTTCAGGCACCGACTGTCACTTGTTATGTCAGCCTCGTTAATTAGGACCAGTCACAAGTGAATATGCAAGCGTTATCTGAAGTTCCATCACCCACCCACTCCTTCCCAGACGTCGTGCCACAGTCTGCCCATGTGAACAAGGAATGAAGCTTTTCCACCTGCGGGCATTCACCGGATTTTTTTTTCCTCCAGCTGTCCCAGCGATTTATTCTCTTCTTCCTCCCCATTCGTATTCAACTTCTCTTCTTTTTACTAGTCTCTTCCTCGGCGAGGAACGTCCAATCACGTACGCTTTATCGGTGAATCGGGAAGTTTGCGAGATTGCGAGGAAATTGCTCAAGAAGCGATGACGAAGAGTATGAAAAAACATCTAGTTCCATGTAACCACTCCTTTCTTTCATGTTCGAACATTGGTGCTCGACGAAAGTTTGATGGGGTTTATGCAGAAGTGACGATAGCGGGGAGGAGATATGTATGGATAAACTAAGGCGGGCATGTGGTCATTAATAGAAGTTTCACCCATATTTACTTTCCCTCCCTCCCCTTCCTTTACGTTAATCGCGGAGAGGGGTGTAAGGGGCAACCTTCTTGGAAGGTACTGAAAAGTCAGCCTCTCGTCCACTCAGGTCTTCCTAGAACGGCTTTCTTTCAGGCAGAGCAACTAGGGCACTCGCCCGATGGGGTTCATTAGTGTTCATTAATAGTTGAACGTGTTATACGTATGTCAAGGTGAAGAGAAAATAATACGTATAACTGAGAATTACTTACAAATCAGATTTAGATACCATGTCATATCATTATTAAAATACTGTAATTGTATCTATTTTGAGGAACAAGATATATTCTACAGGTTATTTCTGTCATAAAGTGGTAAATTAACGAATCTAAAAGTTTGATTCTTAAATATACAATACATTTGCCACATTATTAGTGAACACTTTGACACTGAAATATTACAGTAGACACTATAGTTTTATAGTTTTACTACCAGATTTTTCAAAAAAATCGTCTAAATTAGCATTGATTTTACTAATGACTTCAAAGTGTGGTTATAAGCGATGCCTAAATCTGCAGCTACTTCAGTTTTAGTTTTGTGTGAATTAGCGTCCAGTTCCTGTATACATTTTACTTCTGTTCAAGCGTGTAACTTTCTTTGTTCTCCATGGCCGATTACCTAGGTAGTAGAAACTGAAAACTATCACTTCTGTGAGATTGTCACGTACAAAACAACTGTATTTTATGAAAATTAGTACGTATAACACAGAATTACTTATAAATGCATTACATATAAATAGGGTTTAATTTACGTTTTAAAATTATATTTTGCCGAGACCTACAGTAATTTATGTATAAAATAGAATTACGCAGAACTGAGTTACGTATAAAGTACTCTCAACTGTATTTAGGAATTTATCCAAAGCGATGAGATTTGTACACAATAGATGTGACTAGCAGATAATGCAAATTCTTATTAGCAGTGTATTAAATGTCTGACATATTTACTTGAATAAAATATTATTTTATGAATGAATATACATACCAAATTATTAAAAAGCTTGTTGAGTACATTTTCATTGTCATATTTTCTTTCTAGCCGATTCTAGCCCATGCTTTTCTTTTAATTTTTAATAATAACAGCAGTGTCTATTCTCGTACGACGTTCTACCTCAAGTCAGTCATCCATTTTTTTTAGTTTGTCTGCACTGCGCAATGCCTTGTGGGAACAAAAATATACCAACAAGTACGGTAACGAATAACGTGAGGCGAAAACTAGCAGATGAGCGTACCGTATAATTAGTCCAAGTCAAACTGGAGCATCCAGCAGGAAATCTAGCCTCGTATGATTCTGACATTACGTGAGGAAATACTGGAAATATTTGTATTACAGTATTATAGATGAGTATTATTACCTTTATTGGCAGGGACATGTGGTCTAGTGGGGGCACCCCTGTTAATTCGCTCCTTCGTCAAAGTAATTCATCAGGATCAGTAGCGGTGATGAGGGAGGCAGTTGCCCCCCACTTTTACCCCCGCACTATGCTAAACCTTATCTACAAAGGGAAATATACTGTCTTTGTCCCCCAGTTTTGTCACCTTGCCCGCCAGGTTTTGGAACCCAATCGCCGCTACTGCTCAGAATCAATGCAAGGGGCAAAAATAAACAACATTCGCGAAACAATTTGAATCACATTATTTGCGACTAGCTCTATTGGGGGAAAAGATAAGGAAGTACGATAAGACAATAAAAGCTGATACCACGCTCTGCAGTGCATAGCTGAAGCAAGGTCACCGCAGCGTGCTTTCGTTACCCTGCATAAATAATGCATTGCTCACCTTCACTCAGCGGTGTCTTAAGTTTCGGTCACGTTTCAAGTTGTTTGTGCTGCGCTTGATCCAGCTGATGTGTGCTGCGTATTCGATCTATGCAAATTCCCTTTGTGTCAACACGAGGCAGGTTTGATCTTGTCTTTGCAAGCAACTTACAAAGGTTTCGTACAAAGGGATTCACAACTATTGATCGGCAAATTGTCCATGACCATTGTCATTAATATAGTAATAATATAGTAGACAAATTGCCCATTACTATTTTAATTCTTTTTTATTCTACATCCTGTGTTGTTTTAAAATATGGAATTCCGATTATGTGAAGCAGATGTTATCCTCTGCTTATTGACGTTTTTATTTCAATTAATGACCATCCAATTGTGGAAAACAGACTGACTGAAAATGGTGATGGACAATTCGCCTACTATTTCTTTTGAATTTGGGTATATCCTAAATGTTTTTAAGGAATAGATTATTATTTTTAAGTATGCTAATGCAAGTCAAGAATTGAAACATACCGCTACACAGACTTCTGTTGATCTCTGCATTAGCATACTTAAAAACCGTACCTATCATTTCTGTATGTATGTGTTTATGTATGTGTGACCAAAATTTCCCTTCATGTAGCAACATTGCCTTTGCCAAGCGCGGCAGAGAAACAGAAAGGGGCAAGCACTTTTCTCCCGTCAACGCTCTTTCTAGCGGTGAACTGGCCACACGCAGGCCCCGTGTTTTCAAATAGTCACTCGCTTCCGCTCCCTTGCCCTCCCTGCGTACAATCGGTGAGGAAACTCGGTCGTCACAATTCGGAGCATCAATAAGTGGCGTACATAAACCAAACTTTAAGTTCTTAAAATAATTTATTTAAATTCGGGTTTAAAGCTTGTTTTAACAGTTTGCACAATTCGCCTGCCAAACATGTCCCATGCATGCTCTGTTGGGTTCAAGTCTAGTGAGCAAATGGGCCAATCGAATCGTCTGATGTCTTGAGTCTCAAGCTACACATCCACTATGCCAGCTCGATGGGGACGAGCATTATCATTCATCCGAATTAATTCAGGGCCAACTGCACCCCGAACAGACGAACAAACTGGTCCAGAATGTCCTTCCGATACACCGCACCTGTGTTGGTATCCCGTGGGAAGACATGCACGGGAGTGCGAGACCCCAGGATGATCTCACCGCACAGCATGATTCCGCCACCCCTGTAATGGTCCACTTCAGTAATGTTAGCTGGACGGAACCGTGTTCCGGATTCTCTCCAGATGAAGACACGTCGTGATTCACTAGTAAGACAGAACCTGGATTCATTGCTCCTGGGTCCATCCCATACAGCACACCAAGTTTCAAACATATTTCAGAAATATTACAATCTTTCACTTATGTTTCTAACATTCTGGTTTCGCGTTGACGTTACAGAAAGCATCACATGAAGTCCCAGTTTTGTTTCTGAAACATTGCAATGTTATAGTTTCATTGTCTAGTTTCTGCAACGTCTCATTTTTCTTACATCTCTGAGAAATGTTTCAGAGACATTTCCGCAACGTTGGATTCAGTCATCATGCATGCGTGGCGGCCATCCGGGACATTTTCTGTGGCGGCCATATTGTTACCTTAAACGCTGACCGGGAGTCGTGCACATCTTATGAAGAATAATCTTGTTTATTGAGCGGTAAGTTGAATATTATTAATGCCAAAGTGTGTTTAATTGTGTTATACTTATGCACGCTATATATTTAATCTGTGTTGTGTAACGTGTGTTAAAAGGTGAGTGGAAACAAGGCAGTTTAGCCAGTGTTTAAAGAAGTATTTTGTTTTGTTTGTTTAATTCAAATATGTGGACGTAAAGAAGCACTGAACTTCTCCACCTCATGAAACTATAATCGCGAGAAATAAGTTGCCTGCGTTGTGTGTGGTGAAAAAGTGAATGGTCGAGACGCAAAGTATTTCCCTGCATGTTTTTACTGTTAAAAATAGCTATATAGTTTTCGTTTACGGTATATGACTCCCCCCCCCTAAATTTTGCACAAAATTTGTCCTCTTCTTTTAAAAAAAATGTTGTTTCTCACTTCCCTGTGCGTTGTGAAAAGGCGTAGAATACCACGTAAGTTGTTACGTTCAGAGCCTCTATCTACAAATTACGAATCAACTAATTTGTTCTGTGACATCGTTACGTAATGTAAGTCTACGGCAGCACCACAGCCACGGTCATACTTGTTAGATCAGCTCTCGATTGGTTGCACAAGCTATCAAGAATAAAATTATCCTATGAAAAAACCTTTAATAATAGCTCAAATGAACATAGCAGTCATAATCAAAATTCTGTTTACAATGAAGTGCTATTATAAACAAAACAAACATGATACTGGCTTTAAAAAAACACAGCCCTCTGAAAGTGACAGTATGCCATGACTACTAGTAGTGTCACAGTGCCATGACTAGACAGTGTATATTATAAAAAAATGACTAGCTATTCCAGGCTATCAAGCTAGTGTTTATATAAGTATTTTGACCTGTCTCATTATCCACTATAATGTGAGAAATTCTTGTTATGAAATACATGTAAAATCAGAAGAGATTTTGTTGTATACTTTCATTTTTTCATGCTGCTTATCAGGTTAGGTAGATAATGTGCAAAGCTAGCTTTTCCAATATTTCCAGCCATCAATCACCATATGGGTAATTTTTTGTGTGACAAAACTAAATTCCTAATTATATTTCTCTCTTAATCACTTGTTAGGTTACTCACTTATGTTAATCATCTCTCTCTTTCTCTCTCATGTAGTCTTGTATAGTTGTGTTTCTCATGAGGCTTGTGATGCCCTCCATATACTATATTCATATTTTTTTCGTAATTAGGTAGGTAGAATTATAGATTATTGACAAAAATAAAATAAAAGGTTAAAATGTAATTACGATGCTGCACGATTGCACAAGTTGCAGATATTGTATTTAACTTGACATGCTAAAAGAAAGATGAAACATGAATTTTTTTCTGCGGAATGCCGAAGAATATTCTAAAAAAGTAGATGGAAACACTGATTTTCACTAATATTAACGATTTGGATGTTACATGACATATTGAGCATTCACTAAAAATCTTTATGCTAGTTCTGAGCAAATAATATGAAGTAAAAGCAATTTTTCTTGCCAAAATTGAATCGGTTTTACGGCATTCTCCGAGGTTACCTTTATAAAAAAAACTGAATGGTGCTGACATGAAGAATGTAAATTCTTGATGTTGCTTTGCAATTTTCTTCAAGGCTAAGATGTTTATGCCTCCAACAGTTAGTTTTCATGCAGATTTAGCAGTAATTAAGTATTTTATGGCTGATTTAAGATTAGTTTCTTTTGCAAGAATGATCATTTTTGGACAAAATTTGGATTTGAAGTTATAATAATTCAAAACTATGAAACAATACAAGTATAATATACTAGATTTAGGTCATTTGTGGTTCAATTGTTATTATTAAGTTTCAAGAGGTAAAAAATTGGTAATATTTAGTTGTTTTTATGCTAAAAATACATACAATCATAATTTCTTCGTAATTAGGTAGGTAGAATTATAGATTATTGACAAAAATAAAATAAAAGGTTAAAATCTATTTATGATACTGCATAATTGCACAAGTTGCAGATGTTGTATTTAATTTGGCATGTTAAAAGAAAGATGAAATATGACATTTTTTCTGCGGAATGCTGAGGAATTTTCTAAAAAAAGTAGATGGAAACACTGATTTTCACTAATATTAAAGATTTAGATGTTACATAACATATTGAGCATTCACTAAAAATCTTTATGCTAGTTCTGAGTAAATAATATGAAGTAAAAGCAATTTTTTTGCCAAAATTCAATCGGTTTTACGGCATTCTCCAAGGTTACTTTTATAAAAAAAACTGAATGGTGCTGACATGAAGAATGTAAATTCTTGATGTTGCTTTGCAATTTTCTTCAAGGCTAAGATGTTTATTTTACTTGTGCAAAATATTGTTTTTTGAAATGAAAATTCTGACCAGAATTGATATTATGACATTATTTCCTTTCAGGAAAAAATGAATGTTACTGCACTCCAACAAGAGGTTATAGCGAAGAATCTGCAGTGAAATACTTCTTAACAGAACAGAAGCAATTGTATTTTGACAAATTTAGACAAATAAAGAATATATTTTATGAAAAAATATTATTTTTATAATAATTTTTCTTTGAAGTGATGCATGTCCAATTTTTAGAGTTCAATGGTGACATGGATAGTGTCTGATCACTCGCTGGTGTAAAAAAATGTATCAAAGTATGCTTATTTATATTTATTTGGTTCTTTGAATTGATGTTTTAAATCCACTTTATGCACAAATAGGCTACTTGGGACTGGACGTACAATTCAAAATGGGACCCGTATCACTGCAATGTGCCTCTACCAGATTTTCGAACCAGAAATCCCTTCATTACAAGGAGCTTAATTCAATTTCTCAGTGTATTCTGAAACTGACCAACCCATCCTAACCACCATAACAACGTTGAAAGTGAAACATGGGTGAAATATAAATAATTAAAAAATAATAGAAATGAGAACATATAATTATATCTTTGAAGTAATAACTCAATGGAAATTGCTCACAAGTAACATTAAGAGAATTAATTTTTCTAACTAGTAACCACAAACTCTGATACACACTGCACATTTAATATTATAGAGAATGTCAAAACTTTTCATTAATTTATAAATTTTTAGTTATTATTCAATTATATTATTCGTATTCTTACTGCCTAAAAATTGCTAAAGTTCAGCTTGTCTCCACTTTGCACTTGTGAATTGATATTTATTTCCCAGTTGTGGTTACTGGTTCATTTACTGAATTTATTTTGTGGTCAAAGTGTACCTACATATCTCCAATTATGTAAGTATATAGGATATCATTACATTCAGTTTGAATTTTTATTTGAGATACGTAAAAGGTGAGAATGTCACATAGTAAATTTTAGTATCCGAAAGTTATATTTGAAGACATGTGATCAATTCGTGATGTTTGAAATTAATTTGGAACATTGCTGTGTAATTCTGAAAGTTCGAACACCATATAGGTTGAAAACCATACATGTGGAACATGTATTATGTACAGGAATAATGTTTTCATTCATACAGATAGGAAATTGGAGTTCCGACATTTCCGACACCGTCATTTGCGACACTAAGGCAAAAACTGGTTTTTTTCCCGTCATAAGCGACACTGCTTGGATTTTCCCCTACGATTTCTAATTTGTTTACCAGAATTAGCGACATTTGCGTACCTGCAGCGTCTCTGAAGAAAGTATTTCCCGAGGCTCAGATCAGTGGTTGCAATTATCACTTTAACCAATGTTTGTGGAGAAAGGTGCAGGAGTTGGGACTGACAAACGATTACAAAACAGATCCAGACGTGCGGCTGTGTATAAGAATGTGTTCAGCTCTGGCTTCCCTCCCTGTGGCTGACGTCGATGATGGATGGCTGTGTGTGATGGAAGATGCGCAAAACCACGACATATTGAGAAAAAATTTGGATTATTTCGTTGAACAGTGGATGAACAACTCTGTTTTCGACATTTCCATGTGGAACTGCTCCCAACTGCGGCACAGGACTAACAATGCAGTTGAGGGATGGAACAATACAGTTAATGTATTGACGGAAAAGTCAAGTCCTAACGTGTACCAATTAGTGAAGACTAAGATTAGAAGCTGTTTACAACGACTACTTATGTGAGAGGAGGGCCTTAAATCTTAAAGGGAAACGTAGACGATGTCAGTACATTACATTAGATGAGAGAATACAAAGAGCGTTTGCAGACTATGAAATGCATAGAGATCTTAAGCGATTTTTGAGGAGAATGGCGTACGTTCAGAAATTAGAATGAAAATAGTATGATGTTGGTTCAACTACAAGAGAAACGACGGATTCTACATTTCTACATTGACAAGGGATTGCAGTCTGCTCCTATACTGACAAGGGATCTAAACAATCCGTCATTGACACAGGTTAAATACATCCAGCTTCCAGCTTCCATGATGCCAGTGTGAAGGAAAACGAATAAAGGTTTTTAAAAACACACCAGCTTCCATGATGCTGCCAGTCCTAAGCCTGGATAAAGTGTGACGGAAGCTATTTACACTTTGTGTCGCAGATGACGGTGTCGCAACTGTCATGGAATATATTTTCCATACAGTGTCGCATATGACGACAGAAATGCTAGTGTCGCATACGACGGTGTCGCAAAAGTCGTGGATTCATGACATTAGAGTAGAATTTTCAGATGACCGTGACTCATAGAATCATGAATGAATTTCATGCAACACTAAAATGCTTCCAGCCTCTCATCTATTAGTAGAGGGGACGGGAGCATTATGCTGATCACATAACTCAAATCCCACCTTCTTTGTGACAGGCTGCAACAAACCACGGAGAGCTTATTATTGCATGTAAAACTTTACACACATTTGAAGGTAGTTTAGGATTTAGTGGCGAATACGAGTATTTTTCTTTTTTTAGTTGTAACTGTTGTCTGGTGTGTATGAATGTGTATTTCGTACTTTTATGCACTTTTTCCCCCCTCGAGAATAATTGTAGCAATTGAGATACATGGTCAATTGAGGAGAGGTAAAATAAATATAATTAAATATCATTCCTAATTAGATATCAAACATTGTGAATTTTATTTTCAGGAAATGATTTACAAATAAATATTGAAATAAAGGGGTTTAACCCCAATAGGCCCCCTTAAATATTTCACTCGTGAATACAGTACTGATTCCATTCAATATAACCGTAATATAAAATTATATCACTGTAATGTAGCTGAAATATCACAAAACCTTACGGAAATGTATTTGTAATGTTACACTGACATGTTTCTGCAATGTTACATTGACACGTTTCTGTAATGTTGCACTGATATGTTTCTGTAACATTACGAATGTTATGTTAGATTCGCGGACATTTTTACATTGCTGAAACATACCTGAAACATCACAGTAATGTCACGCAATGTTGCTGCAATGTTACAATGTTTCACGAGTTACGTATCCGTAACATATCTGAAACCATGTTGTGCTATATGGGATGTGTGATGTTCCCTGGACCAATTCAAACGGGCTCTTCTTTCACTGGGTTCAATGGAACACACCTTGCTGGTCTTCTGGCATACAGGTGTTCCTCAGATAACCGTCTGTACACTGTAAACCTTGAAACGATGGTCCCTGTAGCAGCGGAAAGATCTCTACCGAGATCCGAGGCGGTGCTGTGTCTATTGCGCCTGACTGTTAGGCGTAAGAAACGGTCCTCTTGGATGGTGGTACTCCTTGGACGGCCTCCGCCAAACCTCAGTGTGACGTTTTCACCCTGTTGGAATCGTCGCCAGACCCTTGAGATGACACTCTGGGGAACACCCAGTTAATGGGACACTTCCATCTGCACCTGACCCCTCTCCAGTCGTCCGACAAATCTTCCACGCATGAAATCATCCATATAGTGTCTCTGCGCCATTCTCCTACACGTGCACTGACAATCTGGCCAACAACACTGCTGTGTGTACGCTGTCTGTGATGTATCGAACACAACTACTGGCGTGTTGAATCAGCGCTCGGCACATACCCGACTGCAACGGGTATATACAGTGCCGCCAAGCGGTAACTTCGGGGATCACGTGTGGCACACAGTCAATGACTCGTACGCCGAACAGCCCCGGCCGTAGGAATCTTGCCGCCTCGTGCAATTTTACTTCTTGCCGCCCCCACCCCAAAATACATACAAAGAAAACGTAATGTATGAACAACTAAGCTTGTTATCCGTGGCAATTTCACATGATATAACGAATTTTTAACATAATAAAACGAAAGAATACATAATGTGAGAAGATAAGTTATTCATAAACAAAAAATAAAATATATATTTAAGCCTAATAGTAGTAATAATAAAATATCTCTTGCATTTACTCACCATAGTTTCTGCCGACGTGCAGAACTCTCAGCTCTCCTGTTTTGTTTCATTATTTCTTCATGACTATTTATACTGTACAGAATTAGGTACATTTTCCAGAACGTTGTACATGAAGTAACATATCTTCACTTCATTACTATTTACAATAAACTATGTATGTACAATTATGTACGCCTCGTAAACCAACACGATTTCTTCATGATTACACTATTCACTTTGTACCTTTTCCCCCCTTAAGTTGGAAAGCTTACAAATGAACTTTTCTAGCTTTTCTACTTGCAAAGTCGCGAATAACAGAACCATAGTCTAATTTTTGACCAATTTCATGTTCAATTGAGATCATGGCAAGTCCTTCTAACCGCGATTCGCCCATTGTGGAACGTAAATAAGTTTTAATAAGCTTCAGTTTCGAAAAACTACGTTCACCACTTGCAACTGTTACCGGCAGAGTAGGCAGTATTATCAAAGCTACGGCTACATTTGAAGCGAAACAATTGTCAATAACGTAGCGCAACACTTCAAGTGGATGCGAATCATCTTCTATCATCTATTAAGTGGGAAAGTACCTTCAGTTCATCGCATTACTCAGTGGCATCAATGTCTTGGTGTTCCTCGTGTGTTAAAATTTTCTCCAAATTTTCTTAAAATCTCACTTGTGGCCATAGTTTCTAATTTAGCTATATTCGGCAATACCTATCATCACCACCTTTCGCGATCAACACGCCAAAGAACAATGCAGCTCTTTCCGACTACTCCGACACGTCAGTTTAACTCAAACCTCGATAACAGGGGTCGTGGGCGGAGGACTGGCGGGCGATCAAACAATAGATAGCGTTGTAACTTGGCATCTCACACGCACAGTAGACGTTGCTTACCATTTTCACAGACAATACAATAATAGCTGCTTTGTAAGAGGACAACTAATATAAACTTTCGGCACCGCTTTCTTTCGCAGGTACTCTTTGCTTTTCTTATCCGTTTCTGCTTTATACTGCTTATGCAAATGGATTTAATTTGAATTTTCTCCGCCCCAAGAAGACTAAAATGCCTCAAATAATTCAGCTTCCATTTTTTATACATTTTGCCGCTCCCTTGAGCTTGCCACCCTGTGCAAATGCAAGTGTTGCACGTTTCCCTGACCCGGAAACACTACATGCATTTACCACTGTTTCTCAACATGTTTTCTATGTAATTTAATATTATTCTTAACATTGAAAATACGCTAGAAGAGAAAGTCGCAACCCCTCTCATAAAATTTATATGCACTCAACCAACACTTGTGCTTTCAAACTCCACTACTCAGGCACGTAGCCAGAGGGAGGGCTTGGGAGCTGAAGCCCCACCGAAATCCTACAAATATCTAATTAAATAGTACAGTGGTAATTAATTTTACTTCCTTACATTAAACATCTTATATAATAAGTTGTAATATACTGAGAAATTCATCTTCAGGGTTTCTGCACACTTTTAGATGGCGCTTGCTGATAAAAGATGAGTGGCTACGGACCTGGCACTACTGAAAAAGACAAAAGTCAACTCCTCGCCGAAGGAGTGTGGAGAAGTAAAAAACAAGAGCATTATAACTTACCGAGATATACTCGTTCCGCTTTTACTGCTGCCTCCAGAACGATAATGTAACATAGAGATCACCTGAATTCTGCTTCGGAGTATGGTGACAATGGCTGTTCGAAGTTCAGGCATGATTGCAAAGCCAAAGATTAAACCGACTCGTGCTTTACACTTATGATGCAGGTGATTCACGGCCTCTACATAGCAACAGATATGGTGGCACTAGAAATATGTTGTTCACAGTTCACTGTGTTTGAATTTCAAATTTGAAAGCTAAATGTACGTCGTCCTGGAAAATTTCAGAAATAAATGCACAAAGTACAACAAAACATATGGAAATTAAAAATGTAAACATGCTCAAGAAAAAGAGAAGTGAAGAAAAAATATTGATTAGTTTCTTTTATTTCGCTTTTCTGCCACTTTTTGGCTAATCGCGAAGATGAGTGATGATATGATGAAGGGACACTCAGAAAGAACAGCATACCCAGGCCGGGATTCTAACCCCAGATCCGTGGCTGAAGAAAAAGAGTAAAATATTTTCCCATTCATAATATTCTCAATTTTTTCCCTATTTACTTGTTCGGCGCACCCACTTCGCCCCGCTAGAGACGGCTCCAAAAAGTGCATTGTTGGGCTAAAATAGCATCTCTAATTTATTTATCTAGTTTTTCTGTGTTCTATCGGTGATCGACCTGTGAAACAGAGGTGGTGCCTTCCCCTTTCCACGTCTGGCAAAATATTCCGTGTAGTCCCGTTTCGCCTAATTGCTTATCAGCACAATATAATGCAATTTATAACATGGTCGCCATTTTAGGGGAAACAGGATATCTCCGTTCACCAAATTCCATTTTACCTAAACTGGTTAAAAGGGAAATATTTCAAAAGAGGGGAATTTAACGATCTCACAACAGGGAGCTACGTGCAGTTTTGTTATGTAACTTATGTTAATTCATCCTTAGTTCTCATGTCACACACCTAGTTAGGTTATGGTTGGTTGCGTTAGGTTAGATAAAACAAGAACAAGCAGGAAATTAAGCGTCAATGAAGCTGCTTGTAATTGGCAATCCGGTTAAACGACAGAGATTCAGGCGGGGACGTGTTAACGATCGTCTCTGCCTACTAAAAGATAGACGAAATGGAGTTATATATATATATATATATATATATATATATATATATATATATATATATATATATATATATTATTTTGTCTTGTAGAAAATACGACAAACGCACCTGCTGGATTGTGGGACAATGCTCCTTTACCTGACCATTTGGCTCATGTGACTGTTCGTGGCCGCGGTGGCTCAGAAGTCGGCCCCTGTGGCGGAGTGGTTAGCACATCGCGCTACGACGCCAGGGTCCTGGCTCGGACATGGATGTTTGTGATTGTCTGTCCTGAAAAGTCCTGAAATTGAAATATGAATGAAATTATATGAGTGAATGAAGTGTGATGGGGGAAGCTTCCGCATAGGGGGCTTTCCTTTAAAATGAAAAAAAAGTCGGTAACGCGTCTGACTACCATGCTAAAGGTCCCGGGTTCGATCCTCGGCCGGTTCAAATCCGGGAACTTTTCTAACGTTGGAAGCGGCCCCGGCGCCCACCTGGGGGAAACCCTGGGGGGTAAAGGCGGTCAGGGGCGTGATGCTGATCACATCACCCCCACTCACGACCGGATCAAGAAAGTGTGGGGCGTTACCCCCACACCCCCTATACGCCTTCATGGCGTGGTGCTAAGCACAGGGGAGCACTTTACCTTTTGACTGTTCGTAATTAGCATCGACTCACTGAGTTGGAGTTTGTGTTTTAAATTCACTTTATTAACGCTAATGGGACTGGACCTACAGTTTAAACTTGGATCCGAACCACTATCTGCCTCCACCGGGTATAGAACCCGGAAGCCCTTGATTACAAGGCGAGCATCGGCACATGTTCCGAACTGTGTAGTGTCTACGTTGATCACCGTCAAAATTTCCCTCACTTCAGGCGAAATGGATGCGATCAAACATTGAAGTTAAATTTGTGGTTTAAGTACGGTTGGGCTTACAGTTTAAATCAAATCTGAATCACCAAGCGGAACAGATCCCAGGGCCAAGGTTAAACCTTGATTTCAAGGTTACTACTACTAACTTCTGGCATTATTTTAATAACTATTATGGAGACTGCTATTTGCATAGTCCAAAAGCAATCCCTAATCTAGTTCGGTCGAAGAATTTCAATGCAAAGCGTAGGGAGGGAAGAGGCTTTCTCAAGAAAAAAAGAACGTTCCTAAAATACGTGTCAGAATTGTGTCTCCTTCGTATTTGCACAAACAAGGGTACAGCTGATGCAATCTTTGCACCCATTCTTGAAGGCCGTTCGAGGGACCTCGATTAATAAATAATCTTTGACGTCACAGTCGATTTACTCTGCAGTTTAAAAGTGGACTTTATGACGTAACAGTATATCTGGACAACCTCAGAGAAGCTAGGCAAACGCTCCGTTTTGAAGGCCGCGGGAATTTTGTTTAAATGGCATAATTTCTATTAGCATTTTTGACAGCAGAAATTCTTCCGATAATCATGGATAATTTCAATAAAATACACTGCAGAGAAGATTTGAGAGGTGAAATTAGTCTTATGGACAATTTAAAATATAACACGAGATTTCTGATTGCAAAGGAGACAAATTCAAAATAAACCAAAGCAGGAATATAAGAACTTATTCTGGAGTAGGAAGGGAAGGGGAGAGTTTTCAAATCAACCCACCCATTGTTACAATATCCCCCATATACATGTACTATATGTGTGTGTGCAATTATTATTATAATGTATTTTTTTGTTCTTTATATATATCAATTACTACATTGATAATGATTATAACAGTGTTCGTACATGACGTGTGTAGTGCAGATGGATAAATCTTTTTTTTCTACGGAGTATATGATCGTAAAATAAGGAAGACAAAACGTTCTTAATAAATTCTGCCCGAAAAAAATGGAAAAATTATTAAACCTCTCTCTCTCCGAAATCTGGGTAGTAAAATTTCCAAATCAAGATTTTAAAATCGAGATTTTAAATTTTCCGGAATCCTGATATTTTTGGCCATTCCTGGTGTGGAAGTAAGATATGTTAGGAAAAGGGTTTTGTCCGAGTAAGTATGTCTGTCACCTCGAGAACAAAAATCTCGATCAGTCTTGTCATTTGTAAGCATAGTAAACACAAAACAACAGGAAGTACTTCGTGTTTTGTATAGCAAGAACAATTATTTCTAAAATCGATATTTGAACCACAGGCTCCAAAAAAATTAAAAGGAGAAATACTATGGATCCAGAACTGCTTTTATAACTTAAGTTCTTTCTAGCACTAACCGTGCGGAAATTTATGCTTTTGTTTACTTACGTTTTTTACAAGCACCATTACTTTCATGTATTCTATGCAAGTTGCGTTGCGATGCTCTTCAATATGTGTTCTCTCTTAAAACAAGAGCGTTGCATGCTTTATAGTGATGGACATTCTGAGAAGTGAAAATAATTCTCATTTCTCGTGTGAAACATTAACGCATTAACATTTTTATCCATTTATTCTTTTCTTGAATAAAAAGCGCTCTGTCTTGACTTTTATTCTGTCTCGTGAGCTTGCATAACCTACCCGATTTTCAGTGGCGTGCCGTGACTTTTTCAAAAGTGTTACCGGCCATCAGACGTTATCATCTCCACCCTACCGTCCCCCAAAAAACATGCATTTGATCTGGATTTTTTTTTTTGGCAATCCGCTCAATGATTTATTTAGCCACAGACACTCCTAGAAAGAACTACCACTCATGAGAGAGAGAGAGAGTTACCGCGAAAATCCAGTGAATAGTAGTCGAGCCTTGTCAACCATCTCTGTTTCTTTGCAAAGAGGTGGAAAGGGGAAGAAGAACCACACATTCGGGTCACTTTGACGTTTCTGCGTTGAGGAGACGACAGAATTCCCCTCCTCCAGCGGTGGGAGGAAGTCCAGATGTACGTACTATTGTTGCCAACTTAGTTTTTTGGAGCAAGGTTTGTCCAAATCACGAATCGCATCAAGTACTTATATTTTCGTCTATTACTAAACGGTCTCAGTTGTAGTTAAATCCAGCTTTGGCTTTGCACTAGCTCTTGTTGCTTCAGAGAAATAGTATCCCCGTTTTAGGCGGGATTTAGCTCTTTTCAATGTGACATTTGCTGATCCGGTAGGCAGCAGCGGCAACAGGGCCCCTATACAGGTATATGAATAACCCCCTAGCACACTTGCCTCCAAGTCTTTCCCCGCTGTTCCCTTGCATTGGCGGGCACCCTTACCTCTTGTTGCCTCTTGAGGGTAGCGGAACGGCCTGTCTTCGCTTTTGTCGGCTGCAGAATAAATGTCCTCTGCAATATACACTCAACTGCAACGCTGTAGGTTAACTTATTTAACAATGTTGTTATTTTATCGAGAAAAAAACTCTTTAATTTCTTTACATTTTGCTGTTACCTGCAGTAACACCGGTTACATGCACGCTACGCCTCTTCCGATTTTAATATGTTAATGATAAAGCACCTCAAACTGCCACGGAGCAAAGTATGGAGCATTTAAATGCTTCCGTTGTTTTAAACTGAAGAAGGGCATGGATAATATTAGCAGTGGCGTAGCATGGACATTTCGGGTGGGAACGCCAAGTCCGAAGGAAGGGTCGGCCCTTTCTTGCTTAATAATTTACTTATGGTATTAGTCGCCACAGGTATTGTTTATTTGCCTGAAGTCAGCTGGGTTTTCAATAAAACATCATCCATGCATGCTTTAGCTAGAAAATTAGATGCCTCACTATGCCACAAATGTTTTGAACTCTGGTGTTTTAGTAGTGGGTTTTGTACTACGGACAGGACCGGAAAGTACGAGCCCCCCTCAAGCAGCTTTGCTACACTTAAAACAGGCTCAACATGTCCATATGAGCTTTTTGAGCAAGTGTGGAACTCTTGCCTAATCCAAGATTTTTGTAAAAATGCCCTTCAGAAAGTACGAGCTCTTCAGATTGATTTGCACACACTTATAAAAGTTGCATCAGCCAGATTTTTGTCTATAAATTTGTCAATTTTTGACCATACCAGAAATTAAGCTTATAGTATGTTTTTCTGTCAAAATCCCAGGAATTTTGAATTGATATCTATTGGGTTCTGAGTGGAGTGTAGTGTATTGCCTTGTAATCAAAAAGGTTCGGGTTTGAGTCCTCATAAAATCTGATGGCAAAATGTTAATATTGTTGTTTTGTAAATACGGGGCTCTGGGTTCGAGTCCTGAGAGATGTGGTATTCCATACGTGAGATTTTGCTCTGTTGATAGCTCCCAGATCTTAAATTTGGTAAAAAATTCTCTATTCTCTATTAAGAATCGCCAGAGTTTTGTTATCTGGGTAACAACAATACGGCCGAAACTGCCTGATCAATACATTAGAATGGAGGTCAGGTAAATATTGCATGCTTTTTCTAATCTTTTGATCAATCCCATGTTTCGGCCAACAATAAATTATGCATGGCCGGGGGTTGTATGCCAACAGATATAATCTATACTGCGTCTTTTCAGAGAGTTATTTATTATTAAAGAGTAATTGCCTTCTTTCTGTATGCCTGAGTGATTATATCTGTTGATATTACCTCTATTGTGCCTTTTCCGAGGGAAATTACATGTCATTTGTCATGGAACTCAAAGAGAAATTCTTATCTATACTATGTACTCTTTCAGGGGCCATCCATCATATTGAGGAATTGTCTTCTGGATATTGTCATTGCAAACTGAATTGCATTTAGGCTTGGTCTTGTTGTACATAAGTCTGTAACTTATAGAATAATTATTGCAATATTTCTGTATTTCTTTTGTATTTTGGATAGGTATCTGCTACGAACGGAGGTGGTATAAAATGGGTAGGTAACTGACGGTAAAGTATTGTTTTATATCCAAAGGGTTTCTGTGTTTAAATCGTGTTTCTAGTTCGAGTTGCTGTTTTAAGTCTATTTTATGCACAGTAAGGCTAATCGGGACTGGCCCTACAGTTTTAAAGTGGGATCCAAACTACTTGTGCCTCTACCGGGTATCGAACCCGGGACCTCTTGATTACGAGGCATGGGGGAAGCCATGGGGGAAGCCCTGAATCGTGCTTCTAGAACTGCTCTGTGACTCTCTCATTTCTCACATCATAAATATATGATTTTTCACCTATGAGAATGACACTGCATATGGTGTCTTCAGGTAATGCCTCGTGGAATTCACAGATAATTTTAATGTTTGTTCTGTCATTAACCACAACTTGTTTTCTTTTTGAGGTGTTAATTACAAACATGGGTCTCTGTGTTTTGAATTCATCTGGTGTGTAGTACAGGTCAGTATTGCCAGTAGTGACGCGCTTGAAGGAAGAAAAAGCCTCATATAATTTGAGAAAATCATCCTTGGACATGTCTAAATTGTAATTTTCTCTAGGAAAAACCTCATTTCTACCATTTTTAAGATATATGTTCTTGATGTTGCAGTTATCAAATCTACTTGAATTTTTTTCCTGATTATTGTGTCTTCCGGTCTGAAACAGTACCACCACGAAATCGGGCATGTCGTATTGAATACTGGAGAATGAGTTTGTCGCATCAAATTCATAATATGTGCCAGATGCGGGCTTCTGTACGCATTGATATGTGTAAAATTGCAGAGGAATCTGTGGATTTTTTACTATATCAGCTTTGTGTTTAAGAGCGTAACTGGCCTCATATTCAACAACTGGGATTCTTAGCTCCATAGTCTGAATAAGGCACTTGCCTGCATCAGGTAAGGTATTAGGCAAAGCTTCCCCTGTAGAGTTTAATGTGCTGTACCTCATCAATGCATTATTATCATTTGCAGCTCTTCTAAATGTAATTCTTAACCCGCCTTTCCACATAATATCTTTGTAATCCGAGAAGAATCCTGGCAACAGGCGCATGGGGAACAGTACAGTGTGGCTCTTGGTTAATATCTTATCACCAGCCTCAAATCCACCTATTTTGTAGTAAGAAGCCTCGGTTTTGGATAATTTTAGAGTGGCCAAAGCCGTGGAGGTAATGCCGGGATAATCTACTCTGTTTATAACAACGCCATGCTTTCTGATCTCAATTTCAGAGAATAGATGCGGCACAAAATTATCAACCAATCTTATATTTGAATTTGCCGGATAATCTGTACCATCGAGCTTTACAACATCAAATTTGATGTATAGATCTGCTCTGTGGGGGTGTATAAAGCCATCCCCTACATCAAGATCAACCTCAATCTCTGTGTTGGGTTGATTTAAATTTGCAAATGTCCTCCTGTTTGGGGGGAATGATTGTAGCTCATAACTCTCAATATTTTCCATTGTATGTATTTTTATTTAAATGTTAATCTCTATGATAGCAGTTGTTGTGGCTCCAGCAAAATCAACTAATTCTTCTTTTTCATTAGTGACCATCAATTCAATGTAATCTATTCTATTATGACACACAGGAAAATATAATGTTGGGGATGGATTGTAGATGATTGGCTCCATGAATTCGGAATTAGGTTTGAATGTTGCAATGATGCCAGTTTGTTTGTGAGTGCCTATGCCATTTGATTTGGTGATCATACCCTCGGCCACATTACAGTGAATATTCAGAGTCTCTATGGCTAAGAATTTAGGTATATTCATAGCAGTGTGTTTGATGGCCGCTTCAAGTTTTGTGTTGTTCTCAAAGCCTAACAGTTCTCCTATAGTACCCAGATCCACTGTTTCTGTAGCAGATACAATCTCTACTCTGTGAGTGACAGAATTTTGACTTAACACTACACCTCTGGGTAACTGAGCATTTAGAGTGGACAGATTATATTGCCCTGGAGTGATGACAATTTTTTGATCCCCTACTGCAATTGTGTTGTTGTGGTGCGTAATATTAGGGATCAGGTACATGCCGTAAAATGCTCTGAGAGCTATTGTTTTGGGATACACTATGTCATCATGCAATTTGAGTTTCAATATTGAATTTTGGCTGGTGAGATGGAATACCCCCATGATGTTTCAGATACCACAAGGCTTTTTGAAAATCTTCAATTGATGGTTTATTTATTTGAGACATATATCTAAGAACAGATAAACACAAATGTCCGCAATTAACATCTTTGAAGTTTTGAAGACGGGCATTATTGTAATAAAGATTAGCTGATTTTAGATATTTTACTAAATTTTCAGGTGGAACACCTCCAAATGAATCAAACACAAATGCCTTATTTTTTAAATATTTAAGATAACAGATCCAGTGAGTGCCCTGATTTTTGTACTTATCCAAATTAACTATGCCACACTCTTTGTTGAGTGGTTGCTCTGGCAAAGAATCAGACATGTACACACCTCTAAAATGTTTGATGCCCAGTGGCTTGATTAAAGCTTCAATATCTTGGTTTGTAAGCGGCTCTTGTTTTTTTTAAACTTACTCATGGCTCTCTTAACACCTTTGCCTTTTTTCTCCATGGCCAGGTTATGGCGCCTCTGCTCATCTAATTCAGCCTTATTTTTCTTGGCATCTATTACTGTTTTTGCTATGGCGGCTGACCCCCCCGCCAAGCTCCCAACAGCCCCGAGAGCAGCTAAGATGGCAGGGATGGTAAATATGAATCCCCCTGTATGCAATTTTTTTCTTGATTGCTGTAATTTTTTTAATTGGGGGGTACTAAGCAACAATTTCATACCATGGCCCTTTGCAAGACAAGAGCTTTTTTTCTTGCGCTGCTTTTTGGTTAAAAGACTGTCAATAGTTTTAAGAGATTTGAGACCTGCATAAGGTATTTGATACATAACACCCTTGGCCTTCATTGTAGGTTTATTATTTACAACCCCCACCCCAGTTTTTGTTTGGTGCTCATAGCTATGGTGGTTCCCAATGCTGATATTCTCTCACTTAAAGAAGCATCTTTGCTTACAAATCTACCAAATGCAGCCTCTTCTAATTTCTTGTCTGCAACATGTCTCTTGTCTAGATCAGTATGTGTGTTGTATGCTATGTCATGGTCTCTGCAAGCAGCATCTAGGGGATTAATACCAGGATCCCCTCTGTTTAATCTATGATCCAATTTTGTACCGGGACCACAATACTGATAGCCTGGAATGTGTAGTTCAAATGGCAGCTTGTTTATAATGTCATTAACAAGCCCCCGGCCCTCAGAAATATTCCAAAATTTAGGTGGTAGAGTATTAATAATTTTTATGAGATATCCAATCCCCTTAGGGTCATTCACTATAAAATTAGACAATTTTGTGCTTATCATGTCCATAATTCCAACCTTTTCATTGTAAAAATTGTGGTTGCCAGCATTTTCCTCCCCAGCTATCACCAATAACCTATCTACAAGTTTCCTGACATCATCAACCCAGACAAATTCTTTAGGCAGGGTGTTGTATTGTTTGATTCCACTACCTGTCTTGATTTGTGACCATATGGGCTTGATTAAATTATTGTATTTTGCTCCACTGCTCGACTTGACTCTTTTTTGTGTGGGATCATTGTTCTGGTATAGAGCATCTGATTTTATTAATATTTCTTTGTAGTGTTCATAATCTTGATCTGTATAGCTGCCAGGCCTTTTCCTAGTCATCAGTTCCCACAATCCAGGTGTTCCGGGGTACTTAACAAAACCACCTTTTTCTCCGAGACGAGATTCTGAATATACAATTATATCATCTCCCATAAATGTTACTCTGAAATTGCCAATTCTATGTATGATGCTACCATCAAGCTCTGTGTCGGCATATAAGCCAAACACCTCATCTTTGTTGTCTTTAGGTGTGGTTAAATATTTTTGAGCAAGAAGACCCAATTCAATAGGATCCTGTGTAGCTTCAATTCTTCTAGGAGCAACAGGACTAGGTGTATGAATACTGGAAAGTGGGGTGAATGGATAATCTAATATGTTCCTTGCAGCTACAGGCACAAGCTCTGTGATCAAATCTTGATTTTGCTCTGTAACAGTTTTGATATTCTTACCTAAATTATTAATAGCATCAATTACAGGCTGTTCTGTTTGCTTGTGTTTTTCATAAATTCCTCGATTCTCTGATTTCCATCCCTTGAATCTTTTTACAAGATAATCTCTTAACTTAAGATCATCAATGATTGGCCTTTTCATGGTTATTTATATACGTCTCAACGTCTAGAAAATCGTTGATTTTATTCCTGTATTTGCCACTACTGGGTGTTCTTGTCATATCAATTGTGACAAACCCATAACTGTCCTGGTTCCAGCACTTGCTGCAAAACTTGGAAAAATCATTGTAGCTCAAGTCCCCACCTACATATTCATCATGTATGTGTTTGAGGTTGGTATGATCTTGATAAAAAACACATATAAAATTGCTGTTGTCTCGGATCAGCTGCTTCGGTATTTTAGAAAAAGTCTGTGCCAGGTAGAAGCAATCAATGTTTTTGTGCCGCCCCTGTGTAAAGAAATTTCTAACCTTGTTTTGATTATCCAGTATAACATCATCAAACACAACAACAGAATTATCGAGACATTCATGAAGTGGCTTAACATCTGGTTCAAAAGTGGCTATATCCAATCCATCATAAAGCTTCATCAGCTGCTGATATTTTAATTGTTCCAAGCTCTTAGAGAAGATATACAAGTGCCTGTTTTTCCAGTCTAACCAGTTGGGTGCCAATAAAAAATTATCAACTACTAGTGTAGTTTTGCCACAAGCAGATGGCCCAACAATAAGACACCTAATATTATCAGGTAGCAAGTTGCCATTTCTCTTATTATGCTGTTCAGGTTCTGGCAGTCTTTTTATAACATCCCAGGTGCTCATATTATCACTTTGTCTGCATCGATCCAGCTGTTTTCCGGATGACCCAGCCATTTGACAAGTAACTTGTTGCCTTTTCTGCGGATGATTTTTTCTATGAGATATGTGTCAGGCTGTTTAGTTTTGCTGAGCTCTTGTTCATAGAACCTGCCTTTGAGAATTTCTCCTCGGTGATCTTTTATTATATATGTGTTAAGGGTTCCGGGTTTAACTTGAACTACTGTAAATAATTCAGTACTCCAGTTTCTTGTAAAGCCTCTTTTGAATAAGTGCTTATATTTGCTGATTCTTACTTGATCACCCACCCTGTATTTGGCCCTTCTTGTTGTTGGCTGGTATCTAGGATAATAAACAGTCCTGATCAATTTTTGCTCATCAGATGAAGTTACTTCAGAGGGTTTCATGTTGATTGTGGAATGGACAGAGTTGTTATATTTATGTAGAAGTTCTGGAAGGATTGTAAGCCATTTATAATTACCTTGAAGTGTAAATTGTTTATACATAAGATTTTTTAAGGTTCTGTTGAATCTCTCTACAATTGAGGCTTTGAGATCACTGTAACTCGAGTAATGTTTTATTGCTTGGCTTTTAATAAATTGTTGAAACACTGAATTATAAAATTCTTTGCCATTATCTGTTTGCAAATAGCGCGGTGATCTTCCTGAATGATTGATGATTGTCCTGAGGGCTTCTGTAACACATTTTCCAGTCTTGGATTTGAGTGGCACAGCCCAGGCAAATTTTGAAAATGTATCTATTACAGTGAGTAGATACTTGTAGCCCTTGTTGATTTTGTCTAAGTTTTTCAGCTGTCCACTTGACAACTCAATCAAGTCGCTCTGCCATAAATCATCTATGCTTTTTGTGACTACTGGGAGTCTCTTAAAATTATGTCTGGCCTGTCTGTGTAATTCATCAACAATAATTTGTCTAGACATAGTATGTAAACAGGAATATTGCAACTATGGGGTGTTCAGCAGCTGATACTGCAGGATTTTCTAAATATAATTTGTCCCCTATTTGTATTTTAAATTCCAGAGAGCCATCATCTTCAGCATAAGATGTTTCTAATGTGTTGGGATCTGTAAAATCCTCTAACTCTACACTGGTGATTTTCACTTTGTTCTCAGCATTTGTTATTGATAAGGTGGGGTAGTGGTGTGCCTGTGGCTGATGCCAATATTTGATCTTGATTGGTCTCAATGTGCCCCCAACAAAAAACTGGTAATAAAATTGTGCAGGGGACAGCATATATATTTTGCCACCTGGTGTAAATGGTGAATCATATTCTTTGTTGGGGATGCTGTACAATTCAAGAATTACTGTATGTTTTGGATTCTCGATTATGCCTGTTATTTCCTTTTCTGCTGTAAGCAATCTGCTTGTTACAGATTCAAGGTGCTCATTGATGGTCCTAACAACATCATCGTGGCCTGGCTTAATTTTTATGTCCACAATAAGTTTCTTGTATTGTTGCACAATCTCTTGAAGCTGGGTGGCAAAAACAGACAGAGCATTTGCTTGATTGGATTCCATGGTCCCTAGCTGTTGCTTGATATTAGCTACAATTTGTTGCAAATTTTCAACAACTGCCAATTTTGAATTTTGAGCAGTAAGATCATGGACCTGTCTTCTGATATCCTCAAACAGGGCATGCAGTTCATTAATATGTTGATTGGTTGGAAGAGTGGCCACTGTCTGAGTGAGTTGTTTGATCTCTGCTTGGATATTCTTGATATCTTCTGATTTCAATATCCTATTCACTGCTCTCTTAATATTTTTAAGTTCCTGTGATGTGGGAAGATTTGATACTGTATTTTGCAAAAATTCAAGTGCCAATTTCACATTATTTAATTCAGAAGCATCAGCCACATTTTGCATAGCATTTTGGAGCAGGGCTATATCTGCCTGAGAGGGTGTGGATTGTTGTAAAATTTCAAGTTTTGTTTGGATATCATCGATCAAGTGATGAAAATGAGATAGCTCAGATTCAGTGTTGAGGTTTTCAAGCTTTGTGATTTGGTGCTGGACACTGACAAGAGTATCTACAATCCCAGGCAGGCGAGTTTCTTGTACATTTGCCAAATCACTTTGCACTGCTGCTATGGTACCTTCAAGATGAGTTATGGTACTTTGAATTTTTCCAAAATCTTCATATGTTTCAAGTTGCAGCTTAATGTTTGCTACACTCCGAGTTATTGCATTCAAAGCATCAGAAGATGGCAAATTGTTCATAAAATTTTCAAGTGTCTCAATTTTTTCTTTAACCTCGGCTATGGCATTGTGTAGAGGATCCAGGTTAGGTATCTGGAGTGACTGAATCTGTTCTTTCAGAGTGGAAATAACTAGATCAAAATCTTCCTGTGATTTTATGCTTTTGACAATTGTTTGGAGCTGTGCCTGGACATTATTTATTTGCTCTTCCAATTGTTGTTTCAATTGCTCAGAGTTGGTGGCCTGGGTCTTAAATTTGGCTTGAAGAGCTGCTACAGCTTCTTCTAAACTTTGAAAATTATCTAATGTTGCCAAATCAGTATATTTCTGAAGCAGCACTTTGAGTTCAGAATCAATTTTAAGAAGAGGGTCCATGCATTGTGATTGTAAATTTGTAATTTCTAATTGAAGACTGGCATTGAGTGTGGTTTGTAAAGCTTGTAAATCACTTCTTAATTTCTTGACTCTGACATCAAGCATCAGAATCTCATCACTGTGATCTTCATGTCTTGTGTGGCCAAATATATCATTAGGCATTTTGTTTTAGTGGTTATTTATTATAGAGTATCTGATTCTTAATTCTATAAAAAAGGGTATAAGCTTGTCATAAGATCCAGGGACCTCAATATATAAGCAGTCACCAGCGGAAACAGTATATACAGTGCCAGAAACCATGTTTGAGTGCTTAATTCTATAAATATTTCCCCCTATTGAAATCTTGACATCACCCTCAGGGGTTGTAATAAATTGCAATTGCCCACCTACAGGTAATTGGTAATAATTTAAATTATTGTTAAATATGTACAATGTTTTGCCTGTTTCTTCATCAACATCTGTAAGTATGCTGTTCAGATGAATAATTAACAAGCCACTTAGTTTAGACATTACAGATTGTAAATCAGGAGAGGGTTGTGGTGTGGGCAGGTCCATAATAGCCTGTTTTTTGAACCCAAATAAGTTCATAGGCATGTTTATTTATTTCAAATCATGCTCTGTAATTGGGCATTGATTCCCATTTTTCAAATCACAATGCCCCCAAGGTAAAGTATGCATGCCGCATGACAAAATGCATCTCTTGTCATCATGTGGGTCCAGAGCCACTTTTGTTACAATATTTGAAGTCAGCAAGTGATTCTCACTCTGAATTCTATTTTCTGATGTTCTGATTGAATTCTGTGATTTGATGCAATTTTTATAATCTTCAAATACAAGCTCTTTTTCCACAGTAACTCTGCCAATGCCCTTGGCTTTTTTGACAACAGCACTACATGTTTTAAAACTGTACATCTTGGCACTTAACCCAGCAAATTCCACAATAACATCGCCAAGTGTCTCATCTTTTAACTTGCCAGGCACCTTTTTGTTGTGGGGTTGAACTAATGTATGTTCACTGGTATCAAAGTATTGAAACAATTCAGGCTGTGACATATCTTGATAAACATCTTCTGTTTGAATTTCAAGAATAAAACTATCCGTGTCCATGTACAATAATTTTACACGATCACCATAAAAAGGTTTCAGCACATCATAATACAATATTAACATGTGTAATTTGGACGATTCCAATATCGCAGCCCCTTCATAAATAGGTTTATCAAACTTGATCTTTGTTTTCATCATGTTGAAAAGTGCCATGTGCTCATCATAAATTCTTCTGTAATTGAAGTTGGGCTTTGCAACCAATTTTTTGCTCCGGCTGGGGTCAGTAATTATTTTAACATCGGTATGTTTTCTGACATTTTCAATTGTTTTGCCATACACTGAATTCACCATCAATTTAAACAAGCTCTTATCAAATTGGCTCTTTGCAGATGTTCGAAGCTCCGTGTTTGTGTCAATGTAGGGTTTCAACCATTCTGAGTGCCTGAACCTCAAAACTTTTCCAACTTTGGTCACTTGAACACCATGTTTCATCAGGAACTGGAGGTTTTTGTAATATATGACATAGCCTTCTTTTGGTTCCAGGGTCATCATGAGCTTCTTCTGTTTAGAGCCAGGTGGGCACCTAACCTCGGGAATTGGGGGCAGATCAGAAAATTTGTTGTGCAAATCATCAGGAATTTTCAGATCAGTCTCTAAGAATAGGCCATATTCACTGTCATCAAAATTCTGAAGATCCTCAATTTTGAAATCTTCAACCCACTCAAGCTCTGCATATGGCAGTTTTTGCATCATGGCGTGACCATAGAGGTTGTTTGCATCCACATAAAGTATATAATTTGATGGCCGTGCTGGATCATAATCAGGCATATGCTTGTTATTTGCTCTGGCATATCTCTGGGAACATTGCACCATCCCTCCTCTTATACATTCCTCCATAAACAGATACTTATCTTGATCGTGGATCAGATCCAATTGCATTTTGGTATTCAAAAACGTTGCAGCCCATGCTAGACCAGGGGCACTGTAAAAATACACTGGGTCCAGTCCATAATTTTGCATGGAAGATTTTCTGAATGTTTGCAATATATCAACTGAGAGAGTGACATCAAGTTTCAAATAAGCCATGTGATAATCACCAAATGTCTTGCATTTAAAACTGTTCCACATCAACTTGGCATGGTGATAATCTTCATCAGTAATTCCAGATCCTCTGATTTTGCTATAAAATGCTTCTTGTGGTGGCAGGGAACACTCATCAAATTTAGAAAAATCTGTAACATGGTCATATGGATATACACCCTTCCGCCTAATTAATTTCAGGTCCTGATCTGGAAACAAGGCACGTGTGATTTTCAAGTCATCATCAGATAATTGAGAGGCCAGTGTAGCCAGGCCAGCAGGTAAAAATCTGTAAGAATCAAGAAATCTTAATTGAATAGAAACACCATCAACTTTAATTATCTTGCTAATAGATATATATTTTTCATCATTTTCAGCTAAAATGTTTAAATTCTGCTTGTCAAACCCCTCGTACCTGATCAGATGATGGAAATCATAATTGGATGCTCCATGGCAAAATATGGGGATAAATCTTGGTCTCTTGATCTTAATATTACAGCTATTACACAGGGCCTGTTTATATCGACCATCTGTATGAGAATGGTGATGTACCTTGATATTTGTATCTGAAAATTCACAATCACATACAGGGCATTTTTCTGCATTGTTGAAATCCTCAATCTGTTCCTCTGTTAAAGGCAACATGGGTTTTGATTTTAATAAGATGTTAGATGCTATGTCACGGCACACATTTTCTATTCTATGTGCAAATATTTTGATGGCATTTGGTCCCATGTATGAATATTCTTTAATAACAACACCATCCCGTATAACCACAAAACAAAAGCTGGAAGGTTCATGTAGCTGGTATGGTGTACTTGAAGATTCTTCTGGATCTGGGCTACAGAATGCAAGAGATTTGAGATTCGATTCGAAATCATAGACAATAAATGCTGGGTGTTCCAACAAGGCTTCAAACTTTTTGAATTTGCAATTTTCACTTGGATTAGGCATCACCATATGAACAGGTTTATGGTTCCCACAGTATTTCAGATGCTCAATTAACTTGTTTTTAGCAATTTCTGCATTTTTTTCACAAACACCATTCACCATTTTTCTACCATCAAATACAGTTAAGCATCTTCTACACAACTTGAATATTGTATGAGTTTTGTCTAGTTGCGTTCTCACTAAAGCTTCAAGATTATGTATTAGAGTATAATGGTGTGTATCATCTCCTTCAATTAAGAGCAGATCAATCGGAATTGCAGCTTCATCATCAAGTGTACTGATTCTGAGAGGTGCTATCGGGCAATTGCCAGTGGAACAAATAAATACATTAATAGATAATTGTTTGCCATTGATGTGCCTGGCCCTTTTTTCAAATTTGTCAATATTCGGAATAGATATTGGATATTCCAAACCCTCCATTGCATCGTCAAAAAGATGTTCATGGTGTTTGTAATAAGTTATTCTCTCAGGATGGCTTGAAACTGGATACAGAGCAGCTAATATACACCACAAAAAGCATTTCTGGTCGGCGTTTTTTATATTGACCACGGCTCTTTTGTTTTTGATATTAGCAGGTATTGGCACATAAGTGGATCCTTGTAATGGAGTGAATTCAGAAATATTAACATAGAGCTTGTGTGATGAACCGCACAGGCTCCATCCTGACTCTTTTGCCGCAAATTCAGAGTGTTTGATATTTAATTGATCTATCAAATTGCCTATTATTGTGTCTGAATTTGAATTTGAATATACAGGTACAGTTTCTGTTATGTGGGGCTGTGTAAATTTTGTGCCATTTGGTTTCTTATATTGTACAAACAATTTGAGAGATAGCTTATAAGAGCCATTTTGTGCATTAAGAATTGCCTGCAGATCAGAATTTATACTGTTCAAGAAATTCTCAATGCCACATCTTGGCTCTGATACAAACCGGTGATCTCTTAATTGGCCGTTAAAACTGCTACGGATAGGTTCATGACGTAGCTGTTTTGCTGCTCTGGCATTAACAGGTGCTTCGTGCCTTCTTTTCAGACCAGATGTAGATGGTTGTACAGAGCAAGTATCTTTATGTGTATATGTGAAGTATTGCATGCTGTATTTTCTATTGCATTTGGGGCAAATTATTGTGGGAGTTTTGTATTTGTCTGGATTACAAATTTTTTGATGCTTGGCCCAATTAGAGCTGGATATATTCTTATTGCACTGATTACAATATTTTTGATTCGGCATTTTTGTTGTTGTTTATTATATACAATTTCCTGGGCTTCAATTCAAAACTTTATACTGGATAAAAAATATCAGTTGGGTTCAGCTGTGTGATTTGTATGTGTATATGTGTGTATGTGTGTATACACTTAATATTTTTGGTTTTGGTATTTATATAAAATTTCCTGGGATTCAAATCTAATCTCTATGGATTAATATTATTAATATTAATCTTATGACAGGTTGTAAAGCCAATAGCCCACAAGTGGAAAATCATTCACACTGACCCAGCGCAAATGCCTGCACAAACATGCATATCTTGAATAGCAATAACCTTGTTATATATAACAGGCTGGGACAAATATAAGCTTGACTCTAAATATGAGTGGATTACAACAAATATCAGATTTTATAATGTTCAATATGAATTTAAACCAGTAAGTATGAGAAGCACTGTATCAACACGTCTGTTCCCCTCAGTTACTCTCACATAACTAGCTGATGCAATAATCGGGAATTTCTGTAAATACTGAGGAAAAAAATCAATACTACCGTCTCGGGAATTGCGCACATTGCCACAGAGGAGAAACATGCAAACACGAAGCAATTCTAGAGGTAGGCTCTGCATATTACATTGTTTTAATATTAGATAAGCAAATTGAATAGTATCCAATTGAACTTAAACCTGAAGTAAATATGTATAGGTGGGTATGGATACAAGTTTATAGACAAACTGATGCAATTTTGTAAATCTGCTTGAGGGGGGTTTGATCTCGAACCCAAAGCCCCGTATTTACAAAACAACAATATTAACATTTTGCCATCAGATTTTATGAGGACTCAAACCCGAACCTTTTTGATTACAAGGCAATACACTACACTCCACTCAGAACCCAATAGATATCAATTCAAAATTCCTGGGATTTTGACAGAATAAGCTTAATTTCTGGTATGGTCAAAAATTGACAAATTTATAGACAAAAATCTGGCTGATGCAACTTTTATAAGTGTGTGCAAATCAATCTGAAGAGCTCGTACTTTCTGAAGGGCATTTTTACAAAAATCTTGGATTATGCAAGAGCTCCACACTTGCTCAAAAAGCTCATATGGACATGTTAAGCCTGTTTTAAGTGTAGCAAAGCTGCTTGAGGGGGGCTCGTACTTTCCGGTCCTGTCCGTAGTACAAAACCCACTACTTGTTTTATACCTTCTCTTATATCTTTCTGCATGACGCAAGTCATTAAAAATCTACCTGAATCCCAAGCGCCTCTGCACAACAGTAGACGTCATTGTTGTGGATGATCCAACTACTGATTGATTTGGTTCGCTTTTCTGCCAGTGGCGTCTCCTGACCCTGAACTTCAGGCGTTGGCAAAGAATAAATGTTAACCCCTCCCCCCCCCTGATTTCTGTGAACCAATATTACAAATTTTCTCCGTACCTTTTTCGTGTAATTTTATAAATATTTAGAAAAACATTAAATTATTTTAAATGAAGTAAATACTTCATTTAAAGTATTAATATATATTTGAAGGGTAAGGAGAAAATTAACATGTTCAATACTTCGCCATACAATTAATTTTTAAAGCACGAGTTTGCAACCAGAGTGGTTGGTGGAACTCCCATCACCCCTACAAAAAAACACCGTGGACATAAGAATGACCCGTTCATTGAAAAATCGCTAAAATGCACATGCACATTCCCGGTTTTTCCCCTTACCCTTCATTTATCCTTCCAAAAAGTAAATTTTGAAAAATCAACTGCTCATTACTTACAGTTACTAGTGTTGCCCACGAGACGAGACTTTGGCCTGTCTCGTCTCGTGGGGAGTAACGACATTTCCGACACCGTCATTTGCGACACTAAGGCATAAACTGTTTTTTTCCCGTCATAAGCAACACTGCTTGGATTTTCCCCTACGATTTCTAATTTGTTTACCAGAATTAGCGACATTTGCGTACGTGCAGCAGCAATAGCGTCTCTGAAGAAAGTATTTCCAGAGGCTCAAATCAGTGGTTGTAATTATCACTTCAACCAATGTTTGTGGCGAAAGGTGCATGATGGATGGCTGTGTGTGATGGAAGATGCGCAAAACCACGACATGTTAACAAAAAAAATGGATTATTTCGTTGAACAGTGGATGAAAAACTATGTTTTCGACATTTCCATTTGAAACTGCTCCCAACAGCGGCACAGGACTAACAATGCAGTTGAGGGATGGAACCATACAGTTAATGTATTGACGGAAGAGTCAAGTCCTAACGTGTACCAATTAGTGAAGACTTTAAGATTAGAAGCTGTGTACAACGACTACTTATGTGAGAGGAGGGCCTTTAATATTAAAGGGAAACGTAGACGACGTCAGTACAATACATTAGATGAGAGAATACAAAGAGCGTTTGCAGACTATGAAATGCATAGAGATCTTAGGCGCTTTTTGAGGAGAATGGCGTACGTTCAGAAATTAGAATGAAAATAGTAAGATGTTGGTTCAACTACAAGAGAAACGACACATTCTACATTTCTACATTGACAAGGGATTGCAGTCTGCTCCTATACTGACAAGGGATCTAAACAATCCGTCATTGACAAAGGATAAATACATCCAGCTTTTAAACACCCAGCTTCCATGATGCCAGTGTGAAGGAAAACTAATAAAGGTTTTCAAAAACACACCAGCTTCCATGATGCTGAAGTCCTAAACCTGGATAAAGTGTGACGGGAAGCTATTTAAACTTTGTGTCGCAGATGACGGTGTCGCAACTGTCGTGGAATATATTTTCATAACAGTGTCGCATATGACGGCAGAAATGCTAGTGTCGCATACGACGGTGTCGTAATGTGCAAAAGTCGTGGATTCGTCTCGTGGAAATGCTGTCTCGTCTCGAAAATATTTGTTTGTCTCATGACACATGGTCAATCTCGTCTCGTCTCGAATTTTTAAAAGCCTGTCCCGTCTCGTCCCGTGGACAACACTAACAGTTACTTGAATTCCAGCTCTATTCTTCTTTCTTTAGAGAGAAATGCGCTGATCGCCGCCTCATAAAATTTGGATTTATTCCCTTCTCCCAGCATAGAAAGTAATTCTTTCTCGATGGAGATAAGACTTAAATTCGTCATCCGGTTCTGAGTTTGAGTAGAGCGGCAGAATGTGTGGATCCTCTTCAATGATGAGAACGATCTCTCGACAGATGACGTCGTGGAAGGAATTGTTGCGTTCAACACTGCTAATTTATATATTTCCGTAAACCCACCCACTCAGATTCGTGTCCAGTAGATAATTTACAATCTCAACTGGTGTTTTCTCTGATCCTTCAGTGGAAGCATACCAAACATAAAGTTCATTCTGCAGTTTGGATAAATTAAACAGACTGCCATAAATTTATGTACGAGATGGTGAGGAAAGTTCTCTCTTTTATTCAAGTAGCCCCGTTTTGTGGGATTTAGTAAATCAAAATATTGCAATTTTTCAAATGATGCGAATCTATTTGTTATCTGGTTGCTGATATTATCAATTTCAAAGTAAAGCCTCCGGCAGTGGTCTTTCTGTGATTCGTTGTTCAGTCGCCTCCTTTTCATTTCAACAACCTCTGCATCAGTTATAGAATTCCATAGTGTTTCGAAATTCTCACTTTCCTTTTTCAGCTGTTGTTGAAATTCAGTTATTTTATTACTGCAATACAAAATATCAACATTTTTAGACTGCAATATACTGAATAATACGTCTGAAAAGGCAAGCAAGTTGGATAAAGCCTCTATTAAAAATATATTTTCGAAATCTTTCAGGAAGCTAGAAAAACCTCTTGAAGTCATTGCAGTCAAATGATCGAAGTCTCCACTTTCACTAACATGTTCAAAAAACATAAGCAGTGCTTCTCTGTTGTCATTGACTGTCCACAGTAGACTAGAGGTAAAATTCCATCTGGTAGGAGCTAATGACGGGAGCTTTCTGAACATGAAAGCAGAAAGTTCGTGAAACCTCTTTGGAGAATGAAAGAAAAACGTAGACAGTGATTTAAGACCACAAAAGAACACCTTAAGCTCTTTGTTACATTCCAACGATTGTTGCAGCACCAAGTTCATGACATGAACATAACAATGCGTAAAAAAAGCTTTCGGATAATTTTCCAAAACTTTACTTTGAAGGCCATTCAAATGACCACTCATTACAGAATAGCCATCGTATGTCTGGGCAATTAATTTATCCCCACACTTATATTTATCCATTATTTCAGTCACGTGACTAAAAAGAGCTCCTGCAGTTTTATCGGCGCTCATGTCATGAAATCCAAGAAATCTTTCAATTACCTACTTTTTTTCTGTGAGGCCGAAAAAAACGTAACACTGTTGACACCTGGGATTTTTTGCTAATGTCTGATGTTTCATCGACCATGATAGCCACAAAGTCTGTGTTTTGAATTTCATTGTAGATTTCATCTCTCAGAACATCCGAAACTAAATTTATTAAATCATTTTGAATGCCTGCCGAAGTACCGCGAAAAACTGTAGAATTTAATAAATGTTCTTTTAATGAGGGATCAAACTCGACACTTGCAATAAGGAATTCCATGTAATTGGCCTTATTTACAGATGCTGCATTTTTCTCGTGGCCTCGGAATGGAAATTCTTTCTTTGCTAAATAGCAGACGGCGTTAATCAACCTCTTTAATATTTCCCTGTTCTTTTTTACTTTTTCATTGTGTATCACTATTTCAGCTTTTCGTTGAGTATCCAAAAGAACGCCAATTCTAGTAGGGGTGGTAACAAAACTACTAAATTTAAAGAAACTATAAAGATGCAATTCAGACTCGCTGTGTTTTCTCACTGCAGTATTGAGATAATTCAAATCCGCATACCCTTGATAATTCCCAACACCTTTTTTAGTCTAGAATAATAAACATGTCCAACGGTAAAATTTATTCACCACATCACACCCGCAAAGCCAGTCTGAAATTTCATAGTTCTTTTCGAAAATGTCTCTCAAAACCTTTTCCAGCACCACTTTTTCCTTTAACATATCTTGACATCGTGAGATTCGGACGTGGTCGACCATTGTCAATCACTTGTTTCTTCTCTGAATACGAAAGCGAAGAAAATGAATTATTTAAATACTTTTGCACAACACTTTCACCATTCTCCATCTTAAAATAATCACATCACTTCACACCACACGTTTAAGAAATAATACACAACAATCACGAGCAAAACAACGCGGAACGCGGGGCGAATCAAGGCAACCATGCTGGTGGGTGGCAGGGTGCGCATGCGCGGTCATCCTATGTTTTGGCAGTGGTAAGACGTTGTATATCCTCTCCCATGGACTAAGAGGTGGATGCAAGCCGATCCTGAAAACTCTCCCTTCCGGCGCATGACGTCATCATCGTTGCAGGAGAGGACTATACCGCGTTTGTTACAACCTGTCCCGGTTCCCGCGCTAGTTGCTCCCTGTCTTTTCTCGGTGCTGGGGAAAGTCAAAGCCAGGCAGCCAATTAAAATACGCAACAGCGTCTACGTAAGCGCCTCTCTTCTGGCTTTCATTCGCTCCTCGCTGCCCAGCAGACGATTTTTTCCTCGTTTCTCATTGGCACCGAAACTGTTGAGCGCTCCCTAGCGCGGGAAGCGGGACAGGTTCTACCAAACGCGGTATACAGGCAGTCCGTTCGCTTTACAGTGAAGCGTTCTTCGTGAAACAAATTTCAACTACAGACTCAATATAACTTCAAAATACGCGGAATAACCATACGTGGTGTACTGAGCCAGGCACGTATCCAAGGAGGGGGCTTAGTGGGCTCGAGGCCCCCCCAACAGTTTTCGGTTTACACTAGATAAAATGAGGTTGTTGGTTTCTTGTGGTGTGAAATAAGCAGTGATCAGAACGCTACATTTTAAAAGTAGCTTCACTACAGCTACAGCTACTCTTCCAAAATGTAGCTTCGCTACAGCTACAACTACATTTACCAAAAAGTAGCTCGCTACGCTACTCATGTGCGCTACTCGCTACTTCGCTACTTTTCCGCTACTTCTGCATAAAAAAAAATTAAAAACAACCATATGGATGGGTATTAAAAATCTCCTACTACTGGTAAATAAATTCTGTTATTTATTAATATTATTCCCATCATTCAATAATTTTGAAAGCATTGTTACTTCAGTTACTTATTTTTACTATAGTTTTTGAGAATACCATACCTATGCAAGTGGCATATCAATTCAAATTTGATATATGAATATTGCAATTAGGGTGTTATCCAAATTAATGATTACAACTATCACAAATAAAATTTGGTAGGATTACGTATTCATGTTCACATCAACAACATATTTTTCTTCAGAATAAATATTTCATTTTTTGTAGACTGATAGGAAGGCAGCATTTTGAATGAAAAGTACCTGGAGCCCTTTGATTACAAAAGGGCCCCAGGTTCGATACCCAGCGGAGGCACATAGTGGTTCGGATCCAGTCTCGATCAGCTTATCTATGCATAAAATGGACTCAAAACAAAAACTAGGAAACACGCCAAGTTGGGAGGATGGGATCGTCCTGCTCCTCCATTTCCCACGCTGCTCATCATTCAACTTTCTTCCTCGTACTTACAATTAGCGGAAAGTGGCAGAAAGCGACTAGATAAGAGAATAATTAAATAAACCATTCATAATCATTGTCATGATTGAGAGAAGTGGAAGAATAGATGAGGAGGTAAACATAAGAGGACAAATGGGTGGTGGACTATACCAAAGCGTTCGAAGATTAATATGGAACAGGGGTGTACCTATGAAATGCAAGAAGGTAATATATAACACATACTATGTGCCAGTAATTACTGGATCACAGACTTGGACAATGTCATAGAGAAACAAAAAGAAGATGCGGGCAGTGGAAATGAAATTTTTAAGGAGTCTTTTGAGGAAGGGATAGAATAAGGAATGAGGAGATCCGACAGGCAGTGGGTGTGGTGAAGCTTCAGGACAGACTAGATCAGGCACACATGAGATGGTTCGGACACATGGAGAGGATGGATGCAGAAAGACTACCAGTAAGAGCTTATAATGCAAAAGGAGTGGGAATATGGCCAAGGGGGAAACCAAGATGTTGGTGAAAAAAGCAGATAGCAGAGAGTGTTAGGAGAAGAGGACAAGATTGGAACACCGTAGAAAGAGAGGAGTGGTGGAAGACCAGGAAAAAATGAAGAGGCTTGACTTCTATGCCGACCCAGCCAGAGGCAGGAAACGGCGAAGGATGATGATGATGAGAATGTCATGATTAGCAAAAGTTACAGGAAAGTAGGAAAAATACATAAACAATGTATATTAACTAAAGAAAATTGTCGTTTCTGCATACTTTTTGCAATATGATAAAATATATTTAGGAAACTGTCGTGTAAACCTGAGTGTTCTAAACATATTGTAATTTTAAAATTTGTGAACAAAAATTATCGCGAAAATAATTGTAATTCCAGAAACTGTATATCATTCTTGTAACAATAATTTCTTGCTGGTGAGATTCTGTATACTGACGATGATCAATGCTGTTAACGTACTGAGCCATTTATTGCTGGCACTATAACTTTGTCAGTGCAGTGGAAAATCCATCGCTCGTTTTTGCACTGCAAGTTATATTTTACACAGCAATTAATGACATTTTGATGTATCTTACACCGTGGATATCCACAGGATTTGTTCCGGGGGTGAAGCAAACGAGGCACTTTTTCCAGCGGTGCAGCAAACGAGGCATGTTTTTCTCCAAAATAGCGATGCAGATAAAAAAAACGTTAGCTGTTAGCTGGAATATATTCATATATGTCAGTTAGTTATGTGGATATATAAATTATTCAGATACTAATTAAATAAATTACGCAGATATCTATAATCTACAATCTAGATAATCTGTGTCTTCATGTAACAGACTGTCTTAATGAACCTCCTGCAAAATTAAGGGTTATTGTCGATTTTTCTGACGCTGTTGTCACATTAAATTCACCTCAAAATGCTGAGAAAAAATGTAGCTGTAGCGAAATTTTCGCTACAACTACAGGAATTTTGTAGCTTCGCTACCGCTACAACTACAATTTTCAAAATGTAGCGTCGCTACAGCTACAGCTACAAATTTTGTAGCTAGCTACAGTAGCGACGCTACAAGTAGCTCGCTACTTCTGACCACTGGAAATAAGATAATGTGACGATAATTTAAGGAGAGAAATAATTATCGAGGCAATACGGAGAATGTTCTGTATCCTTGTTATTGTTAATAGTGCGTATTGCTACCTTCATTTGGTGCAAAGGTACATAAACCTTAATCTTAGAACTCAGCTAGCTTATCTACAGGGTAGGGTTCTTTGTAGACAACGAAACCAGACAGGATGCCTTCCAATGGAGACGTTTAAACGAATATATTATTTAAACACATGATACATGGAGTAAGAATATTTACATGATAAGCTACATTCTTCTATAATTTTCTTGTTTACAGTCAATTTTCATCTCAATATGCTTTTTATTATTTATTTTCTCTATTTGAATATTCTTCTATCCTGACTTCCTTCTCAATGGACAGATCTGGATCTGGATCGGGACTTCCTTCTCAATGGACAGTCTGGATCGGGACTTCCTTCTCAATGGACGGTCTGGATCTGGACTTCCTTCTCAATGGACAGATCTGGATCTGGACTTCCTTCTTAATGGACGGTCTGGATCGGGACTTCCTTCTCGTCTTTTTTGTTAACTTCCCTATGGATTTCAATTTAGGTTTTGACTATTTAACGAATTCCTTTATCCTTTTCCTTTAAGCTTTGGGAATAATACTAATATCCTCCCTTGGGGCTGCAATTGGAACGCGCCACCACTAACTAGGTACAACAGAGTGTATACTTGGTGCAGCCGATTGACATGCGCATCCAAGTAGGTGCTACGGTTAAACCGCGCAACCAAAAAGTGCTGTGGGGCGTCGATCAGAATGCGCTCGCTACTGATGTAAACAAAATTTCCCCTATAGGAATGGTAAATCAATCATACAGATGCAATATCTGTTCAAAGACACAAACTTGTATCAGTGCTTTGACTTCCTTAATTTTCATATTAACTTACATGTGATAACTGACTTGATTTATAAAATATATATATATATATATTAATTTACTTCTTTCATATTTATTCTTTGTATTCTTATAATATATTCTACTGTTTTTCATCTTTCCAATTTGCTTTGTTCTTATTTGTAAAATTATTCACATATACGTATTATGCCAATTCTTAACCATGCACGCCTGGTGCTGCCATCTCTAATCTTCTTTGGCAAACTATTGACATTACTTGGTCCTATTGGGTACGTAACAGTATCCAAGGTGGAAATCAGGGAACTCAAGCCCCCCCCTTTAGTTTTTTTTCTGTTTATACTACATAAAATTAGGATTTAGGCTTCATGAATAATGTGATGATAATTTGAGAGAAATAATTATCGAGAAAAGACGGAGAATGTTCTATAACCCTGTTATTGTTACTAGCGCGTATCCAAGGTGGGAATCAGGTGGCTCGAGCCCCCCTCCCCAGGAAAGGAAATTTTTCAGTTTACACTAGATAAAATTAGGTTCTTGTCTTCTTGAATAATGTGATGATAATTTAAAGAGATACAATTATCGAGGCAAGACCAAGAATGTTCTATAACCCTGTTATTGTTAATAGCGCGTATCCAAGGTGGGAATCAGGGTGCTCGAGGCCCCCCCCCCCAGGAAATGTTTCAGTTTACACTAGATAAAATTAGGTATTTGTCTTCTTGAATAATATAATGATAATTTAAGAAGAAAGTATTGTCGAGGCAAGACGAAGAATGTTCTACAACCCTCATATTATTAATAGCGCGTATCCAAGGTGGGAATCAGGGTGTTCGAGCCCCCCCCCCCCACCTAACCTTCAGGATTTTGTTCTGTTTACATTAAATAAAAGTAGGATTTTGTGATGATAATTTGAGAGAAATAATTATCAAGAAAAGACGGAGAATGTTCTATAACCCTGTTATTGTTAATAGCGCGTATCTAAGGTGGGAATCAGGGGGCTCGAGCCCCCCTCCCACACACTTTCAGGAAATATTTCTGTTTACATTAGATAAAACTAGGATTTTTGCTATTTGAATAATGTGACGATAATTTAAGGGGAGAAATACTTATCAAGGCAAGACGGAGAATGTTCTATAACCTTGTTGTTGATAATATTGCACGTAAACTTTTCTTGAGCTTTCAGTATTGTCGCAGCAAACTTGAGCACTATGTTTGTCAGCATTTGGAAGCTGCACAGCAAAGGTATCGCCACACGTAGAGCGATTCGTTGTAATTTTTAATCTGGAAGGCGCGAGAGGGAAATGTTCTTCAATAAGTGGAGTCGAACTACTGGCAATATTTATAAATCATTTATCTGTGCAACGTTCTAGAATATACTGAGGATATAAATGCGCGTTAATTAGAACCATTCTTAAATAGAAATTCTTTGACCGAACCTTGGATCCAAGAGAAAAATGGCGTTGTCTCTGACATCATTTCCTTTTAAGCGTTCAATTCAAAGACTTGTTCATGATTCATTTGATCGTGTTAAAGGTGCTTTACTTCAGTCTGTAATACGAAATTATAAAAACTTCTGGTGAGTTTTTTTTAAAACTGTGTCCGAGATAAAGAGTGGCGTGCCAACGATTTTCGGCAGGGAGAGGGGTTACGCATACTATTTTTGGTGGTCAGTCCTCATTTTGCGATATTTACCTGTTTTTGACTTTTTTTTTTAAGGACTGTGTCAAATGGGGTAATGACCCCACCAACCCTCCCTTGGGCACGTCACTGGAGATACCTAAATGAGTAAGCATTTGATCATATTGGAAGAAGAAACATTAGATGTGTTGGGAACGGAAGGGTTTTTACTGTGCAATAATTGTTTCGCGATCCAGCTGTATTCTGTAGAAGACTTCCTTCCACGGGGGGTCGGGGGGAGAAGGCGGCTGGAGCGTGGTACGGATTACATCACCTCCTAAATGGCCGAGATCTAGAATGTGTGGGTCCCTACACCTAAAACCTCTAAAATGTGCCTTCATGGTACGGTACTATATGCACGGGGAACTTAGAAATAAATTTGAGGCATGAAAGAGCATATAACACAGACTGCATTAATAACCCTATATATACACATATGTATAGTACGTATACATACATATACGTAAATATACACACACCTAAGACTGCATATATACATATACGTGAGTCGCTTCGGTGACTGAGGGCGCCGGGTTCTCGACTCGCGATATTGCCACGGAAGTTATCGGGTTCGAATCCTGAACTGGGTAAGAGTATTTGTGTTTGTCCCTTGATCAAATTTCATATGATCATCAAGTCTTATTGCCGCAATCAGCCCAAGTAGGCAGAAAAGCAACGTAAAATGTGATATGTGAAAGCACATAATACATGCACATATATATTATATGTATGTGTGTGTGTGTATATACGTATATATATATATATATATATATATATATATATATATATATATATATATATATATATATATAGAGAGAGAGAGAGAGAGAGAGATAAAATTGTTTATTTTGTCCTTTCGCCTGCAAGCCAATACCCATTTGTAAGAAAATTCTTCTTCTTTAACAGGAAACGCAAAATACTTGATATTCGTTCCTTTCGTCTTTTTGTAATGATTGCTACAGCCGTAAATAGCATAGTTAGGCATATTTTCTTTCGCAATGCACTTAGATTCTTCTCACTAGAAGTGAAACTAAGACAACAAAAAAAGAAACACTCAGTTCAATGGTCTACAGAAAAGAACAAACCCGGAAACTCCACTTGTTACCCTCTGAAAAGCACCCCCTCTCCTGGCTGTGGCCACTATGTTGACGTCAGAGCTCTGACGTATGGCTGAGAGCCATGCGCGTGCATCCACCTGTTTGTCATTCCACCATGATCCTCTCCAACGTCCTAGCAATGCGGGACCGATCTGCCTGCCTGACAACCACTGCGCGCTGCGCCGCGTTCGAAAACTACCGGGCGCTCGAGACTGACAATTGAAGGAAAACGCTCAAAATCGTAATTTATAAGAGTACAGATACTTTCTTCTTTATTTCATTTTCCTTTGGCCGTTGACACACGACTTACACACCCAGAGAAATCGCCACTGTTTTCTACCACTTTTGGTTAAATGCGAATATGAATATGAGTGATGATATTGATGAAGGGACACTGACAAAGAACACCCGTGTTCACGCCGGGATTCGAACCAGGGACCTCTGTCGTCTTGGCGCATTGTGCAAAGCTCAGTGGATGATCCAAATATCGTACACTCTACTGACGTAACAGTGCCGATTAGTAATTCAGACCACTGTTTTTACATCTTGAGAATGCTGATAAACATTTTAAAATAATTTTGTCCAGAGACCATTCGATGTTAAGAGTTTTCAAATGAATGCTAAACATTTCCATTGACACAATATTAAGCAGTTAGATAATAACGAAAAATAATAACAATATAAAAAATAAGAGTCTTGCGGGTTAAGTGGTAGAGCAGCCACAGGCTGAATTTCTACCACGAGGACTTCACCAACTTATTTGACAAATACTGTGTTGATCTTTTAGTTTCTAATGCGATAAATTATACAATGCAGTGGCCATTAAGAAGCGGTATATTTGAGATTGGTAAAGTTACGTCAGTCAATATTGCGTATTGTAGCATCACATAGCACGAGTTGCACGAGTGCGAAGAACCGGGTAGGAATTCTACCGCTGTCGTCTGTATCAGAAGGCAGGAAGTCACATGAACCAATCACGGTAGACCTCTCTGCTCCGTACGCTGGCGTACGAGAGAGCATTTACGCACGTGCTGTAGAAATCGAAGCTTTCCCTCCAGAAAGGCAGCAAGCAATATAGGGTCCTTTACGCCGAACCTGCTCGGCGTCCGGTCAGGAAAGGCATTGAAAAAGATGCTAGAACGAGTGTTGAGAGTGGAGCGTTGCAAGCGGATCGCGATAATAGCTATTATAATGCCATGAAGGTCAAACATATATGAAATTAGTCACGTTTTACTTTATATTTACAGCATTTAAGCATTTTTGAAATTTTAAATCTGGGAACGCCGGGCGTACTATAACGCTACGCCACTGAATATTAGCAGTTTTTACTTTCTCCCTACAACTTCAAATGCAGCTATTGCCCTCTGTAACGGGCACGAAGATGATTTATCTTCCGAATTTCCTGATCAAGTTCTACGTTACAGGAATGTGCTTAAATCTGAAATCAAGTGCTTTGGCAAAGTTTCATCTCCTTGATAGCTCTACACTAGCTTCCAGCGTTCTCTGTATCCTGTACCGCTACTGTTTGTTTCCTACTCTTCAAGTAACAACCTAGAAAAAAAGAACTTATCTTTTTCAAAATTGAAACTTAGGAAAAACTTCTGATTGATTGATTTGATGTTTTAAGTCCACTTTATGCACAGTAAGGCTAGTCGGGACTGGACCTACAGTTTAAAGTGGGTTCCGAACCACTATGGCCTCCACCGGGAATCGAACCCGGGACCCCTTGGTTACAAGGCGACGACGCTACCACTGCGCTATTGGGGAGGCATAGGAAAAAAACTTGTGGAAGGTATTGGAGAATGGTATGATGCAGCCCAAATTTAGCGGACTCGGTAATCTCACTCTTGAACGATAAAGGGCAACATCTAATGATGTTGTGAAGTAAAAGTGTCATTCGCTGCCCAGAAGCCAGCTTTCTGTTAAGCAAGGTGGTTTGATTTCAATCAAGATTTAAATTGGGAAATTCTATTTTAAAAATTATATAAATATGATAATTTGCTGACGTTTTCTTGATGACTGTGTATCGATTCATACTGATATTTCAAACTTGAAGAACGGATGAGGCCTTGCATTCTAATCTCATCATGGCCTCGTGATATGTTGCTTCGCCACTGTACCCAAGATTTTGTAACTTCTCAAACTAGTTTCATTATTATGTCAAACCAACTACCACATATTTTCCAAATTTGTTTCGAAGGTCTTGAAATAGGTTTGTGTGTCTTGAGTCTTGTTCATTATATGCTACTTTTCTGGTCTTGAAATCGCAAATCATCTCTCGGTTTCATATTTACGTCCTTGTTTGTTGAAATGTGTAAATATGAAGATACAAGCTAACAATTATATTTTGCATTGTATGTATTACTATCAATGCGGTCTGTACAACTAGATAACTAGCAACAACATGAGCGAACGATGATTTGATTTGTTGAAACAGATGACAATATTCAAAAACCTTTTATAATGCAAATTATGGACCATCGTGCCTTAGTGTTCAAGAGGGGGGAAGGGGTATCTTGAGCAACTAATTCGGGTATTGAATTGGCAAAATTACACCAGAGAGAAAATCTGTTGATTCATTTATTTGGTCAATTTATACACAATAAGGCTAATCGGGACCCAGGACCCCTCGATTACAAGGCAACAATACTACCACTGTGCCATAGGGGAGCACCCCTAAAAATTGTTTAATGTAGAACAACCACCAGTCACACAAAGTTTCAAAATATTTACGATGGCACGTTTTACAAAACTTGGTTCGTACTCCTTTACAGGTGTCAGCAGTGGAGGCGATTAGGAGCGGGGCGAAGAGGGGGTAGTTGCCCCCACTTTTGCACCACGCTAACCTTATGTACCAAGATAAATTAAACTGTCCTTGCCCCCCCACTTTTGCATCTTGGCCCCCTCGTTTTGGAACCCAATCGCCGCCACTGGGTGTGAGTGATACAAATGTTTTCTACCACGGAATAAATTTCTGCAATTTCAAATTGATAAAGGTGATGAACATTTTAGGTGCTCCTTGACCAGTTTAGAATCTAAAAGTTGGCAATGGTGACTACGTGACTCATGTATCTGGAGACTGTGCAAAACCAGAATGAGCGTTCACTGAAGATAAGGGAGCTTCCTCTTGCAAGGCCTTCCAGTTAACCGTGGGCTTTCGATGCTTGACAGATCAAAAGCCAGGTCTATAGTTTTACTTGCCTGCTCACCAGCCAGGCGGGTCTAGTAAGCAAATCTGGCCGATGTGCAGCTCTCTGATTGCACTCAACAGGAAAAGTAGTGGGATGGTTGGGCACAGGGGGTAGAACTGGGCTCTCCTTTCGATGCGCTAAACTTAGTGAATCTCTGAAGAATTTCTAGTCGTTTCATGATGTTGCTTGACTAATTTCGCTCAAATATGCAAATATTCTGACTTATTTTTTACTTCTTCTCTAAAATATTCAAAAAGCAATATTTCTATTATTTTGCTTTGTCATCGCCGCATCTCCCGATGACTTCCTCTGCTGTCACCAATGATTTGAGTACGGTAATTGCCTTCAAATTAGATACTGAACTTTCATTTTTATAGCAGCTACATATCTGGGATTTTATTAGAAGGAAATCAGTCGAGGTGTTTCAATATTGCGGACTTATAACCTACCATCACAAAACTTGGAAAATATACTTGGCATAAAAGAGATTTACCTTCCAAGTACAGAATGGACATGACCCTAGGGAATTATGGATACCATGAAATTTATTGTGAATCTCATTGCTATAAAAGAAAACCTAAAAAAATACTATGCAAATATCAGGGGGGGGGGGTACAATCTACATAATATTTTCGCTTTCAATAAGAGAAAAAGTGACAAAAATCTGATTTAAAGTCAACACTATCCACACAGGGGCTTAACAAGACTGGATGTACATGTATAGCATAGATTTCCGTAAGGGAATTAGTTTATAACAAAAAATCATGGAGTATGAATGTGGTGTTTTTCACACTTGGAAATGCATAATAATATAAAGCGTTAATACTTACGCATAAATTTATGAAGAATATGAACTCAAGAATGTCATCATCATGAAGGTGACAGATGATAATGATGTAAAACAATAAAATTACTCACTATCAAACTCCAGATATTATCAATCTGGTAAAATCTATGCTACGCTTGTACATCATTCCCAGACACATTTTGCTCTCCTTGATTCCTCGTTATAGAGTATGTATCCACACAAAATACATGATATATTGCTTCAACAATATTTAAGTTATGAAAAACAAAATTGCTGTGCCTGGTTTTTAAAGAGAGATTATATCCACAAAGATGGAAGTAAGTTTGCAGAATTTGCAATGAACCTCGAACCGAAAATTGATCTCTTCCTGAATAAGCTCAGACAACTTGTTGGCTACTGTGACTTATGTGAAATGCAGAATACGGTCTCACGTGTTGAATTACCCAAATTGAATGCACCTTCCTGACCTATGTTGTCTCTCACCTGATGTTGGCTAATATCAAGAAACTGAACAAGATTTCCTGTGTGTCTAAATATCCGATTCTTCAGTTTCTTCTTGCTATATTTTCCAAAATGCACAGGTTAATAACATATAGTCCAAAGTCAAGTTCCTAGCATTGAAAACTGAGAGGGTAGAGCAGGAATGGTATGGGAATGGTACTTGTCAGTCAGTCTCTCCTCTTGTCATGTAGGTGAGGAGATTTACCTCTGTCACTGCCTTGTCTCCAGTTGTACATACTTGTGTTGTATTCTCATCTTTTCTCAGCCCTGTTTCGACAAGTTTTGCCTCATAGCTATTTTTAAAAGGCTAGCTCGGCTTCATCTCAATTTTTTTCATCTTGGAATTCTTTTCCTGAGGGGGTTCAAGCTTAATCTGGTGTTACCTTTGAGTTAAATTCTAATCATGGTTATTATTAGGGTTCGGAAGTTGAGGAAAAATTCTTTATTTTCCTAGTGTCCAAAGACGAGGCACAACATAATATATGTTCATTTTGGGTCATTGTAGGCCAGAAAAAGGTGGGTTTTAATCATCCTTTTTTGCCTTTTTCGGCGTTTTTTGGCTTATTGGTTCTTTTTTAGCCTATTTTTAGGTCTTAACGGCTTTTTTTTTGCAACTTCACCTTCTTTCGACTAGGTTTTTACTGACCATTCTCAATTCGTATCATCATCAGTTCATCACCTCTTAAACATCCTTTCTGTAGTAAAGAAATAATAATAAAAATAATAATAAATAAATATATTTGAACCATCCCTGAAACGAGAGAAAAACATTTTTGGACGACTGAAGCAGGGACGGTACAAGGTCCTTTAACCGTAACTTGTCTGGAAGGTGTAAGTGGCAACTTTATCTTGTTTTGAAGGTTTCAGCACGGTGTATACGACCAGACAGCACGCGCCTGAAAAGATCTCAAGTCAGATAAGGAGGTGTCGCGTATATTCATTAAATATGTAATTAGAACTGAAGTTATTAATTAATTTGGATCACATTTATACATCCTTTTTTACGTTTTTAGGTCCTTTTTTTAATATTTTTAGGTCTTTTTTTGGTAATTTATAGGTCTTCAACTTCCGAGCCCTAGTTATTATGTATCGTTACTTGCAAAAAAAGGCTGGTGGTGGTCCTAGAAGGAACATCTTGGGAATTCTGCTAACAAAGCAGAAGAGGGTTCAATGGCAAGAGATGGAAAGAATGTCATTCAGACAAAATGACAAGGTCTTGCAGGTCAGATATTTGGGCATGGAGCTTACTGCTATAACAATATCAATAAATATAAGATGACCACTTTATTTTCAATAAAATTTTACAAACAAAATAAGCATTCACATATACATCCGCTTTACTTAGAAAAAGGCATTGTTCACAGCCTGCCATTATGGGGATCAATATTGAGGATGATTAACAATATATACAGCTCAACGAACGAAACAGAAAAATATTATATATTTGGTTACAGCTTACATGTTATTAAACTCAATGCAATGAAACAGCAGTTCTTGCAAATAATTATGCATACGCTATGAGAAAATAAATCAAATACATATTTACTAGGGCTGAGCAGATACCAACACCAATATATTGGAATCGGTCAACATCAGTGGTATCGGTTATATTTTATTCACTGACACCAGCCGATATTTTCCAGGCATTTTGGTCTTTTGCAGGGTCTGCAAAAAAGCCACACAACTTTTACGGAGTCAAATTATTCTGGAAACTATGCAAAATTTGAAGTTTCGATTTATTTTGCACCAATATTGTGCGGAAAAACTGTACTTTATTATTACATAAAGAGGTAATTATATTCTGACATAATTATTGAATATTGCGCAGCAAAACTATGATAAATTGATGCTCATAATTGGAATGCAATACTTACACACTAATATTAATCAACATTTTGCATCATTTAATTATTACAATTTTCAAGCATCATTATCGGTAAGAATATCAGCATCAGTATGAGTATCAATTCAAAGTGATATTGGCCCAGCCCTAATATTTACATATATATGCTTGACTCTAATATTTTTGACAGAGTTTAAAAATATTCTCCTATAAATAAATACTAACGAAACATAGGTTACATTCAAAATGCCTGGTGATCATGTTTGATCTCATTGTTACATTATCCAATAAAGTACATACATACTTCCATCAGCAACTTATACATACTGCATGTACATATCAATTAGTTTCTACATGCATGAATTTTTCCCTAGGAAAACAAGTTTCTGACACAGCTAGGATATGAACCAGAGGCACGCATCTAACCATTCCATGTCACTTGGTATTGTTAAGAAATTATGCAATGCAGAAGAAATAAAGGCATACTTTCAAGAGGGTGTAAAAATATATTATTTTGAATGCACTTTATTATGAAAGCAATTTTGCATTAAGGATGTGTCAAAAGTTTTCATTTCAGTGTAAAGGGAAATGCTATAAGCTTTGAAAGATCACCATGAAAAATTGGCATAAAGTATGCCAAGTAGAATTCTAAAAGACACTAAATTCTCGTTAACAAGTAGTAAAAATGATATAAATCGTTAATGTTTCAACACACTTCAGGTGCGCCTTTATCCACACTAGTAACTAACAAAGTGATCACCACCTAATCTTCATTGGTAAAAAAGGATATGTCTGGCAACAGTGGAAAATTTACGATGAATGTATTATACTTCGATCAGCAAATTATATTCCAGACACTTGTATCACAGTATAACGAGTTTATTATATACATGTTTAGTGTGTGTGTGTGTTTAGGTTAAGATATATCAATTTCAAAAGTATCACACTATATTTAAAAGACTAAAAAATATCTCACAGTGTTTTATCAGTCCATTTGTGGCATAAACATTTAATAATAAAACTTTCAAATAAAATCAGTGGCTCTGCCAGGACTTGAATCAGCATTTTACCAGGGCAAAGAAAAAAAAAGGAGGGGAGGTAAA